>NW_028233355.1:0-600000 GCF_057557595.1 Rhyacophila brunnea
ATGCGATATTCATTTTGCTTAACAAAATATTTTATCGCATTTTTTATGCTGTTATTTTTTCTATTGATCAGATTTTTGGAAAATCATTTTTTTTCACCATATATTTAAATATCTATAAACTAGCATCATGTCGATTTAAAGTTAATTTTTGGTTAAAACAGCTATCTAAGTAGCATATGGTGTTTTTCGAGATGTATAACAATCAAATTTTCAGACTTCATAATATTTTCAGAAAAATAAAATATACATTTTTACGTATGTTAGGTTGAACTTTATAAAAAAAATTATTAGGGTTATCTGCAAAATCCATGATAAATAAATTTTAAAAATTTAAAAGTATAAGCTTCGTCTTTAAATTTAATTTTAGTGTGAAAAAAAGTGTTTCTCAAAAAAAAAAGTATACTCATTTTATGCTTGTCTTCTGTGTAATGTTGGTCGCTTTGAATCAATTCACTAAAAACAGAACTTAAAAATAGTAAATGAATATACTTTATTTATCATTTAAATTTTTACGTTTGATAAATAATTTTTTTCAAGATAACAAGCTGCAGGTTTAAATATGGGACTTTAAATACGAAATTACATTGCATAATTATAATAATCGTTATTTACAATCTTTCCAAAAAAAATACAACCACATGAAAATATAAGAGACTCATTCCTTTAACTACGTATTGAATTATTTTAGAATACATAAACGTTACTAATAAATTACATCAACCTGCAAAAAAATAAATTTAATTCTCTTAATTATAATAAGAAATATTATTAAAAAGAGGCTATTTTTGAATTTCCCATTACATGTAATTTAAAGCCTGTTTCTAACTTTGGATTCCAATTTGGTTAAATCGCACATGTGTTGTTATATACATTATCATCAAAATAGAAGGTTGAATAAATACAAGTTTATAACAAGTAATTTTTTTATACTATAACTTATGATAATAATATATATTAATATATTTCAATCTGTTGACCTATTGGGAATAATTTTTTGCATCATCAGTGCTATAAATAGAAATAAGTTTTCTATGCAGGATTATTTTATATCGGTCATAATGGTTTTGTAATCGAATATTTAAAAAAAAACATGTTATACTTTTGATACATAATACAATGTTTTAATTCACAAATAATGGTGTATTGCCGCTAGATTTTTTTTACGAATCATGATTGTCACACATAAAGATTGCCGAAAATTTTTTTATTCACTTATCGTATACCATAAAATTAGCAAATAATCAATTATAGCAAATATATCACTTAAAACAACAAAGAAGGATTTTTTAGTAACTTGTGTTCTTAAAAGAACATATGGTATCGAAATAAAAACATAAAATACAAATAAAATTATACATGTTTGAACATCACTATCACCTAAATAATACATATTATTCTTGTAAACCCGATACCCATTTACTGTCAATAATATTGTGTCGATAAATACCAATGCCAAAATGATAAATTTTATAATTTTCTGTATTTTTGGTTCTTCTGATCTTTCAACCTTCGTTTCTGTTTCCGTCATGTTATTTGTATTGTTGGTCATTTATTTTTGTTTTTAATTTCTGTTTATTCATAAATAAGTTAGAAAATGCTGATTGCTCCTTTTTATAAAAATTTCTAATTGATAGTTATACATGAAAACATATATCATTTACGTTTGATTCTAGAATTTTAATTCGGCAATTAACTTTTGAAGTCTGATGGCTAAAAAATGTAATTTAATTGGTAAAATTATTTTGGTGATTGATATTTGAAAGAAATCGTTAAACCATGTATTGTTGTCCAGAAATATTTTAAAAATAAAATCGGTGATTACGTGCAAAAACACAACATAATCTTACAATCTCAAAAAAAAATATTTTTAGTCGAATTGGTTTTCTATTGAATTAAACTGACTAAATACGTATTAATATAAAATAACTTGATTCTTCAGCAATTTATATCGAGAACAGTTTCTTGTAAGGCTTAAAGTACAACAAATGAACTTAGCAACCTGTCAAATTTTTTTTATTGGCAAAATATTTTTTTTTAAACTTACAATAGAATTTTTTTATAATTTATAAATATATAAAATAAAAATATCCGTATTTTATATTGTAATTTATAATATTTATCTTTCTTTACATTTTTGAATATGTATGTACAATTTCTCACAATTCGGAACTGGGATTTATAAATGAATCGTAAGAAATGTAAACTATCTAATAAAAGATAGAAATACGTTCAAAATCTGCACTTTAAAAATTTTATGTTTTTGAAATGATATCATGTGGAAAGTACAATTTTTTTTTATATCCATGACAATGAAAAAGTTTCCAATCTAATGATTTTGATTGTGTAAATCGAATAAATGTGTATATATTATTTTCTATAGCATTTTTTACATTTTATATGTTAGCAAATTGTCTATCGTAAAACCTATTATTCCTAAAAGACAACGAACCGGTATATTACTATATCCTTTGCTTTAATTATTATCTTATAAACATTCAAATATGAATATGATTGATATCGAGGTGAAATTCTATTTCAAATAAAATCATGCTATCGATTCATGCCAAATATTTAAAAAACATCAATAGTTGCATAATATTTTTGCTTTTTCTTGCTAATTTTTATTCATATGTATAATTTGATCTATATTAATATTTTGATATGCAAAGAATATCTAAAATTCACATATCAAAAATACATCAGCAGTAACACTTTTTATTAAAACAACAAATTATGCGATTTTTTTTGTAAAAGTCAAATCAAAATGCTCTCTTACATCAATAATATGCAAAAATGAAAAAATATTTGCATATTTTAAAATTATTACAGTTAAAATTGTATCATATAAATATTTTATTTATGTCAGCTATTTGAGAATAACAGATAAAGCAAGTTATTGATATTGTTGTGCAAAGCGCTTAAATATTTTTGAACATATATTTTTATAAACGAGATTAAAGGGATTATCTATTCATTTAATTTTCCTTGGTATACAAAATCAAATTATATTCTTCTTATTTTTATTCCATTCACAATGCAGCCTCAATAAATCTCTAACTTTTAATAAAAAAAATTTTGACATACATGTAGAAAAGACTCTTTATGATATTTCATTTATTATTCTGAAGGTCTCAAAGAGAAAATTATAAAAACCTAAGCTTTCTTTTGCTCTTAGTGAAACAATTTTGCGTTCCATCTGACACAGTCTATAGTGCTTTTTTTGTCATGATGCGAATTATCTGTTCAAAATAAAACAAAGCGCATATGCTTTGCTTCCATACCAGGGTTTCTACATCACAAGCGAATTTGTATTTTTATTCTCTCTTACATACGTATTTCGGTCATATTAGATACAATAGCCACAGTCCTCATATTTATACTTTAAATACCAAGGCATATCGATCTTGATTAGTTGTATGTATATTTTCACAGTTATCGTATATCGTTAAACAAAACGATAATGGCTGTGTTTTTATTTCATTTAAGCTCGTACTTTGATTTTTTTAATTAGATATTTAGAACGGCAATTTATTTGCTCAATTATGAATATAAAAGAAAAGCTTTGTATTTAGTAAAACATCAAAAAGGGGACTTTAATAATTTATAACCAGTCTATATATAAATTTATGTATTTATACTTTGATATCTGCAACATTACTAAGGTTAAGGTATCAAATATTAACATAGATGTGCATTTGCGTGGATCTGCTTTTTTTGAAATTTATATTACATTTATAGTTTACCATATATTTTATAAAAACAGATTGTGTTTACTCGATTATACTAGGCAATCAAAAATCTACTTTTTGAAAAACATAAATTAAAAAAAAAAGACTACTAGTATAACTAAGGACTCTTTTTTCATTGTTACTAGTGTAGTTGACTTATACCAGTTTTGAAAGGCGGTTTTGTACAATATTAATTACATTTATGTCTTTTTTAGTGCATGATGGGGTTTTGACCATCTTTTCCGATTTAAATTTGCTAAAATTTAGAAAAAGAATTAAAATATTTGCAAGAACGCTCAACGATAATATGAAAACATCTATAGATTTTTATTTAATTTATGATTGTTTGATTCTTTTAAATTATCTCTATATTTTATAAGTTCAGAAGTATTTTTTTGTGTTAGCATTTATATTTTTTTTGATATTACAACTATTATTGGTGTGGGTTTTTAATACAATATTGAATTTTCCTGTATATAAAGACTGTAAATTTTCTTTTATGTATTAAAATTAGCTTATCATGGCTATTCATGGGTTATTTTATTAAACTATAGCTTAATTATATTAATTTTTATCTTATATTTTCTAAGTATTTAATAGTATAATGTAAATAGCAGTTTAAAGCTAAATTCAAATGCTTTTTTACAAGTATTCTTTATTTCAATTTTTTTATAGCGCAAAAAAAAACTATTGATTACTTTATTTTTTTATGTCAATATAAAATATAATGTTTGCTTTGTATTTTTATTGCTTAAATTTAGTGTGAATTCAACAAAATATTATACCTCTGCGCAAATAAGCTTCTTTATTATAGTGCAGACTCACTAAGCAATCTGTACAACATAATAGTCTATAAATCTAAAGATTAAAGTCGTCTTAAAAAATATTTAATATATGCAATGAATTCTATTTGTTGCCTTGTAGCTTGATCGTATTCTAAAAATTTTAACATGATTTTCATACAGTGAGTGAAATAAATGTGATAAAGAAAACAGGTTAAAGTTGATATAAATCTTAAAAAATGCTTTTTTTTTGATTTTTTTAATTTTGTTTCCATGTTTATTTTTTTCATGTATACTTAAATTAAAACGTGTTCTTTCGAATCAAATCTTCCACATTGAGCTAATTTTATATAAATAGATTTTGAAAATTATATATGCTGGTTATTAATAGCTTTTTTCTTAGTGTTAATTCATTTTTTGAAAATTTTAAGTTAAAATGATCGAGTAATGTAGAAATAGATCACCATGCTTGCTTATATTATTTATATAAATTCAGATAAAATTTATAAAAGCCCAAAAAATCTGGATGAAAAATACAACACCTAAAGTAGTTGTTTTTCGACCAAAAATTAATAAGATTTTGAACATAAATGCATTAATAGTTAATTCTAATCTTTAATTGTTAGCAAAACGTTTATATGCAGGCTCATAGCTTCCCTACATTCTTTATAGATTTATAAATATTTCCTTTTGCTATCATCCATTACTAATATATAAATATAGAAGGTCCAAGAAATTTATTTATATAATATGAAGTATTTTTATTTGTGGATTAAGTTTATTTTTATCTATTTAGACGTGGCCAGCCTATTGGGAATATTGCACAACCCCTTGATGCATATTTTAACAACTTCCCCTAAAAAATTTTCGTCAACTGCATTTCTTCTCTCACATTTTATGAGGTGAAGTGTCTTGCGGAGTGAAAAATTCGGTCTTAAAATATATTATTGCGCAAAACCCAAAATGGAATATAAATTTGATGCTTTTAAACCATAAGAAATATATTATGAAACTATGAATAACAAATGATGTAGAGAATAGACACGATTAATAGGTCTCAATTAACGCTAAAATTATTACGTATGAATATGGATTTTGGAACGTTAATAAGGGTAAGGAGGTATTGGACAAATATGATATATGGAGGAAGCTAAAGTTGTGATTTTAAAAAAATAAATTGCTAAAAATCAAATTTAACTATAAATAAATTTGAATTTTATCTTTAGAATAACATGGACATGTGTTTTTCTTAAGATCCAAAAGGGATTAAATATATATTTTTAGTCTTTTATTTAAATTGTTGAAAATGATTGTTCATATTTGTTTAATTGTTCTTTATAATATTATAGTCTAAATTTTTCTATGCTGGAAGTATATATTTAGTGAATTAAAGCTATTTTGTTAATTCAACACAATAATATATTTTTTTAATTTATCGAAAGATTGATCACTATATTATACACTTATTTTTAATTGTAATGTTGAGTTTGAACTATTAACTATAAATTATTTCTCTCACATATATTTTACCACCAATAAAAAGATATTGGCTCTTTAAAAAAAAGGAATAAATATCTGATATATCAAATTTCCGTATTATAATTTGTAAACATAAACATTTAATTGTTAAAATAGAACAAAATTATTTTCTGCCCAATTTATTTTTTTCTCAATATTTTAACCCATGCAGATATTTTCTTTTTTAATAATATTTGATTCTCTAAATACTATGTTTTCTAACACTTGTAAATCATATATCAAGAAAGAGAATTGATGTTTAGAAACTGTAAAAATATAAATCGTTATGTATTAAACAGTTCAAATCAATTCGTGAGCTAAATCATATATTACACTTGATGACATAAAATGTATATTGATTTATACGATAGCTTATATCCAGTCATGAAAAGAAATTCATAATTCATCAATTATTTTATATGTTGAAAAAGAAAGTCACCTATGGTTTCTATAAAATAAATATCACGTCATCAAAAAATATAATTTTACAGCTGGTGTTTATAAGTATTTTTTATTTATGGGCTAAATTTAGAGTCGTAATTGGTGTTTATAAAAATTACTATACTTAATTTTGAATAATTAAAAGGTGTTACTGAAAAAATATAATTTTACATGTTGTATCTGTATAAAAAATATTCAGATTGAATAATTACAAAGATATATAAGAAAATAAACTTCTGTGTTTTATTAAATTACTAAAAAAATATTAAGATTGAATAATTTAAGACATTTACAGAAAAAATATAATTATGCATTTTATTTATTCATTAAAAAGGAAATTAGGATCTATATAATTTAAAAGAGCTGCAGAAAGAATA
Source organism: Rhyacophila brunnea (assembly GCF_057557595.1). Taxonomy (NCBI): domain Eukaryota; kingdom Metazoa; phylum Arthropoda; class Insecta; order Trichoptera; family Rhyacophilidae; genus Rhyacophila; species Rhyacophila brunnea. The sequence continues at coordinate 6,847 of NW_028233355.1, forward strand.
TATTTTACTTTTAGTGTCATTAAAATATAAACTAAAATATGGAATAATTTTAAATCGAATCATTAAAACATATAATTTTTTAATTTTCCATTAATAGAAAATAATGAAAATTTTGGTTCTAAAAACATATATCACGCCAAATAATAATTTAAATGAATTAATAAAAAAAATAATCATATTTGGTTTATATGAATTTAAACCAATATATGTTCAATAAAATATTTTTTCAAAGGGATGAATGTTTTTTTCTTCATTAAGTATAAATCATTTCATCAAAAATTATTCGTTGAAAAAAAATATATTAATTAATATTTGATATCTTTATTCTCCTTTCTAAAACATTTCTCAATCATAAAATCGGACCAATCAATTTTAAAACAAAAACCAAAAGAAAAAGCGAATCCCCTTTAAGAGAACATGCAAGGCAAGATAATGTCAGATACGAGCGACGATACACAAACAATTTACGGATATCTCAAAGAAACGATATCGAAGTCTGCACCGCCTCAAGAATTTCTAGACGTAGCGAATATTTCGATTCCTAAAGAGAGGACAGAAATTCGTGAGAGGGTGGAAGTCAATTTCGAAAAATACAAAGGAAATTATCTTGTTGTTTTGCTTTTTCTTACCTTTGTTTTTGTTGTTCTTAATCCAAGTACACTTCCATTGATATTTCTTTGGGCTGGATTTTTCTATGTTTTTAAAAAAGGTGATCAGCCGGTTATAAGTATTAGAAATTATGCGGTGAGGAAGGATTACGTCTTTAAAGGATGTTGTATATTTACATTGGCTTATCTTTTATTTGTGTTTGGTGTCATTTTTTCGTTGATGGCCTCAATTTGTTTTTATACGTTACTGTGTTTGGCGCATATGGTTTTCTTTTTCGAAAAAGATGATGTAGATGAAGAAGTCTGATAAATAAAATATAACCATATTAATTTGGTGTACACTAATTTTAATTAAATAAAATTAAAGAATTCCACATGAACCTATATTTACCATTCTAAATTTCTCATAAACACTTGAGCTCATGTTATTTGAGAGAAGAAGAGCTGTTGATGTGTGTAATATAATATTAAAAGATCGGAAATACAGTTAGGTGGCTTGAGCTATTCCTAATCGTCGAACTACGTCTTATACAAAGTAAGGATGGGTTGATAAAACTAAACCCATAGGTAAAAATCAAATATCTAATCGTAAATTGCATTTTATTTGAATGTATTATTATATTCTTAATATATTCGACTATAATAAAAATTTAGTAATAATAAAAGCTGGATTGAAGGAACTTAGCCTATTAACAAAGGTTAATTTTTAAACAATTTAACGCAAAATATTTCTCATAACTTTTCATGTATTTTCGCGCTAAAATTTTACTACTCTATGTTATAGCTTTTCTGTATGCTCTTTTCAAGCACACAATTTTTACAGTATTTCTAAATAACTCTTTTTATACTCAAGACTTATGCTATCAAGTGTTTTTCTCAATACTATTGTTTGTAAATATACTTCCGCTTCCGTTGGCATCCCTAATTCCTTAATGTACAGCATACGGAATTCTGAGCACCCATCACATGCTGTGACATATGATATTATTATCATGGTTATTTCTAATATACATTTTTAACATTACTAAAATATTATTTGCATTTATTGATTAAATTATATTTATTCTCTATTTTTTATTTATTAGTTATGTTTCTTCTGTTTATCAATTTATTTACAGTGATGTAATTAGCTCATTGGTAATATTGTAAAACATCTCAATATATATATTGTGATCTTAACTTAATTAATTACATCAACTGCCCCTATTCACTCGAAATACATATATCAAGCATCTATTATATTTATTTATTATTATTTTACCGAATTTTTAAGTCCATTTGTTTATGCTGTTTTTTTATTATTTATTTACAAATTTTTAAAGATATCTTTATAGAGGCAAAAGAGAATTTTACAGATTAATGACTCACAAATAAACCTTAATTATAAAAATAGAGATCAAATTTAAACGTTTTAATGTAGATAGCAACCGATATTTATATTTTATTCTACTATTTATTTTTATTTATATTTTTTTCTGATTTATAAACAATATATTTTATTCGATCATCTGATTATAATTTATTAACACAAAAAAATCCAGCTTGTTAGATTATATAACTGATATTTATTATAAGAGCAAATATTATCAATATTGTATAAGAACATATTTTATTCGATCATCGGATTATAATTTATTAACACAAAAAAGTCCAGCTTGTTAGATTATATTACTGATCTTTATTGAAAGAAGCAAATAATATCAATATTGTATGAGAACATATTTTATCGAAGTTCATATTACAATTTATTAACACGAGAAAGCTATTCTTTTCGATTAAATAACCTATTTTTATTTAAAGAACCAAATAATATTAATATTGTATAAGAACATATTTTATTCAATCATCGGATTACAATTTATTAACACAAAAGAGCTAGTTTTTTATATTAAATAACTTATTTTTATTGAAAAAGCAAAAAAAAAATCTGCAATATAATATTCGTTGCAGGTAAATGCTTTTTACTTCTATAAAATGTGTAAATAATATTTATTAAATATAATATCATAATATAAGTAAACAGTAAATTTCAATTATCGTTAGTATATAAAGTATTTCCAATTTATGATTTTAAAGTTGCTGTTTTATGCATTTGAATTACAATCGAATATAAAGTATAGGCATTGTTTTTTGAAAAATAATTTTGATGTTGCACTTCAAGCAAAAAAAATACACGAATGTCTGTAAATACAAGGGGCATAATATTTTTATATATTAAAGAGAATTATAAATGTTTGTATAATGGTGTATTGTAGGTAATATAAGAAATAAAGTCTATTCTATCGCAATTCCATAGATGTTAAGTTAACCAACGAAAAAATGCCTTCTGATTATTTTTGTAACAAAAATATTTTCTATCCTGCGCTTGCCTTTTTTTTATTTGCTAGGCATTGTTTTGTTTTTGGGCTTATAATGATAATCAATGCAAAAAACTGCTTTTAAACTATTTATAGAACGCTAAATTTGTTAAATATTATAAAAAACATATTATAGTTCACTTTGGCGGTTTTTTTTAATTAAATACAGATGCAATTAGTAGAATTAGCAGTTTTACAACTGTTAAATATTTTTTATATCTATATTAATACAGCTTAATTTTTTAATAATGATACTTAAGATTTTATATAGGTTGATACATTTATTTTATTTATTTATGAGTTAATTTTCTTTTTACTAATTTACTCTATTTAGACGTGGTCAGCCCATAGGGAATATTTCACAACACCTTGATGCTCCTTTGACACCTATCCCTGATCTATCCTCATTAACTGTTCTTCTTCTCTCAAATGTGATGTTTGACATACATTATAAATGATTATACGATGCATACTTAATTTAACTTAAAAGATATTAAAATTTAATTACATCTGTTTTAGGGTGATTGTATGAGCAAACTTAATATATTATAAAGAAAATTAAATATTTAAGACTAATTTTACTAATTATTTCATATAATTATAGCATAAATAATAAAAGCAAAATAAATTCACAAAAAAGAAATTGATTAAGAAGACACATGTTAAAAATAGTTAAAAAAAGTGAATTTTATATTATAATTTCAATTATAAATTTTTTAAACGTATAATTCTTATGCTTGCTTTTATACTGACAACTCTATGATGAAATTCTAAACACATGACTATATATTAATGACTAATAGAATATAATTCTAAAATCTTGGCATTATAAGCATATGATATTATTTAAAAAAATATTCTTATTCATAATTTTTAAAAATCAAATTATGTACTTTTAATTACAACCACAACGCATCACTGAATTCATTAGTATATAATCACAACGAATTACCCTCAAACGGGCGGCCTATCCGATTAGGAAAGTAAAACCATCCAAAAACTGACAAGCCGAGAATAAATTAGTTGGTTAAAGTTAGATACGCCGAAATTGTGCCCGAATATCGAATGATTCCTGCTACATTTCGCAACAATATAGGTAACTGTAATGCGGCGGTGGTAGCATAGTTAACCAACTTCGATGACTAGATAGAACGACACCTCTTCTCTATATCGACTAACGCCTGGTAAAATAAGTCTAATCTCGGATATTAAGCTAGTTACAGGTGATAAGAAAGAATCACTCGCGAGGATGCATCTGTAAGCAAAATTCAACAGAAAACTCACTAAAAGAAGATACAAACGAGTAAAAATAGGCTATTCGTTACTAAATTTATTTTAATTGAGGACTAAATTACAACATATTTCTTAATATAGTATATTATGCAAATACAATATCATAAAAGGCACAAATTGAATCATGTGATAAATTAAAACTATAGGATTGAATGAAACCCTTGAACTAATATGTCTTGAAAAGTTTAAGTATCTAGTAAGATGTAAGAAAAGTAGATATGATCAAGACTATGATATTACGTATTTATAGAAATCAATCACGTTATGCTTGAAAAGAAACCCCAAAATCAAAAAAATACAACTAAGATAAGAATTCAATTATATATAAATCTAAATAAACAAGATTTTAGACTAGTTAATTAAGTTGATGTTTAAAGAGTAAATAAAACATTGCATATAAAATTATTTTAGATAATATTATCTTTGTATTTTTTTCTAACTTATAAATCTTGAAATAAGAAGATGAATCGAGGAAGCTTGTAAATATAATGAGGTGGAAAGAAGTATATTCCAAACTCGTTATTTAGAGCAAACTAAAGTTCTGCTTGAACAACTATAAAAAGCTAAAAATCAAACTAACCCATAAATAAAAATCAATTTTTTTTCTGATAGACAAAAATTATTCCATATGTTATAGCTTGGGACAGTGTGATGTCATAATATCATAAAAGATATCTGAAAGAACTCGAAGTAACTAACCAGATTGCGGTTCATATACAAACCTTGGTATTGAGAAAAACTCTTGAATTAATAAGTCCTGAGCGAATGAGAGGTATTCAAAAAAGTTCAGACACGAGAAGTTATCAATACGCTCTGCGCACGAGAGATCAAGCAAGTTGTACTTCAGAACAAAAACTAAAATTATAACGAATAATTTAGCCCTAGAATAAATAAAAAATTTTCTTATAGAAATAGAACATAGCAAAAGTTAATCAAAATGGAAGGTAAATTTGAATTTTTAAACACATAAATAATTTTGGTAAAAAACTTAATCCATAAATACTTAAAATTGTATAAATTCTGCTTTGATATACATAATTTACGGAAGTTAGAAATGTTTAAAAATTGTTTTTGGATATATATTTTTAATAAATATTGAATTAAATGTCTTCTTTCGAGTAAAAAAGATCAGAAACCTCTCGTGCCTCATCTAGCCCAATTTTATTACCGTATGCCTTCATCAAAGGCAATAAGCTAATAATATGTCTCAACCCGAATTTTCCACACAAATATTCGATTGCTTCATCCCCCAATTCGATATTCTCTTCATCCAATCTTGCTAGAACAATTTTCTTAATATCGTCTTTATGATTTTCTTTCATATTAATAATTAAAAGACGTTCCACAAAATCTTTTGGCATATCCAAGACATTATCTTTCTTATCTAAATTTATTTTATTGGTACTAAGGATGATTAGTGGACTAAACTGACTTTCCATTATTTTAGAAAGAAAGGAGTAACACTCGGTATCAAGTATAGAAGCTTCATCAATAAATAAAATGCCTGGGATTATTTCACAATTACCTTGTTTCAAACTATCAAAAACTATTTTATTAACATCATTTCTCAACTTATCACTGATTTCTAATTTTTTCTGATGGGTAATTTCTTTTATTGCCGATAAAATATTATGTTGAACAGGTTTTGAATTAGAAACATCCAAATCATATAAACTCAATTCCTGTACAATTTCACGTTTCCTACACACTTCATTTTTAGGCAATGGAACATAATGTTCAGCTTCGACATCAGTATCATTCATAAAGGCTTCGCTTTTACCCAATCTTTTTATAATTCCTGAATTTGATTCCACATAAATTATATCTCCAATAGTAATTTTTTCTTTTTCAATGATATTGAAAAGGGATGGACTTAAGGAGATTTGTTTTGAACCTTTATTGGTTTTTAAAACCAAATCAATGCTTTTTATTTCTTTTTTTCCTGACCTATATCGATTTTCTTCTTCTAAAATTTTGAAATCGGTAACTTCGCCTTCAAAGATATCTTTTACTTCACGTATTCTTACTTTTATTGACATACGAACGTGGGAATATAAAACTTCAGATTTACTGATTTCTGATGAGAATACTTCTGGTCCAGATAAAAAAGTAAATGGTATTTTCTTCCCTAATTCTTTGGACATCGCAATCGCAAGTGCTGTTTTTCCCGAACAGGTTGGGCCTGTTAATAATATTCCTCGACCGGATATCTTTTTTTGCTTGACCATGTCTACTATTAATGATGCTGCTTCACGGGCTTCTTCCTGCCCGATTAATGTGTTTTTATCTTCGATGGATATTCCCATATTGGTTAGTCCTAAACTTTTTATATGTGAGTGTGCTGTCAATTTCTTTGTATTCTTTTCCATTTATGGGGCCTTTTAATTCTGTCTCTTCTAGTGTAAAAATTATTAAATTTAGAGTTTGTTTAAGAATCAATGTGAGCACATTAAAATCAAACAAATTGTGCCGAGAGCAAAAAATAAAATTATAACTATAAATTTGGCCTATAAATTAATTGTTTTCTATGTAAATACCAAATTTTTTGTGCTACTTTTAGTCTGAGAAATAATTTAATTTTATATTTTAACTGCTATTTTTTAAATAATGTGACTTTAATGAATAATAAATAAAGAGGCTTTATGAAATATTAAATTTTGTTTTTTTTAGGAATTAATTGTTATTTACAGTTTTTATGAAATTATCAAAACATAGAGCCTCGGAAGGAATTTTAAATTCAAAGGTTTTTCAAATAACAAATAAAATTCATGATTTTTATAAAATAAAAAATCTAAGGGTATTTTTAAAATTTATAAAATTAAGTGTTTTTTTGAAATTTTAAAAAACTTTAGCTTTTTACGTTGCATTATCTGATTTTTTAACGCAAGCCGTATGTAAATTTTAACACAAACATGCTAGTTTTATTTATAATAATTAGTTTATTATATTTTTTTACAATCTTTTATATGATCTTATAAATATAAGCTCAATATAATTTACCTTACAAATATTTTAGAAAAAAATTTAGAATATTGAGGCACTTAATTATCCGATTGTCGGAAATAAAATCTATATTAATTATTATGGACAAGTATATGATATTTTTTGATTTTATTTGTTATTTACAATGGGATTCTGTACTTGTTGTAGACATAATTATTTCATTCAAGTATACTTTAGAAAAAATTATAATTAATCTATATTGAACGACAACTGTGTCTATAAATAATTTATCACTATACAATAAAATAATTTTTTTTGGATGTTTATATAATGTATTATAAATCAATGTTCTATTCTTCGTATTTGGTTTCTATATCTTCATCATTAAGTATCGACTTTTAAACTAGACAAACACTGAAAAATTTAATTTTAATGCCTCTTTTTATAGTTTATATGAAAAATAGCCAAGCATGCTTGTAAATAGTATATATCATCGTTATAATCATTCAAGATTTTTACATTGATAATTCACGCCTTTTGTGGTACAAACCACAATTGTGACTTTAAATTTATAAGGGCATTTAAATGTCTTATTGGTCTTACAAGCTTTCAATAAATCAAAGATACCTTTAATATGTTGGGTATATATATGATCTTTTTATCGCATAACTTTTGTAAAATTTTAAATCATATTCTACTTTAAATATTTTTAAATATAGCTATTTCTCAACATTATTTTATGAACGTATACCTACTCTACCTTTGGCATATTTTCTATAGAAAAATAGATAAAAAGATTATTTATAATATCCAAAAAAAGGTTATTTTGATATAAAACCTTGCTATATAAATTTGTTTGTGGCTTGGTGTTTTCTTATGCTCTTTATCAACCAGGCCAGACTTTTATTCCACTTAAAACAAGTCAAGCACATTTTATTTTATATTATTTAATGCAAATTTTTATTTGTTTCTTATTATTATGAATTTTTAATGTGATATTACTCTATTACTCTATTTACGCAATAATATCGTCCCTTTAGTTGACGGCAATAGGTTCTTAATATATGATTGTTGATATTCAGCGACTTAAACATTCAGAATATATAGTTGTTTTGATTTTATCCACAATCAAGCAAAGATGTATATATGAATCATAAATTCTAATATTTTTTTAACTATCATATACTGAAGAATTCCTCTAATTTTTTATATTGGCATTGTGATTTCAAAATTGTTAATCGTATTTTTCTAATATACAAATATAAAGGATATTTGATCATAAATATTTATTTTCTGATTCCACTGTGTCTCTTTATATTGTTTATTATAAAATTAAACCAGATTTTTTCTTATTTTTAAGTTCCTTTATTATCATAATTTCTGTGGAGAATAATATCATTAGTCTTAAGACCTTGGTGTGTAACAAGTAAAAATATTTTTTGCATCTGCAAGTCAGGTAATCAATTTTTTTAAAAACCTTTCATCGGTGTTGTAAGTTTACTTTTTTTCCAAGAAAACCATTCTTTCTTATGAGAATCAGAATAAAGCTTTTATGACATTAATAAAAAAATCTTTTTTATTAACATAATTTATCAAATAATATACATTTTTTAATAAGTAAAGTTCATGGTTTAGTTTACTTCCGCTACCATTGAATTATTCTTTATTTTATCCTTTTTATTTATTAAACATGTAGATGGACCGTAATTTTACAAAAAGATGCAATAATTAGTTGAACACACATTATCACTCTTCTTCTACTTTTAAGATTCTTTTGTCCAAATAAAATATATTTAATAATGATGAAACTGTTTTTAATATTTATCATTCCAATCAAAGAAAAATTCCCGTATTTTCAAAATTTGTCTACCTCATATATTTATAAGTTGATTAAAACGGTTTACTATTCTATAAATAGATTCGGTTACTTTTTGCAAGTTTTTGTATAAAATTTGAAAAAAAAAGCTACTTAAAGAGCGTGAAACAAGAATGTCTAATAAAATACATGTCTTTAAAATTAAAATTCGCTTTGATCAGTTTGTTTTATTATAATAATTCTATGAAATACCTTCTAGAAGAAAATGAAAGCACGCATGTGCTGTCTTTCTGTTTAATTTTATTCATATTTTTCGGGAAATTTATCAAACTTAAATATTAAGTAAAAAGCAGATTTTTTTTTATCTAGTCTAAAGCATAAAAAAATATATCTTTTTGTTTCATCTGGTAAAATTTCGGTTTTTTAGATATTTGTATATCTTTATAACAAAATAATTAATTTTGATGTGGAAAACGTCTTCTAAGGTTAAATTACCAGGGGGTATTCTACTGTTAACAACTGTGTGTTTCTAGAAAAACACTAAAAAAATAACATTTAGAACCATCAAATCGATTTTACATAATAAATTTATTTTATTTTGATGGTTTTACACAATTTACGTATTTTGTCGTATCTTTCTCAATGCATTTATGATCTTTATTTGTAAAATTAAATATTTCTAAGGTCTATGTTTATTATTGTCAATGTACACTACACCCATATTTATTACTACTTATGCTTAATTTGACTGTTTTTCGATTTTTTTTTCGGGGTAATTAACATGATTTTTTTGTGGTAGTTTATATAGTTTTATATTTTTTCTTTTAGAAGCTTGCAACATCTTCTCATTTTTTTTTCAAAAGTTCTAATAAGAATAATATTCCAATAAAGCATATTTAATTGTAATTTCATATGAGGCCTAATTACTGGCAATATCAATAACTTTCAAATTTAATATATTAAAAAATATTCTCTTCATATAAATATTTTCATAAATTCACCTAATATCCGCAAAATAATATAGCATATCAGAATGCTTTATTTAGTAAGTTTTTAATTTTCTACACATTTGCTCTCCCCTTCTATTATAAAATCCTATAATTTACTTTTCTGCCTCATTACAAATGTATATATGCTTTATAAGAGCAAATGAAAGTCTTTTGTTATATTTAAATTAAATCTAATGTTTGTAAATATTTTTTTTTATTTCTGAATTTTATATTCATATAATTTTTTTGTTTTTTTTTCATGTAATTTGTTTATATTTTCTGTAAAAAATCGTTTTTGTCTTTTTAATTTCCGTGAATTTACAGAAAATTTACTCTAATTTAAAAGATAAGAAATTGATAGGTAAATTTTTATTTTTATACGCTGTTTGCTTTTTTTATATGATGATGCTTCTTTTTAGAACATCTTTGAGATGGTTCTACCTGGATGACCGAACGGTTTGCAATATTCGGGTGTTACTTAACATTTTAGGGTGATTCATTAAGGATTATTACAACATCATTAAAATCCTTGATCATTTTTTAGAAAATCTAGTTTCTCGATATACTTACCAAAAAAATTATTTCGTGATCGTGTCTTCTTTCCAATCAATTTTTCTAGATTACAAGGGCCGTTTTTTTGGCAGCCAACTTTTTTCTTAGTAATTCATTAAGCTAATTAAAATATGAATGTTTAAAAATATTAAACTGAATTGCAATATTATCATAAAAAGAAGCTCTGGTGTTGGCTAGCTATTTGCGCTTAAAGTTTAGCGCATAAAGTTTTATATATTCTTGCAATGAACGTCTTTCATTAAAAATTAGTGTAGTTATAAATTCATTTAAAATTATAACAGATACCCTTTTTGACCTTAAACACAATTTTCTTCAATTTTTTTAATAGTATATTTTATTTATTTTACCACTGAATATATATTTTATTGCATTTTTAGTGCTTTTTCTTTGCCTCTGCAATATTTGTGCGGTATTAATATTATCTTCTAATAACAGAATCTATCATCCACACATTATTCAGTTGTGCCTTGGTCAGCAAATATATTTTGAAAAATTAAAATCTAAGCCAAACTCATCTATGAAAATTATGTGTTATCATTGAATTAAATTTTTTTCATTAATTTAAAGACATAAAGAATGGAAAAAATATTGAGATAAGAATATTTTTTATACGGTTTTACCATTTTTAAAATATTTTAACTTTCAAAATATTTAAAAGGAATTGGCCTGTTCTGAACTCATAAAAAACCCAGGCAATTGAAATTTTGAAAAAAAAATTAACATGATTTTATGCTTCTTCTAAATATTATCGTGAAAAAAAGAAAAATAATCCTTATTTTTATATAATATATCCAAAACTTCACTAGGATTTGTAAAAAGGAGTAAATCCAATAAAAAAAACACAGTCATTCAAAAATACGACAATTCATATATATATTATTTACTTTTAAGAATGCTTATTTGTCTGAAGAGTTGCAGCTATAATATTTGTCTGAAATCCAAAACTTTGTTGCGTAATTTACAAAAATTATCATAAAATATTTATGAAAATATAAATCAAAAAATAATATTAAATTTGAAAAAAAAACATAGATATATATATGAAATACGTGGTGCGATACATCAAATATGCTATAGATGCAAAATAAAACATCAATGTGCTTTCTAATTTGCACAAATAGCATTAATGAACTTTAAATGCGAAGATCTTAGGTGATAAAATAAGTAAATCTACAAAAATATCATATTTTCAGATTTAAACTTACTAAAATTTAGCATACTAATGTTTAATGCACTGAAAAGGTATTGATAAAATTTAACCTTTTATAAAATAATAAAACTATATATGCCGAATAAAAAAGCAAAGAAATGGTTTATATACTTTAAAAATTATATTTTTTATATATGCTATATAAATTAAAAAAAATAACTTGTTTTACATTATAATTAATCTAAGCAGTTTATATATAATAACATTATAAAATTGCAAAAAAAAACACATAAATTTTTCTAAGTAAAGTCAAGCACAAAATCATACCATTATTTAAATCAAAACATCTAAAAAATATAGGTTACGCTCTCAATAATAATAAATTATGCAAATCATGATATCCAATGTATGCTATAAGAAAACTTGTGTGAATTCATTATCTGTTTTTGTTATGGCATGGTTTTTATTTAATGAATTCTAATTGATTAACGCAAAAAAAATTATTTTCCAAGTATACTTGTATGTATCTATATAAAAAGTGATGTCCTAATTTGGATAAAATAACGCATAAAAAACAATTAAAATTGCAAGAAAAATTTTTTAAATGCACAAACCCAATGAACAAGATTGAAAAAAACCAAAGTTAATGGCTTATTCTTATACTTTTTTCATTTTGTACGTTTATACGAGCAAAAATCTATACTTCTATAAAAATAACTCCAATTTATTAAATTTACTTTAGTAGAATCTTAAAATGTTATATGCTTTCATTAATGATGTATTTATATTATTGTAGGGCACAAGTTGCAGCATAGAGCACAAAAGTACATTCCTTCTTAATATAGATAACTATTAATGTTTATTTACAGTAAAATTCTGGTTTTTCATTCAATCATACAAATGATTTTCTTCTATGCAAAGTAAAACTTTTTATAAAATAAAGTTTTATTGTATTAAAAGTAGAAAGAATAGATTTAAATATTAAATTTATATTTTCGTTTATAATTCATATTTTTTTACAATAAACAACAATATAAATAAATTTATAACAATTGTTTAAATTGAAATTTAAATCATTTTTTTGTTAAAATAAGTCTATTTCAGATATAAGGCGCTATCGTGACTCAAAGCTTATTAGATAATAAATACTATTAAAAGATGAGGGCAATGAATAACTTTAAAATATCATTTTTTCGTGTGTTAGTTACATTCTATTGATAATTAGTCATTAATAGATAGATCATCTATGTGCAGCATACAAACAAATAATTTGTAGAACATCTAACTCTTTTCAAAATTATTTCATATCAAAGCATACAAAAATGAAATTCTTACATTTTTTGCAATCATGGTATCTATTTCTTGTTTATTTATATTTTAAAACGTCACTTACTTTTGCAAATATAATAAAATATGCGTTTCTAGCAGTATTTATTATTTAAAAATTTTCTTTGTATTTAATAAATAAAAATACAGAAACTGAAAAAATACACATTTTATTATTCTATAATATTAAAAAAACGAATTACATGTGATTTAAACTAACATTTATCGAATAAATCTATAAAATTGATGTTATTTGAAGCTTTATCAATAAAATTAAGTGTTAAAGATAAATTACATTTTTATCGTCCCTCACAATATTTAGAAACTTAAATGCATGCTTTGACTTTTATATTTTAAAAACTGCGCACTGAAAAGATATTCGATTGTATTTATGTAAGTCGAAGTCAGAAAAATAAACAATAAATGACAAAATATACAATAAAATACCTTCATTTTTGTATTTTGTACATTATAAATTTGATAATTATGATTTTAAATTTAGTTTGTCATTTTTTGATAAATATTTGTTAATTTAAATATCTTTTTAATTTTTTAAAAAAATATGGTTATTTTATGATATCAAAAATATGTGGAACTTCCAGGTGTTTTAAACTTCGTATTTTTTTACAAAAAGTATAAATAAAAAGCAAAATAAACGAATCTTCATTCACAATCACAATATAAAGAAAAAAAATCTACACCTAATTAAAAAATTCTGAAGTTATTATTATCTACACGACATTTTAAACATATATTTTTGTATTTATGTATATATAATTTTTGTAATATACAATAAATAATAACTAAATAATTTTGAAAATTTTTTACTGCTAATTAAATGAAAATAGTCTATCACGAAATTTTGAAACTTGATAATCTACATTGAATTGATAGCAAATCAAGCTGGATAAATATCATAAAAATTAAAGTTTCCGAATTTTTAATATTTAAATTCATGCATCTTATGGGCTTAAAATTAATTTTATGATCTAACAAAAAGAACTCGTGGTATTTTTGTATATAATATTTTATTCTCGTGTTCCACATGTAAAATTAGCATTTTTTTGTACTTGAAACTTTGATTTCCCAAGCTTCAAAAAGAGTGCATAATGTTTTAATCAATATTTTGTAATCTTATCATTTTTTAAGTAAATTTACGTCCATGTGTTATTTCATATTTTTGATTCAATAAATGATGTGAAATTATCATCACTTTCAATCGAAACTGATTATGCTAAAAATAAAATTATTTTAATGCATGTTAAGGAACATTCTATTTATTAAAAAATTCATGGAAAATGAGATAAATAATATTCTTAAGATTTTTGTTGATTAAAGCTTTGAGTAAAAAAAAATAGATTAAAAAAGGCGAAAATAATTTAGAGGTTTTACCCTATAAACTTATATAGTTCTTAGAATATGAAAATCAAAAATTGAGTATCAAACATGTAGCAGATTTTTATCTAAATAATGACAAAACTTGATTGATTAATTAATGAAATGTTGCGTAAACTAAGTTTTTTTTACAGATAAACATTTTATATTTTTAATCAAGTTTATTGCATAAAAAGCAACTCAATGTCTAATTTTTATAAAATGATTTTGTATAAGATTTAAATATAAGAAAGTTATATTCATAGTTTTATTCGTTTTATGAAAGAATCCATAATATTCGAATAATAAAGAAATTTTTTGTTGTGTTATCTTTGAATGATAAATGCGATATACTAAAATCTTTTTACATGATAATGTTATATATTTATAAAAGGTTATTAGCGTATTAAACAACCTTTCTTGTTTTCAGAATTGGTTTTTTTTATTAAATGAGGACTTAGAATATTTAATAAATTCATTTTATCTATAATGTTTGGTCGAATAAAATTTTATTAAAAAATTGAAAAACTATGTAGATATTTATGGGAATACGTCGTCAAAAACGTTGTAAATTTTTGTTATATGTGCAAAAGGTACCGTTAATTACATTTCGATACCCCTAAAAGACCGGTTTGAGCCTTCTAAAATAACAAAATTTATTTTTTTTTATGAAAAATGATTCACCCTGGTGATTCTGGTTTGTTCTTATATGAAAGCCATATTTATATAATATTATGCTTCTTAAGGCCTATATAATTTAAGGAATATCGATATAATAAAAAATGTGAACTTAATCTTTGGGTTGGTAAACATCGATATGTTTTTTTATAACAGCATTTTAGTATATGAATAAAAATTTAGGCCCTGTACACCAAAAATGAAGGACCATCTTTGGTCTCTTCACTAAAATTAAAAAATAATGATTTAATTTTTTTAGAAATAAGTGGTTTTGAATATTTTAAATTTTCAATGCATTATATAAGAGAAAAAAATTTCGCACTGGGATAAACTGTAGAAATTCAATAAATTCGCAAAAAAATATTAAAATTTCAGACCTAACAAAATTTGATCGTCAATTATCATATGATATTGAGCCGTTTCTTTATCTTTTTTTTCACAACATTTTTATTATATTTTCACATTCAAAAGCTTACAAGAATTAGAAACTTTATTTGATTGTTTTGTAATCCTCAGAAGCCAACATGAAATTTTTGATGGAAGTTATTATACTTATACGAGCAATAGTATAATATTTTAAATTTATAAGATTTTTTTTATTGATGTGGGCTGAATTGTTATTAGGATTTTGCAAAGTATTATTTTGAAGTGATAAAATGAAGAAATTTCAAATGTAAATAGAATAAGTATTTCTCACATGAAACATTTATAATTCTGATGAACATTACCCTATATTTTTCACAAAGCCAAAATTCACTTTACTAGTTTATTATTTATCAGAATTCAGATTTTTAAAACGCTCAACCCAATATCATACTATAGTCGTGGTCTATATAAAATAGATTTTATAAAGATTCGCAGATTCAGTAATATTTATCACAAGCATCCTCAACTTTTATCTTTAGTTTTTGTTTTATGAATAAAAAAACATTATACATTTTATCCTTTGAATAAAATATGAATTCAAATTTTCAAACCTTTTTACGCGGATCGCAGATATGAAATGATCGTATAATTCATATAAAATGCACTATATACGATATATATTATTTTTATAGAATTATATTTAATTCCACGAGCCTTTAGAATATGAAACTATTAGTTTATTTATCCAAAACAAACTAATAGAATAGAACATTCGAAATAATTACTGTCTCAAGAAATGGCTAATTAATGTCTAATTTTATAAATAATTAATAGAGAAGTGAATATTATGAAGGTAAATTTTACAATTATATTTATATCTTGGTTATCGGCACTAAGGATAAGAGAAGGACGAGAGGATCGTCTATACACTTCAATGCCATCGTCTAGAGTTTTGTCTCAAAGTTTAGCACTACGAGACGAAAGGAATGAATCGAAAAACAGAAGAAAAAAGGTTTTACAGGAGGATCAGGATCGACTTCAGCAGAAGGTGACCGAAGACGAAAAAGATAGGGAAGAGGATGACACAGAAGACGAGGATACAGAAACATATGGTGATAGTGATTGTTCTTGGTATGATGGTGAATCCGGATTTCATAGTGATTATACGGAGTTTACTACCAAAACTGATTTGTTAATGAAAGATAATGTTAACACACCAAAGTCTATCGATTAAAGTACGTTCAAAAAAAGTATTTAATTTTTATTAATCCCTTTTTAATATGTACGGTTTACAAATTTACAGTAATCAGACTAAGCTGACTAAACAGAAAATAATGGAGATATTTACGAAATATAAAGATTATCCTGGAAGTTACGAACAAACACTTATTTTTAATCCTAAAGTCGGAGACTTATTTGTAAAAGAAAAAAACATGGAATATTTTGATGGAAATGTGTATCGAAAGTCAAACGTCATTAATGACGATTTATTATCAGCAAAAATAGATAGATCGGATAAAATACTACGAATTACAATTACTGATTCATTGAGTCCAATAGAAATTATTCATTATGTCGGAAGAATTAACTGCAAAAAAACTGGAATAAATAATTGGGAGCTTTATTGTAAAAATATAAATGAGCTCAACTCATTTTGGTCAAGTGTTTTTAATGGAAGCAAGACAAAAGAATTTAGTGAATATAAAGTTGATATGGTATATTTGAGAAATCTTTATGAAAAATTGCAGAAAGAAATCGAAAGATAGATTTCTTTACGCATATAAAATAAATTTGAATATTTTTCGCATTTTGAATTGCACTTTGTTTTGATATTAAATCAAGATAAATGTAAAATTTGAATTTATTTTTTGCTTATATGTTATTTTAAAAATACAAAGCTGTTAATCAATCATCAATTACAAAACACGGAATATATCATATTTGTAATAAACTATAATATAGTAATAAACGAATTAACGAACAAACGAAATACGCATACTTATTGGTGATGATTATAAAGTCTTATAAAAGCATATGTATGTGACGATAGATAATTTACTATCTATAAATTTAATATTTTAATACGAAGTGGCATGATATGCCTATTAAATTCTATATTTATTGATCTTCAAAAGGGGTTATCGATGAGGATCATAGTAGATGAAGAGTTGGTGAAAAGTATTCATAAAGTTTGCTCCAAGAATTGTATCACACAATAGGCTTGAGAAATATACATGATAAATCAAAACAAAAAGACCCATAAATAAAATAAATATAGAACCTTCAAGCCATCTAAACATAAGTAAAAGCATTTATACGAACAGAGGATTAAAATATCCCAAAAAACGGTTTAAAATAATAATTTCCCAGTTCAATACGTTTTGAAAAAGTATGAATATACTTTTTAATTCATTTTTTTGTTATTTTTTTGTTATTTTTTTGTATCCTTATGTTTTTTTAACTGTGATATTAATACTGTACACTAAAAACGTGATTAGTGATTCTTTAAATTTATTCCTCGATAAACAAAAAAAATAATGCCCAGAAAATCAAATTGAACATTTTTCCACAATATATAAAATTATAATTATACTAAAATATAATTTTTAATCATACCCGACTAGACATTTTCGTCTACAATAAAAAGAAAAGTTTGATCACGTTAATTAAGTAGAAATAAAAAGTGTGATAATCCAATAAAATATTGAAAAATGATAAGCTAAGAATTAAAAATTAATTAGAAAATAAACCCACCCTTATTTACAAATTTAGAGCTCGAATATTTACCTACGGCATAAATTGGGATCGCATTGTTGCAAAATATCATAAGTTGTATATTAAAGAGTTGGCAATGCTAACTGGAGCAGAATCATACGCACAAACAATAGGATTGAGGAAGTCACTTTAACTAATAAGTCTTGATATTTAAAGCAATGAGGAAGATTTTAAAGATGATGCGGTTGAAATAAGTATCAGCCAAACCTGTCTATAGAGCAATCTAAAGTTTTCTTGAACAAATATAAAAAGTTCAAAATCAAATTAACCCAATAAAATAATAACATACATTATGCCCAATATCGCAACATGGGATGAAGTGGTAGCACAATATCATAAGGGTTACCTAAAATAACACGAATTTCAAACCAAATCGTGGCATATACACAAATTATAGGATGAAGGAAAACCTAAAATTAATGGCCTTTAAAAGAGGTTAAGGAATAAGATGATACAGTCAAAATTTTAGATATGACGATTCCACGTGGAAATCAATTAAGTTAAGATTGAAAAAAATATAATTCAATCGAAAAATCAATCTATAAATATAATTAATATATTAAACCCAAGATTTCGTTGGCGCAATTGGTTTAGAAACGCTTTAATAAGTGCTCGAGTTCCAACCGCAAAGCACCCCGTATTCATATGAAAATAGTCATAAAGGGAATACCCGCAAGGAGGCAGTCTGTCGAAACTAGAAAAAAAAACTATAATAAGGCAGAAAAGCCGCGAATAAACCAGGGGTTGCCGTATAAAACGCCTAAATATGCCCGAATATCGAATGAAGCCTGCTCTGTTCATCAAGGATACCGGTAAGTGTAGAGTATTGTTCTTAACACAATATATTAGTGGCATGAAGTATATACAATCTCAATACTCCCACACATTGATTACCATCTGATAAATAGCCTTAATCCACGGCTATGAAACTAGTAACAGAAGATGTGAAGAACCACACAAATGGTGAATCAGATAAGAAAAGGGTTCTAATAGTCATAAGCGAACATCATAAAAATTGATATAAACGAGTAAATAAAAAACCATATTGAACTCGTTTTGAAATTACAAAAATCATAGCCAATATTAATAAGTTAGGAATAGCAGCCGAAGGCAAAAATATGCATAAACTATGGGATTTTCGTAAAAACTAGCGATAATAAGTCTTTAAATCTAAAGATGTATTCGGGAATTTTATAAATAATGAGCTAAATCAAGTATCAACAAGTCTATTCTATAAATCAATCTAAAACTTATATCTTGAAAAAATAGGAATTACTAAAATCAGATTGGCCTATGAACAAAAAAAAATGTGATTAAATCAAAAAAGTATTAGATTTAGTGATAAAATTTAACAGGTTCAAAAATATCGGACCTTAATTATATTCAACAAATGCGCCATAATTGGCTACTAAAAAACCCCCGTAATAAATCTCAGCACGTTTTATATTAAATTCATAAATAAAAATTCGCATATATTAATATTTTTGAATAGACGTAAATCATTAAAAAATTTAAAAACACATAAAATCAAAATGTTAAATATAAGATAATTTTTTTTCAAAATAAATGATAGCTAGTCTCCCAACACATGCTCTTCTCTTTTTAAAACGAACTTTTGCTTTATATTGCACAAAAATTTATAGCTTAAAATAATCACAGGATTCATGTTTGTATGAATGAGTTTAGTTTTACGGTAGAAATTACAAAAAAAACAATAAACATATTATATTTATTTATGGCATGTAAAAACAAAAAATACAGAACTATTTTATTTTTTATTGCAATAAACAAGATCAATGCTTGATTACGATGATTATAAGTTTCTTTCACAATAAAATTTTATAAAAGGGCACGAGTCGTTTCAATTATACATCGAAAAATTCATAAGAAATTCGAAATGTGATAAAAAAAAGAAATTTTAAAGAATATGATGTGTATTGGACTTTAGCATTTATATCATTATATATTTACTAAAGGATATGTATATTTCAATGTACTATGAGAAAAAAAACAAAAAAAAACATTTTCATCAGTAGAAAAAATTTACTTAAAGCACAAAATATTTAATTTGTTATAAAATCACGATTAAAGGTTTATTTTTATTATTTTATAATTATAGATTACATAAACTAATATGAAAAAAAGGTTATTGATTCAAAAAAAATCTGATCTAATTGGCTCTTTTTGCACATTGGTGAGTACATAACATCGATACACATTTTTCTTGAACAAAATAAATTTATTTCTTTATAAGCCAATATAACTCTGCATAAAATATTTTATATCAACCCATGCTTTTTCTTATAGAATAAATTTATAATTTTATGGTAACAGGACAAAAATGACTCGGTGTCTTTTTCTATCTAATATTTTGAATTTAATGTGATTTTATTAAGATATAAACGACGATACGAATAAAAGCCATTAGAATGTAAATGTATTAAAAATATGGATAAAAAAATACTTATAAATAGATATAAATCAAAGTTAATATCCATTATTATGCCTGCATAGCAAAATGTATGTAGCTTCATTTACTAGAAGACATTCTCTTAAGAGTAGATTAAGTCTTTATAGATTTTAACTACACATGTTAGGAAAAAAATTGGTTTTTATAATAGTTTAGATGAGAATTAGTGTCCCTTTTTGTTTAAAAGTTTCGTTAATTGAAAATATTTTCTTATTTTTAACCTGTATTCATATTTTTATATAAAATTGATGCAACCAAAATTTATAATTATTGATATTTACATATGTTTTGCAATTTTCATAATTTTTTAAGAGCCCACTGGCATCCCACAAATTTATTTCGGCTGGAAAATAAATTAAAATATAACAGATTACGAAATAGAGTTTTTATAAAACAAAATTTTCATATATATTCATCTGCATATTAATATGCAAATTTATATATTTATCAATGTGTTTTTAAAAGCATAAACATTTTTTTACGGAAATATATGAATTTTACATATAATATAATAATTTTAAAAAAATATATAAGAGAAATGAATCTTAAATAGCAAGACAAAAATTATCCCATATGTTATAAAATGGGACAGTGTGGTGACACAATTCATAATAGGTACCTGAAGGAATTATATGTTACGAATCAGGCTGAGTCATATATACAAACCTTGGGATTGAGAAAAACCCTTGAATTAATAGGTCTCGAAAGAAGGTGGGGTATTGAAGAAGATTTTGGGGTGGAGAAGATAACCGAAAGTATAAATACGCTGTGTACACAAGGAATCAAGAAAGATAAGCCTGAGAACAAAAACTAAATTACAACTATAAATTTAGCCCATAAATAAAAAATAAATAAATATTTACATATAAAATACAAAGATAATATAAATCATAAAAAAACTCGTTTTAAGTGTTCAAAATAACTCCCAACATAAAATTTATTTGTTTAATTTTGTTTTCAACTAATTACCACAAAAATTATAGATTATTTAATATAAAAATATAACTTTCCTATTTTATTAAATCGCAAAAAAAAATATACTTAGCCAATAATATTGACATTATGGAAATCATATGCTTAGAGAATTATTATTCAATTTTATTTTTTAAATAGATTTTCGGCATAATATTAATATAATAATAATCAAGGGTATTTGTATTAAGATATTATTTAAAATAAAAGACTTATTTAAATTTCTTAGTTTTGCTTTATACAGTGAATTATAGGTTTTAAATAAATCATGGAACATTTGATCTGACTTCCAAATTTATAAAATGCAACAAATAGACCCATGCATGTTTTTTAAATTCAGAGAATTGTTTTAAGTGGTATCTGTATTTAAAACATAGTTTGTTACATAAAACTTAGATTACGATTGCCAAAACTGTCAATTCCCTAAATTATTTTTTATATAGAAATCAAAAGTTACATTGAAAACATATTATAATTTTTTTGTTGAGTAAATACAAAAATATGATTTTCCCATTTATACGTGCAGAATATTGATGTGCAAATTATAAAGTTTCTTGCAAAAAATTCATATTGTTTCTTTCCGAAAAGCTATTTAAAGGTTATAATTCCTCGAAATATTTTGCATAATGACTTAAAGGCAATGTTGATAAATTTAAAAATAATTCGACAAATATTTTCAAATAAATGCTAGAAGAAATGATTTTATAAAATTAAAGCACATTTTTAAATTAAAAAAATTAGTATATAGAAAATACAATTTACTTATATTTAGAAAAAAAATGAAAAAATTTAGAAACTGGTATTAATTATTATATCAGTAAGACATAGATCAATTTGCTCGTTAATGAAATCATTATATATATTTTTTTTAGTTTTTGACTTTTTTTTTGGGCTTTTTATTAAAAATTGTATTGTTTTGGACATTTATTCAATCGCGAAAAATAATTTTAATTGTTATGAAACTTGTGAATTTATTCCAATCGAAATTATTTTGTATTTCTTGTTTTTCGAAAATAAAAAACGGATTGTTGATAAAATTTTATTTTAACATCTAACATCATATAAAAAACATATTCAAATAAATCATCCAACTCGCTTTTAAAATTATTAATAGGAGCAAAAATTAACGCATATGTGTGCCATCAGAAATAGAAGTTTTATAGATTTGATTTCTATATGATATATATGTAAATATTTTGCAATTTGTGGCTAAATGGCATCAAGTCTAATGGACTCCATAAAAAATAATTTAAGTAATATTGAAAATTCGTAAAATTTTTTGTGCATCTAAAACTGCGATTGAAGCGGAAGTTCTAAATATTCTAACACTACGCAAACAGATTATGATCACATAATATTTTTTATAAAAGGCCGGTTCAATGCAGTGAGTGTTCCAACAATCGAATATTGGCGAAAATAGAAAGCTGATATATAAATAAGGATACTTGTAAAAAATTCAAAAAACATTTCAATTTGAATAGAATTGTTTGGAGACATAAGAATAGGTTTTAAACATTCTTTAACAGTGTAAAGTAATTACGTTCAAGGCACTATATGTGAAAAATACCTGTCCGTCGAAAATACAAGTTTGTAGATGATAAAATAGGAATTAATGTGTATACTATCGAATAATTTAAAAAGTAATCAAAACTCGAGATCAATAGACAAAAATAACTGATAAGAGGATGCAGTTATTTAAAGATTTCGTTTTTTTATAATAATCGTCATATTACTTGTCCATTATATTAAATTTACTTTTAAAGTTAAAAAACTATAAAAGAATTATTTTTTCATTATTTTAGCTCTCAATTTATTTATTCTTTTATTTAATTATTTTGGAACACAAAAAACCTGTTAATTGCCATACACTATGAAAATTTTAATATTAGATAGAAATAACTTAAAATTATTATTTTATTCCGGAATTAAAGACGCGAATTATTTTTTAATCATGATTGAATTAAAAAAAAATTCAATATGATTGCATCTTTCATGGTAAATTTATATTTTATTTTTTATAATAGAACTAAAATGTAGATTATTGTAAGTGATGCAATTTAAGAAAGAGTATTTTTGTAATTTAATTTCTAGCAAAATAATAAAATCTATGTTTAATTTTGCATAAGTTCTATTAAAATTTTTTGAACTTCTTTTTGTGATAGAACACATCTCTTATAAAGTATGGTCAAAAAATCAAATGCTTCCAATTTATATTCAATATCTTTTAAAAATACAATCAATTTTTGACTTATATTTTGATGATTGAGTTTCATTGGCTGATTGAGCACAAATATATTCCATTTTTTCATTATATACATTTGTTCATTGCTTACATCAACAAGTTCATTCAACCTTTTTTCTGATAAATAATTAACGAAGGTACTAGCATATTTTTTTGTGTGATAATCAACCATCAATTCTGGTCTATAATAGACGGGTGTTATTTTTTTAATTGTATGCCCTCGTGATCTTTTACATTTATAGGACATGAAGAATAGATTTTGGTCATTTTCTGTATTTCTAGAATGTATAAACTTCAAAAAATGTTTCTTTTCTGATGATTTTATAAGAAAAACAGTTCCTACCAAATCCTTTCTTGTTTGGTTTGCATTATCTAATATCTCAAAAACACCATTATCCTCAATTTGGCATTTAAAGTTTCTATGATAAAGTTTTATATGCTGCACTAAAAAAAGCGGAGAAGCATATTTTCTAAAACAAAAAATACATCTATTATACATTAAGGTGTACTGAATGCCAGAATAACAATATTTAATTCTTTGTTTCTCATCTAAAAAATCTTGTGCATCTTTATAACAATAGTGTAGGATTCCACGCCCTTTTAAATTATATATTTTATAGTTTATTTTCAATACTTCTTTAGATCTAGTCATAAAACTCGTTCCCTTCAAAAAATCGATCCTATAGAAATTTATATTGGTTTGATCATAAAATATAGAGCCATCATTTTTGCGTAAAAGTCCTCTTAAAACACAACACATATTTATTTTGGTATATAAATATTTAAATGCTTTCTTTTCTTCTAAAATAAGAAATAATACAAGGTCATCTGTGCAGCCAGTATTTCTTATTCTTATCGGTCTATTTTTATTTAATTCTCGATCCTTACTCAATCGTTTGTCTATTTTAAATCGAATCGAACCTGTTGTGTTGTTTATAATATCACCTAATATTGTTATTTTTGAATAATTGCTGTATTTGAGATTTGCTAAAATTGATTCTTCATAGAAAAGATTTAATGATGAACAGTTATGCTTTTTGAATGTTTCTAGCTTTTCATGCTGTTTTAAATGGTAGTTTTCTATAAATAATGTGTTGTATGTTAGTTTATTCTCTAATAACCATTTTTCCATTTGAAAATATTAGGGTACATTTAACATCTAAACATATACTCTCTTCATTCTATATATAAATTTTATTTTTTGTGGATCTATAGATTGAGGAAATACTTGAAATTATGGGCGTTGAAAAGAGAAGACATATAGAAGAAGATGGAATAAAAAAGAATATAACGAAGTGTATGGATATGAAATACCCACAGTAAATAAATAACGTCATACTTGTCGCGAAGTCTAAATTAAAATGACAAAATTAACCATCATATGAAAAGATATAATATTCATAGATCCATCATGTACTTAGATATTGCTGAATCTGCTATTCCAACAGAGCCAGAAAAATACGTTTAAATAATTTAATTGAAGGGAACACTTGAATCAATAAGTGTTGAAAGAAGGAATGTGTCGAAAAACATTGAAAAGATAATCAGGCCCAAAGGAGTATCAAGCAAATTTGTTCTATATAAAGAAATGCTTGTTCAAATTTAATTGCACAAAAACAAACTAAACCATCAATAAATATTTACGATTGGTCTTCTTTAAAAAATAACTATTACTATTTATTAATAAAATATGACCTGCTAGCATCTGAACTGACATTAATATACAAATGCAAGACAAAAATCATCCCATATGTTATAAATGGGACGGTGTGGTGACACGATATCATAGAAGGTACCAGAAGGAACTAGATGTCACAAACCAGGTTGAGGCATATATTCAAACCTTGGGATTTAGAAAAACCCTTGAATTAATAGGTCTCGAAACAAGGAGGGGTTATGAAGAAGACTTTGGAGACGAGAAGATAGCCGAAAGTATAAATACGCTGTGTGTACAGAGAATCAAGCAAGCTGTGCCTGAGAACAACAAACTAAAATTACGACTATAAATATGGCCCATGAGCAAAAATAATTTCCCAATTTAATCAAGATATTTGATTTATGTTGCGTTTTAATTGTATTTACGTATATTGATATAAATTAGAAAGATTTTTTTCAACTTATTTTCATTCAATTAATTTGCATTTAATTTATGTAATTGTGCTTTGTCAATTTGTAGTAGAAAATATAACTGAAATTATTTTATATTTGATTTAACTCATGGTAATAATTTTGAAGAGTTACAAGACATAAATATGGATGATAATATTTGAAATTCATAAAGATTAAGCAAATACCAGGTCTAAACCAAAAATGTAACCAAGTATTTTTCTTCTAAATCTACCATATATTCCTATATTTATTCTTTCACTTATAAAAGATTACATTCTACACCACTGTACGCTTTTTTATGGCATTATAATGACTTAGCATATGTATTGTGACTGTTACATGCATTATCGAAAAAAAGGTTTAATAAAGCTAGATCTAGGCTTAAAATTAATAGTAAAATAGTTGCGTTTCCCAGTGAACAGGATATTTATATAATTGGTAAAATCAACATTGCGAATACTGTGAAAAAACCAATAGAGATAGTGTAGTATAAATTTCACTTTTATTGACGATAAAACTTGGAGCATGCGATATACTGGTTCATAAAAGTTAAAAAAATGTGTTATTTGTGACCGAAACTTATAAAAAAAATATTTTCTTATATAAAAATTACCCGCATGTCAACGAATTACAGCGATAATTTTGTGTTTCCAGCAACAAGAATAATGTAAAAATATAATTCATTGCTCCTTAAATCATAAATAGAATACAAATGCATGTAATACATAAAAGTTCTTCTATTTTATTGTATGAATTCCGCATGACTGATACTATTATTATGTCTTGGAATTTCAACTTTACGCAATGGAAATATATCCAATGCATATTGTTTAATGCCATTAGTCTGGTAATCTCATCAGCAAAAATTCGCTCGAATTTATATGTTTTTTATATTTATGAATTACAAAAACAAAATACTGAAATATTAAAAAAAATTCTGAATATTGGGGTAAATAATGGCTAACGAGTATCGATCATATGGGTAACTTTAAATGTTTTTATTCGTATTTGAAATACAAATAGACCGTCAACGTAAAAAATTGGGATGAAGTGGCCACAAGATATCTATATCAAATCATTCGAAGAGAAGAATAAAAATCTGAAAGCGCTACTTAGGAAAATACTACTAAAATTTAAAAATATCATATTTTATGACCTAAAAGTAAAAATGAAACAAAATACCGGCTGTTAAAAATGTGATTATAAGAAAAATGATACAGCTTTGCTTATAGATCAATCAAAAAGAAAAGCCGGAAACAATATATGGTGGTAAATTATAGATATTCTTTAGTAAGAAGGCACATTTTATAGCTTTCACCACATATAAAATTCAATTTTTACCCTATAAACTAATTTTAAAGCTTAATTGTCATATTATATATATTTTATATTTATTTATTTCTTTGGAATTATGAAAAGAAAAAAGGTTTAAAAGGCATTATATAAGGCTCTATATAAAAAAAGAAATCTTAATACGTTTTTCCTACTAAGCATACATATTTGTAGCAGTTTATCACAAATATTCAAAGAAACTATAATTCAAAAAAATAAAATGTATTCCAGATAAATATCGAATATGACAAGTGTAGCATGGTCTGCATTGGAAAAAAAACAACTCAAAGTTTCATGGCTTATTATTATTTGATATTAAATTCGATATAAAATGACGATTTCTGATGTTTTTTGACATGTAAATGACGATTCTATATATAAGTAGTTTAATGACTAAGTATAAAACTATAAATTGTATTATGAGATAAATAATTTTTTCATAAAAAATCAATAAATTCCAAATTTACTATATGAATATCTCTGACGAATTTTCTATAATCTTGAAACTGTGGATATGTCAATATTATTATTTTTTAAAAATTAATGAAAAAATTTAATCAGCAGCAAAACACCTTTTAGAGGCATTTTTATTAACGATATTAGATAGAACCTTGCATTGTAATTTCTAGCGTTTGAGTGTTAAGTTGTGATTTTTAACTTTTTTTTGAACAAAAAGATATTTTGAATTAAATAATGCAAAAAGTAACATTAAATAGATGCATAATTTTAAATAAAATAATTATTACAAAAAGAATGCAATTATTAAAATGCTAATTTGTTTACATGTCAGGAATATCTATTATAGATCTTGAAATATGTCGAATATTCGACTATTTTGCATATAATCTTTTATAATATTTAGCTCGCATGCATATTTTGATTACTAAAAAGAAATATCTAATCTCTAACAGAAAATCATATTAATTATATTGAAAAAATTTGTGAATGCAAGTTAATTGTGAGTTTTATTTGGATTACTTGTTTAGACTAGCAAAAATTTATCGGGTATGCTATAATATTTGGTAATTTGCATATAAATACGAAAACTTTGATATATGTTTAAATTGCAGAGAATCATACATTAAATTCTTTTGGCGTTATATTGGGTACATGGGTCGCCTTTCTTGCAATGATTAACCCTATCTTGTGTTTATTATAAATTATTCGATTTCTTGAAGTATTTGTATAACAAATTCGTTTAATTTATAATCGGTTTACATAAATATAAACTATTTAAGATTGTTCTTTTATTGAATATCAGAATATTATTCAAGACTTACGAAGAATATAATATTAAATATACATATCTATTTAAATTTTGTCACTAATAAAGTATATTTTCCCATAACTTATACATTTTGCAGTGTTATAAGATATGTAAAAGTGTAAAGGAGGGAATCAATATATTGAAACTCGCATAAAATTAACAAAATGTAAATGTTTAGTGAAAAAAAACACTATGTAAAAATCACATAAAACGTTTGTTATATTTTGGAACTTTTCATCCCACTTTTATATGTTATTATACAAAATTACATTCTAATTTTTCTTTTTATAGCAGTCCTCCGTATATACCTATTTCAAGAATATCCTGTTATACATGTCCCATATAATCCTCTAAATTAGTGCTGCCAGTTAATTAAAATTAGTACGTTAGAACGATATACTTCGCATATTTGGTAACCGAAATATTTCATATAAATTATTCTGTACATTTTAAAAACATATAACTAGTAATTTTTTGTATCGTCTAAATTTATTGCAGAGTGCATAACGTTTTTTTTGATAAATTTTTTGTTTGTGGGTTCGTCATATACTTTAACAAAAGCATATTATTTTTAGAAAATACCACACATACATGTTTTTTAGATAGCCGTATTATCAGGATATAATTTTTTCTTTGATAAAAATTAAATTTTTGAAAACACTAAGAGGCTTTAAATATCTTTCTATAATTCAAATATTTAAAAGCACATCAAAATAATAAAATTATTTTTATAAATGTATTATTACTCTAAAATTTACAGAAAGCTTAATAATAATTTAATAATATGGTATTGTTCTTGAAACTATTTTATATTCATTTTTATTAAGCATGAAGCTTTATAACTAAGCTTCATAATATTTTTCTGTACAATGAATGTTGAAAAATATAAATATATGCTGATTTCTATTACCCAAATCGATAAATCACTAAACTATGGTGATTTTTGATTAATAAACATTTAAATATATATTAGATCCCGAATTGTTTCTTCTTTATTTTTATTTTATTATGAAAAGTAGAGAAACATGGATAATTTAATTATAATATTTTCAATTTCGCATTTCGTTCTTCAAAAGCTTTACTTTAACCTTTTCTCTTAAGTATTCGTGTCTTGGGTTCTTTCGTAGGTTTTCCTAGGGTCTAGATATAAATGCACATGTAGTCGTTTTAATTCACTAAATTGCAAAAAAGCCAAAATTTATTGATGCAAAGAAATCACTTTATAAAAGATTCAAATTAATAAGAATCTAGAAGCGCCTTTTCTTATTAGATTTATATAATGTTTGGAAACTTATAGAAAAACAGTAGCAAATATTTAACGAAGTATTTTTTGACACGAACAACTATAGAATTTCATCTTTTTCTGGAGCTTTTGAAACATGAAAAAAGTTTTACAACTAAACTTCCGGAATTTTATGTGTCTTGACGGCTTTTTGAGGAATTTAATTGTCGCGAAACACCTATTTGCACATACGGATAGTTAATGAAATGATAATTTGATTCTTCTTCTTAAATTATATGACTCTTTTATGCATAAAAAATATTTTCCACCAATCTGTTATACATATAATATAAAATAAATTTAATATGTAGTTCAAATGTTGTAAAATTTTATAACATGGCGATTTTAATAAAATCAAATCGATTTAACATAAATGTGATGATTTTTAATAAAAATTTTAGCAAAAAATATCATTTTTTAGTCTTTTATATATCAAAACATTCGAATACTGTATGTCTTATACGTTATTTCTTTTTTAGAACAAAAAAACTATTCACTAAAAAGGATGTATAAAATCACATAGCTTATAATGACTTATGGTAAATGCAAAAATTCAATTCATGCTATTCTATTAACTTTTATG
The DNA here is from genome assembly GCF_057557595.1 of Rhyacophila brunnea. Taxonomy (NCBI): domain Eukaryota; kingdom Metazoa; phylum Arthropoda; class Insecta; order Trichoptera; family Rhyacophilidae; genus Rhyacophila; species Rhyacophila brunnea. The sequence continues at coordinate 37,352 of NW_028233355.1, forward strand.
GAAAAATATTATAATCAGGTTTTTGTTATAAGGCGTATAATTTTTTATTATTTGTAACGTTTAGATAAACGATATTTAATGCTTAACTCATATTCATTTTCTTTTATTTATTACTATTATTTTGATTGAAATCATGTTTATGTCTTTTTTTGTAATATTTTAATCAGATTTATGCTTACTTGTCTTACTAAATCAGCTTCATTGTCTTTAAGAAGAAAAGTTTTATCGGGAATTTAATAAATATCATAGGATCGTGGTTTATTAGGTAAAAAAATTTATATAGAAAAAAAATCTTTTTTATATCTAAATGAAAATTTTTAAGAAAGACTAGATCATTTTATTTTGAATTTATTCTATTTTTATTTTTAGTTTTAGATTAAATAGGAAATAATACACCCTAACATAAAAAAACCATTAAAATTTTGTGATTGTACATACATATTCTATAAAAAAACATTTGATCGCAAAAAAACCATGTTAAATTTTTTTTTATACAAAAAAATAAGTCCGTAAATTGCATTTCATTTGTAGAAAGGTTTTTTTAACTATAATATTAATAAAAGAACTTGAATTTTAATAATGAAAACGTGGTATGCGAGTGATGAATGTAAAAATTGTCTTCTTAATATCTAAAGATTCTTGTCTTGCGTAAGATAGTGTTGTGTATGATTTTGGTTTATATTAGTTAAACAAAGGGTCTAAATGCAACTTATACACTTATATATATTCTTGGACATTGTAATTTATTTAAAATTTTATATAAAATAGACTTGTATAACAATGAGATATTGTATTTCTATACATCTATTAATTATTTATTTTATACTTTTATCCGATTTTTATGTCATATTAGCAAAGTAAATTTTTGGTTGTATTCTATATGTATTTATGATATTTTTTAAATAAGAAATATAAGATTTGCATTATAAGTCACCTGAGATTTACATTATAATGTACTTCTAAAAAAATGCAGAAAAATTGTTTAATTTAAATCTTTAAAAAATAAGATACTAATATGAAAAACATTTTCATATAGATTTCGCGTGCATAAACAGGTAAATCATTTTACTGTAAAATACATAATGCTCTGGCCTATGGGGATAGAATCTATTTTATTCATGAATTAATATTCAGGTTATAAAAATTACAGTCGTGTTTTAAATAGTTCGTATGGGTAATTCAAATATAATTGTATTTTCTAGCTTTATAATTTTTGGTTTAATTTAAAAAATTTTCACCTAGGGTGTATAATTGCCTGATATCTCCTCATCAATTCTAGATTTATTTTGCAGGATTGCTTGTATTCATAAAAAGAGATAGTGTGAATCAATAAAGGAATAAGAAAATACTTACGAAACAATAAAATAAGCTAAAAGTTATCGAAGAGACCATATTTCTGTACCAAAATCTGGTCTAGTTTCTATATGGTATATTTTATAAAAAATTTTAAAAATTTATTTTTAAAAGTAGTCAATATATATAATAATGCAAAATAAATATTCTCTTTGATACATTATCTTTGCAAATTATTTTGATTTAATCTTATTTTCTAAAAAAGTATGTAAATAAATAAAAATTTAGGAAAATCCATAAAAAATGATTCACGATTACTTTTAAAAACAATAGAACTAAAGTATTTTGCAATTTAAAAACATAGTAAATAATTAACAGAGTGTCACATGGATACATTATAAAATAAAATAAAGTAGCGTTTATATGCAATATGTGAAAACTCAAAAAAATACGGGTAAAATAAAAATAAAAATAAACATAGTCTTCTTATATTTTTAAATCTAATCAACTGGTATTTAGAAATTGAAAAGCTGATAATCGAAATGCTATAACATTTATTTATAACTTATCACGATATAATTGGAATTATTAATACAGAAATGTTTGAATGTTATTTATATAAATATTATTTTATACTATCTATAATACTTACAAAGTCATCTACAATCTTTTAAACGATTCACATGTAATTACAAAGAAAAACCAGCCTTTCTAAACTAGCTTCTTTAGCAATGTCTATAAATTTCAATTAAAATTAAAATATTGATAAAAAGAAGAATCATGGCAAAATACAACAAAATACTCAAAAAAATACTAAGAAATTATAATGTAATAAATCATTCTTTTTGTTAAGATTAAGAATATAAAAACAAATATTTTATATATTAATTATTTGCATCTCGTTACTAGAAAAAATTAAAGCCAAATGTTTTAATCTAATGAGCAAAGCGATTCTTTCATAAAATTTTTAAACTTCTTGGTTTCATTTTTTTTGTTACTTTTATGATAATATAGCTTAACGTGGCTGGGCTTATAACCTACATAACTTCCGATTCCTTCAATTAATATTGAAGCTATAAAATCCTGCAGTCTTTGTTTTGTTTCGGTTATTTCTTGTTTTTTAAATAAAATGCTTTTGATTTTATATAAAGTACCTTCATCTTTATTCTCGCAAACCACGGTGTTGTCAAACATATTTTTCAGTAAAATTTCAACAATAAGATAAGCTTTCGTGGAAATCTCATACGGCAGATGTAAAACACAAAGTATATTTATACTGTTTTCTTCGTTTCTAGCAGACAGCATTTTTTCAATAATATGCTCATTTAAACAATTTTGTTTCTTTTCACTTTCATATTCCGTCTTATCTATATAAAATTGAAAGGAATAGTAAATTAGATCATATATCATATTCAAGATTTTACAGTCGTCGAGTGTGTAAATTTCATGAAATTCAATATAAAACCTTTGTTCTTTTCTTTCCATCTTAAAAATTTCAATATAAATAGCAAGATAGAGATCGATAATGTTGATTGCATTATTTATATTTGAAAAAATGTCTTTTTTATATGTTATTTTGAGAGTTTTTAGATCATCAAAATCTTCGAGAGTTTTTGTTGAGATACTAGCTGTGTGTGTTTTAATTTTTTTGTATGTATCACCATTTTCCACTGTGTAGAAAGCAATATTATCGGAATATTTACTCACAACTGGCACAAGAAACCTCTTGAACACACATTGAAAATATGTTTCGCTATTGTTAACCCCAAAGATTAGCGTATCATACATTGTTTTCGACAAAATAAAATTTTTTGGCCCCTTTAAATGGTCAGATAAACCCTTGTTTAGTAAATGCATATTAGAATATGCCTCAATGTCCTTCGTAGTTATATTTTTTTATAAAAAAATCATTCCATCTGGTTGAATCAAGACATGAAAAGCATATTGAAGGCGTCTTGGGTGCATAAACCTTGCATTTTAACGTATTTTTAGCCGTTTCATCAAAGAAAATATCCCACCATATATTTGTTTTAGTTAAACGATTATAATACCTAAATCTTAAATAATCATTACTTGTCACACTTATAGAACTTTCTTTGTAATATATTATTATTCCCAGGTCTACGTCATCTGGAATTTTTTTTGTGGCATCAATTATATTTTTTAAATTATTTTGACATTCATTCCTACTTTCTAAATTGAATTTTGTCAATGATACTTCTTTATTGCATACGAACATGTCAAGTCTTTTCAAATTAATGGATTTTAAAATCATATTATATGTTTTAAAAATAAAAAAAGGGTGACAACATTCTATTTTCATTCTATCTTTCATTTCAGTGATGTGATCTGCAAGAATATCTACCTGTGTGAATTCTTTTAAAAAAATGATAGCATAAGCATAAACTTCAGAGCAATTATAATTGAAAAAATCTGAAATAAATTCCACCCATTTATCACTTCCTATACTATTAAATATGGATTTAAGGCTGTTTCTGCTAATTAAATTGCTGATATCGTCTTTCTTTGTGATTAATATGCCATTACAAACATACGTCGAACTTTTATTGTATCTTTTTTGCAATCTCGATTGTATATTGTCAATATCATCATTTATTGATTTTTGAACATCATCAAAATTTGTAATTTGGCATAACTTCGATAATAAATCCTTGACGTTATGATCTTTTTGATGTAATATATAATTTTTACTAAATATACTTAATTGAGAATATTTTTTTCTAAGATGATTTCTCTGTTTTTTTTTGAATTCAATCCGGAATAAATTATTTTCCTGTAATTTTTTTTGAATATTATTGATTACGATGTTTCTTACAAGAAAATTTTGGCAGCTATTAGTAATGAATATTAGTTTTGATGTATTCGAGTCATTCGTACTGGAATCAAGTTTATATAAATGCCTTTCAAAATACGATGCAGTGGGTTCGTTTATATTTTTTCTAGAATCTTGATTTTTCATCTCGATTTTCGATTCTAAAAATTTTTCTGTAACAAAATTGTTTTTTGAGAACATCTTATATTCGTTATCTATATTCGTTTCTAATTTTTTTTCGATTTCCGAGAAAAAAATATTGGACGCGCTATAAATAAAATCCATATCCATTAGATCTCCACGCATAATTTTAGTATATATTCCAGATTTGTTAACTTTTTCTTGCGTACAAAACCCCAAAAGTTTACTCATTTCGATATTAAAAAATCGTTTTGGAATAGATACAAGTGTTGTAGTCCAAGGTTCCGCATTACCATCTGGAAATTCACTCATATAGAGCTTCAACATATCCATAATCTTGCCCTCATGTTCTTGTCTTACATTATCTTTTATATTATGCATACAGATAAAAACTGAAAATATAAAAATAAATATCGCAGCGAATCTCATAATTGGGGTGAAAATTTGGCTTGTATTAAAGTTGCAAATAAATATTATTAAATAATCACGTGTCCAAAAAAAATAGAAAGCTGCCAATAAAAATTTAAAAAAGATCAATATAATCATAATTTAAAAAATTCATGTGGCATTAAATCTAGCATATTAGAATTTTAATTGCAATTTTATTATAATATTTTTTATGCAAAATTTCATTCTGTAACCTAAAACGAAAATTCTCATGGTTTATAAGAAACCGAATTACAGAAATTCCAAAACTCAATACATCGAAAAAAAAACATACATGCATGTATAAATTAGTATATTCATATATACCCTTATAGAAATTGAAGTTTAAAATAAAGAAAAAATATTTTGTGGTTTGTTATATTGTAGATATCTACTTATGAATTATAAAATCTTTTCGTCCCTATACATACATAATTTCGTTAGTAGCAGCCCATAAACCATCCATACATATAATATTGAAATTTATAATTTTCCAAATGGATTTACATTCCTTTAAAATGCATATAAGCACATTATTCATATATAAAAAGCTCCTTTTTGTTACTATTGATCAATAATATAGAGAGATCATTCATTGGTTGATCAAAATATAAAGAGCACTTATTTTGTGTGAAATAATAATGTGATTGATTTGTATAAATGTATGAAAAGTGATTATTTAACCCATTAAATCTACAACTTATTACACAATTATGTTGACATGAAATTATTAAAAGCAGTCTAGCATTATATTTAATATTTTATTTGTATTTTTCATTTTGAGCTTCAAAACAGAATTCATATAATTAACCTGTAATATATAACATAAAAGCGTCAAGGAAATTGCAAAAAAATCTTTCAAAAGTCTACAATTTAAAAACGAAATAGTTTTAATAATTAAATACAAATAGATAATGAAGACTCAAGGAAAAGGTATGAATATTTTTTTTATTTTGTATGGGAATATAAGAAAAATGATTCAATAATGTTATGTAATTTTTTATATATGATTATATACATATTGGGGATAAAACAGGTAGATCAAACATTTTAAAAAGGTAATTATTGAGCTTTAATTTTTATTCGAAATATTTATCCTAAATTTTTTATGTTTTTTAGTGCGTTGTAGCAGATGAATTTTTTACTTCAAATATTATCTTTTTTAAACGAAATTTAATGTAAGTCAACGATAGAAAAATTTTAGGTGGTATTTTTTTATCCAAAAGTATCTTAAAATAAATACAAACAAAACTTCCATGGTTTCATGCTTCTAGTAATATTTGGCTACATATTTGAGTTTTACTAAAAATTGTAAATTTGTAGTTTTTAATTTATTGATTATAATTATTTCTTCTGATTTTTCAAATCTTATAATTCAAAAATTCTTATTTTTTGTGGGTGTTACGAGTTAAATTATAAAATTCAAATGACTAAAAAAATCTAATAGTTTTATATTTACTGTCTTTGTTGCTTCATCTTGAGAATTTTATCTACTGTGACATATTCACCCATATGAAACATTGCACAACTCATATGTGAATCTATTGATCTACATGCGTAAATGCACCCCTTCTGTCAAATAAAATGTGTTAAATTTTTTTGTGGAGTTCGAGGGCTTGCATTTATCCCACACTTCATTTGAAATTAAATGTTTTTAACATATTTTTTTATGAAAATTTAAAGGAATCTTATACCAAGTCATCACAAAATGTTTATTTTTTAAAAAAGATTTATATTTATACAATTACATTAAAATATGTCATAGTTACTATATTTTCATTCTCAGCTTCTGTTTTTATATCAAGGGCAGCTATATCAAGTGGCAGATGGACCCTATTTATTTATAAATTTAGTTACTGCTATTTTACAAGTAAAAAATATAATGCGCCAATATTTTTTATTTGATGCATTTTTTTTCTAAATATAGTCTATTTAACATCGAAAAAAAAATCAACACTCCGTATAAACATTAATTTATGTAATTAAAAAGACCTTGGATTTCTTTTCAATATTAAAAGAATCTATATTTTTAATGAATACATATGAATTATGCATAAAAATTTTCTTTTTTATAGTGGTAATGTAAATATTCGTATTAAAAGCTATTTTACTCTATTATCATATAATCATTCTGCCAATTTTGATCTCTTTTAAGATTTCTCTCTTTTTTATAAGAAAAATCATGTTATTGCATACTTTCCATTTTTATTTACTTTTTTAGCAAAAAAACAGTAGATTTTTCTAATAAATTTTATTTTGAAACGATAATCCGACAAAATTTAAAATTATTGATTTTTTTAATATCATTAGCATAGAAATATGTAGCATCTTTTTTATATAAGGCTAAAGCCTTCTAGAGAACGAATTAAATTCAATTTCATAATAAAGTATCGCTTCTATTAATTTATTTTCCTGAACATAGAAATGATTTATTTTTACTAATGAATATAATATATATCAATAGATCTTTAGGACCAAAAATAGAATAATAGTTTTTTCGAAATAAAATTTATTGCATAAATATATCGATTAACCATTTATTTTTTGCTTTACTATATTATTAGATCATATGGTCTTTTATTTTATAAAATAAGATTTTATCCAGAGAACATTCAAAAATTTTATTATTTTCTCGTTTTTTAAAATTGAAATTTATAAGATTTCGAATTTTTATACCGGCAGAGCACGGGATACTATAAAATATATTTTTATATCATTGAAGTAATTAATGAAAAAAATAAAAGGCTGATATCAGAAAAGGTATTAGCCAATGCGGTATTTTCCTACCTGATTATGCCTTCTTATCTTATATTCTATACATTTCACAGCACACTAACCTACATCTAATGTTTGAGATAATTTGACGGTCTTATAGGTGTCATCATACACACCTAATTGTGTTCTACTAGAAATAAAAATACATTAATTTTTATTCATATTTAGCATCTACCATGTGTTATAATATAAATATAAATCTATAGGATGTTATGCGAAAAAAGCTGTCCAAAGAATTTTTTTTCAATATAACACTCTTCTTTTTGTAATTTTAATCTATGAAAATATGTATATTGAAAAAGCATAAAATTACATTTCTTCAAATATTTTGGTTAGATTTTGCAATGCTAGTATAAAAAATATTACAAAAAGTAAATCGGATTTAAAGTATGTAAAAATGTTATAGAATCTTTATATGTATTACGAGTCGCTGTAAAATATTTGTCAACTGTATACTTATGTAATAAATTTATTATTTTCTATTATTTGTAAAGGTATTGTAATATGCCAATATGGTACTTTTTATTATGAGATATATTCATTATCATTATAACATGAGAAAAAGCGATTTTTGTATGATTTTTCCTCTAAATTTTGAATATATTGGCAATATACAAATATAGTCACAAAGTAATGAAAAGCATTAAAATGCATATTTTTTTTATCATGTAAGAATATATGTTTATTGAATATAATATTAGATTACGACAAATGTTCGTGTTTTTGTATTTCAAAAATGTGGTTTAGACTGTTCTACTTGACAGATTATATGAAAAAAACACAACACCGCATACTTGCATAATAAATTTGATACGAAATTTTAATTGTTTATGGTTTTTTTGATATTAATCTATTCAAACGATGGAATTCAATTACATCAAATTACCTGTATAAGCGATAAAATATCTAAATCAGATGTAGGAAGAGTAAAAAAGATTTCCTCATAAGAAAAAAATTTGATTGGCTTTTGTTTATATATAAGCTATCTAAAACTATTAAATATTATGTAATTTTAGAATTAGATAAGCAGTCATGGAGCTTTATATAATGATTAAAATTAATTTTCCGCTTTTAACAAAATAAAACCTTTTTCTCTATGAATCGATTTTTTTGCAGTTTAAAACTTGTAAAGATGTATTTTGATAAAAAAACAACAGTATCTTACATCATGTTTTTATCATGGTATATTTTAAATTACTTTTACTTTTATTATTTGTTTTGGATTTTTTAATTACGAATATCGAGATTATAAAAACTATCTAATAGAAATCATAGTAAAAGAAATCAAATAAACATTTAAATATTTTAATGGCTCTATATCTATATGTTTTTTTTGTTTCTTTTTTATATATTTTGGTCTTTTCTCCATTTTTAGAAATGGGCCTGGCAGTTTTGACGGGTTGATATGTATAAACATGTCTGGATTTATTTGAAAAAAATAAAAATATGAAATAGAAGGTTTTGTTTTGCCGTAAAATATGAAAGCTCAATTCACAGAGACAAAATCTATAAATAACGTTTCTTTTATATCTTCAAATTCTATAAATATTACCGAATTCTAATATATACATTGCTGATATATTTTCTCTAATTAGAAAAGAAAATAAAAAAAAAGAATTTGAACTAAATGTCAGATTTGAATAGCTCTTGTGAGTATTGAAGATTTGATCGATTATTCATTTCTTTGTAATGGGATATTGTTATAATAGCATCGTAAATATTTTTGGAACAAATAAATATAAAAATTGCAGAATTATTTGTTTTTGTCAATTAAAAAAAAGCATATTTTTTTATTAATTTTGAGTATGTAATCTGTATTCTTTTTATCTAAATTTTGTCTTTACACTTAATTCAATAATTCGCATGATTATTATTAGTCTTACTATGTAATTTGCATAAAAATATTTACTATTATCATAATTTTTTTTGAAAAAAGCGACATTAATTTATAATTTTTGAATTTTTTTTGCCGTAAATCTTATAGCGGTTACAGTTGTTCAAAAACTGTCTCATAAGTATAAAGGAATCGCTGCAAAAAAGGTGCCTAAATATTAGTTTTTCTTGTTGTTTTTGGGTTCTATCATGTCTAATTTTAATTGATCGTATTTTTTTAAAAAAAATGTTAGAAGAATTTTTATTGTAAAAGAAATAAACCCGCTTAAAATTGTGTCGTTAAATAGAACTCACAGCCAACGCATAAAATTGTTGTTCGTTAATTTTCAATATTATTTTTTATTGCATTCAAAAGGGGCAAATATGAATGATTCAATATCGACTTCGTGTATAGATGAAAAGTCTTCATTATCTTAGTCTTTTTCTTCTGCAGTGTATTATTTTCAAAAATTATGTTACTATCCTTGTATTTTTTTAGATATATTGCAAAATAAAATAATATTTCCGAATTAAACCAAAAGATGTTATTTTTTTAGTTATATAAGTGGATATAAATGTCTTTTCTTGGTGAGTCGGCAAAGCAAAATTCACATTTATTTCTTTCTTTTCCCTTTACATAGTCCTAATCATATTATGCCATTAAATTAAAAGTATATGTAATTATTTATCTTCTTCATGGTATAATATACTTAGATGGTGCAGAATATCATATAAAATAATCAATTTTTATATTGGTTAATTTTTTTAGCTTTATATAGTTGTTGAATAAAAAATTATTATTCCTCTATAGAATATATCAGGCTGGTACTTCTTCTTATCTCAAAATATTTTAATCACCCTCAATGCATCTTCTTCTCTCAAGGCTTATTAATGGAAGTGTCTTACTCAATCTTTTATTTGTATATTTGCTTCCGATTCAGTTGGTATTACTAACTCCTTAATATGAGATACTGGTATTTTATATCCTACATATCCCAAGTATTTATAAAGAAAGAAATAATGTTTTTCTTAAATCATTTAGAAATATTTATTGCTTTATACGGTTTTTTAAAAATAAATTTTTCTACTGTATGTTTTATAAAAAAAAATATACGTTTTTTATTTTAATCACATTTATTTTTCTTTATTCACGCAAATGTAAGTGATTTTATAATAAATTTCCTTAACTCAAAATACTTTTTTCTTTATTCTTAGCAAAAATATAGACTTTAAGAAAGCGACTTATTTTAACCGTGTTTTTTAAAGCTATAATTTTGTGATCATCATGGAATTTTTACAAATGGTTACCAGATGCTGGATATTCTATATTTTAAATGCATATTTGTATACGTTTGCGAAGATTTTATCAAAACTACAAGCTCACTTTTGATGGATTTTAATTTCGATAAGATTCTATTAGTGATTGTTTCAACTTATTAAACTTATCAGGTCAATTAGTTTTATACGAAGAATTTGATAGTTGATCTTTCTTTTATCTTAATATTTATACTGATTTAGAGCATTAGTATTTCAAGATTTATGCGTTATAAATCATTTATCTAAATAAAAAAAAATTTATGCTAATTCATCGCATAATAAGTACATCCGCATTATAAGCTATATCATTAAACATAATTTGAGATTTAATATTTTTCAAATTTCTTATCTAGTCAAATATCTTCCCGGGAAAGTTTTTTTTAGACCTTTATAACTTATTATAATCGGCTCAAAACCTATCATCTATATATCCTAAGGCTAGTATAAAAGATTTCGCTTTAATACTAAGGTCTATTTAAACATTCTAATAGAAGGATATATATATTTACAGTCAGAAAACAACAACAGAATATTAGTTGATATAAGAGCTTGAAAATTATGATCATCAATTATAATTAGATAAAAATCAGATTGCTTTTGATTCAATACAATACCTATATGGATATAACAATATCACTGTGAAGTGAAAAATCTTTAAAATGTAGCGCATTCAAAAATAAATTTCTTGTAAAAAAGTAAAGATAATACGTAAAAAGTAAACAATTCATTGTGTTGCATTATTGGTCAGAGTCAAAGAAGATTTTTTCATGTGCAAAACAAAATATAGGAATTAGAATATACGGCAAAAACTCTTTTTATAGGGGGGAGGGAAAGGAAAAAAACAAGAGAGAATAACTACAAAGATGGACATTCGAAATCCGATTTAGTTTCGAGAAACAGCAGTAAGGATCTCCTCTCCCTCAAAGCTGTGTGCACGAAAGATCATTAGATTCAAGAGGCTTAAACCCGATCAACAAACTAGTCGCTAAATATGCCAAGATCTGGCTAACAACAATTTATAAAAAACCACAAGGTTTCATTGTATGTGATGTGAGTAAATCAAGAATCAAATTCAAAGCGTCAAATTTTCTTGAAGATAATAACGGGAACAGAAGACCAGTTCGCAAGTTTAAAAAAATAGAAAGTAAAATAAGCACCGAAAAATTTAATTCAAAACACCAAGAAAATTCATAAACCAGAAAAATCCAAAAACATCTTTTTAGTTCTAGCAGACTTGGAAACTTTTGTTTATAGAGCTCCCAAGAATCGGAAATATTCCAGATGCAAAAATTATAATTGAAAACATAGATGAACTAAATGATGCGATCTAAAATCATTTATTAGCCCATCATCTACAAGCATGTGTGAGATAGCAACATTTTACAGGCTGTTTAAACAATTTACGATGAGTTAACATCAAAACCAACCCTAGAAGGATTTAATTATTTTGCAATAAAGGAAGAAAATTAAAGAAATAATATAATTAAAACATGCTAAGATCTTACGCGAGATACCTCAAAACAAAAAAAAATATAATTAAGTTTCATAGAAAGATCATCGATAACAAAAAAAAGTATTAAGAAAAAGATTTATATTCTAGAAGCGATCGCTAAAAATAAGTATAAAATAAGAAAATAGGTAAAAGCAAAGAGAGCAATACAACAAAAAATTAGCGAAAACAAAAACAAACTTTCAGTTCTAAGTTAACATAAGGCAGTTGTATATAGTCTTAACAGACATGGAAAAACCAGATATATAATCTGAAACGAATAATAAATTCGATTTTATAAAAAAAATTTACAAAAACACAAATAATACTATTGTTGATAATTAAATAGGCCTAAATAAATTAGAAAATAAACCTTATGTGTTCTTATATAAAATATGAGTTCATCTAGATCATCATTTATTTACCTAACTGACAAGATTAGGGGTTTTATAGTATATATTACTTCTTCACAAAGAAAATCACATTATTAAATGTATTTTGTACGAGATGGTTTTAAGATGATGTGTAAAAAATTGGTTATATTTCAGTATAACATACTTAATATCACAACAAAAGGTCTTAAATTGATCAGAATCCAAGCCTATATCATGCATTTCGATCTTTTAAAAATTCACAACATAAAAGTCACAATGATCGCGCAGAATTACGTCAAAAATCATGTCTTACTATCAGAAAAAAACTTGGAAAAGTCAAGAGTGTAGGGTGCTGAAGAAGGGCCATGACTAACGTTGCATTAATGCAAATTCAACAAACGAAACGGTTAAGATTCGATAGAAAATGTATTTGATTAAATAGATCATGTGTATATTTTGAAAGGCTTTTAAAAACCTTAAAATACGAGAATGAAAGATTTTATGCATAAGAGTAAAGAATGAAAACAGATGTTTATCACTAGGATAAAATAATGAAGAAAAAACCCATAGTAAAATTAAAAAGATATAGTTTTAAGGTGACAGCTTATCTCCGTTGCTGTTTGTTTTATGTATGGATCCACTAATCCATAAATGCAACGCAAAATTTTCATCTGTAGATATCAGCATAGACAAGAAAGCATATACAACTATTAATAAACAATGGCTGACGACTTAAAAGTTCGTAAAAGACGAAATCAAATTTAAACTAATGTCCAATGACCTTTACTAAATTTTTAAAAGGCAATGGGATGATAATGAACATGTAAAAGTCTGTTACTAGCAACGAAAACTGTAAATATCATAGAACATGTTTAGAAGAAAGAATCAATAGTAAAATCTAGAAATTAAGACATGAAATCAAGAACAAAAAACCAGAAACAAACAAAAAAATTTAAAATTAAATGTTGAAACACACATAAACCTTATGTCAAGCTATGCTTAACAAGAAATACTAAAATACAGCTGTGTATGAGCATTTAATTATACAGAGAAACTTCTATCTTGTGTTTAAAAAGCTAGAGAGAGCCAGAAAAGTTTTTAAAGGTAGACACAACAAGATGCAATATTGAATATGAATGGAATACATATGCAACTATCTGAAAAAAACAAAAACTTTGCCTCAAATGATATGAAATAGAGGCATTCTCAAAAAAAAGAATTATAATTTAAAAAATAGTCCCACAACACAGTCATCATAAGATCAAGAAAGTTTACAATCACATAAGAAAGCGACTTTTCTATAATTTGAAAAGAAAGATGCTAAGCTTCTTAGTCATATAAAACATTTCTTCATGACAGAATACGGAAATTGTACCTTAAATCTTTCTGTCTGAATATGAACAAAATAAGAGTTCAATATGTAAAATTTAAAAAAATAACTTCAATTCGCAAGATATTTCAAAGCTAGAAATACCTGGATCCTGAATTTGGTTATAGTACAGATGCAATAAAACTTAAGAAGAAGCCCGGGTTTTATTCATTCAGTATGTAATTTTTTTTATTAGTTTTAAGATAAGATGCCCACACAGTAATGACATGTATAAACTGTCAATCACTTGGCTAGCAGAAGTATAATAACTCATGGTAATGACAATCGAAGAAGAAATAACAAAACAGCACGGTTTCACCCTTTATGCTAGCAAGGTAATAAAAATTTATAAAAAACCGCAAAAAAATGTAGACACTCAGTACATTAAATTCTGATAAAATAGGTTCACCGAGATCAAAGTGGATGGAAGAAAAAATGTCATTGTATAATTATCAAACAATCAGCTGGATATTTTTATGCATGATAAAAAGAAGAACTGTAATAACTCATAGAAATTGGTGTGTCTAGGCCTAGTGTGTATAACATAACGTATTTAAAAATGAAAAATTAAGAAATTTTGATCTGCTATACTCCGAAAAGTTATCAAGATACAAATGCAAGAAATAAATTGTTCCATATGTTTTAACTTGGGGCGGTGTGCTAATAAATATCATAAAATCCACCTCAAAGAACTCGCTTAACTAACTAGATTGAGGCTAATATATAAACCTCGGGATTGAGAAAAACATTGAAAATTAAGTCTTAAACGGAGATGAGATATTAAAGAAGATTTTAGAGCGGATAAAATAACCATGAGTATTAATATGCAATGCGCACGAGAATTTAGCCTAGATTTTTTGTTAGAAAAAACCAAGATTGGGACGAATAAATGTAGCCCTAAAATAATTAAATTATATTCATGTATATATGTATAAAATAGCGACAAAAAACGTTGATTAAATCTAAACTAATATAAAAAGTAAATCCCCTATATTTAAGGGCGATTTCACAGCTCTTGATATATTATTATAATTTTACTTTCGGATATTTTTTTGTTTTAAAATCTCTACTTTAAGATTGTATATATATGAACAGAAAAAAGCAAATGATAATGCTATATATGTGCGAAACAATTTTTTTTATGCACAAAAAAAAATTTGCGCGTTTATTGTTCATTTGTTTAAAAATGCCCTTCTTGAGCCGGTTTTAATATATATTAAAAAATAATAAAACATAAAAATAAATTCGTTATATTATGTCATATATCACATGATGATTTTTCTTTAATAAAGAAATCATTAATTAAATGTTTTTTAGCTGATTGCATATAAAACACATAATTCGAAATAAATAATTTAATATCCACATTATAATATAAATTATATGCATTCGAAAATTTTACATGTTAACATTGTGTTATTACATAATAAGTTTACTTTATCCATAATTAAGTACAATTAAATTTACTTTAATGCCATTAAGTCAAAGATATAGTATAAGAACAAATATTTTTATACATTTTATTTTCAAATATATAGAATGAATCATAATAAAGTGCATATATTGCATTTAAAAAATTTCCTATAGATTAGATTTATTTAAATGCTTTTTTATGTGTAATATTCCAAAAACCTCGAGATTTCAAAAGCAAGTATTTACACATATTTTATTTTATTCTGCTTTGTATTTATATTTAACAATTTGTCGCTCTGTAATGAAAACACTATAATTATATCTAAAAATTTATGTTTTTATATTTTTCGATATCATTTTGAATTTGCATTCTAAGCGTGAATTTAAGGCTAAAAATAGAGTCTTGATATTTATACATTTACATATACCAAATATTTATTATTGTTTTATATAACAGAACTGCGATTTCCTTCATAATTATTAATAAATACGATTTATTTTTGTTCTTATATCATAAGGACTGTAGCAATTTTCAATATTTTTATAAAATTTTAATATGCATATATGTTCTTTTTAAAATATAAAAGAACCTCAATATAGCTTAGATGCAATGCTTTACCTATATTCAAATTTCAATTTTGTATCTATTTCTATATTTTATAAACCAAATGAATTCTCAGTATGTAATTAAATAATATTTTGGCACACAAATTGATTTTTATATGAACTTTCAAAAAAATATATAACCATAAAAAAATCCTTTAAAATTATTTTTTTATGTATTTACAATTTTGCTTTTTTCACATCCAATAATTTGGAAAAGAATAAACATTGGAAATAATTAAATTTACTCTTATCGATACTCCAAATCAATAGATGTGTTTTTTACAAAAATATATTTTATTTCTTTATTGGGTAAATTATGTCTTTAGATCAAATAAAATATTCTTTTCTAATTTTGTGCCTGATCTTGCATTATATCGATCTCTTGCAGGAATGCATAATGTAAAAAGATGCATTGGATTCGAAAACGGGTGCTCTAGAATGTTGATAATCTATATAAGAATAATTTTTTCTGAAAAATAAGATAGAAAATCATATGAAAATATGGAGAAAATAAATTTTTAGGAAAAATTTTTATCCGCAAATATTCCGGCATTTGAACAAAATAAAAATATTCCGGCACCCAAAAATGATGTCAAAAGTCAAAATGAAGACACAAAAGAGCAATCAGCCATTCCTGATAATACTTCGAAAATAGAAAAAAAATATGGTTATTACTGAGTAGCTATGGTATAGCCATCCTATTTGGAATAGTGTTGGTGGGCCCAAAAAGGGTCTTAATGTGTCTGAAGATTTTATTCTGATGCATCGTAGATTATTTGACTCCTGAGCCAGATTAAGAAGATAAGCCAAAGGTTCCGGCCAACAAAGTTGTGGTTCAAATTATTGAATAAAAAAATAAACATATTTTATTTTACATTTAATATTTTAAACTATAAACTTTTTGCTAGTAGATTGAACAAAATTTAGAAATTAATTAATAATTGTCAAAAAAAACTAGTTTTTCATGATTACAAGGAAGAAAGCATATCGCAATAAAATGACTTGGTGTTGAAAAAAATTATAAATAGCAACTTCTTATTTCATAAATAAATGAGCAGTTGAAATTATTTTTATATATTTAATTATATATTATATATTTTTGATTTATATGATTTATACTTATGACAATTCTTCAAATAAAATCAAAAATCTATGTTGCTTAAATGTATTATTAAAAAAAACATATATATATTTTTTAAACCAATACTTTAGACAATCAATCACACTAAATTAAAGTTTTTAAATTACTTCTTATTTAGGTAATTGTTAAATATAGAAAGACTGATCTCTTAAAGTTTATTTATATTTATTGTATATTATCTACAGACATTATTTTATTGCTATATGACCAAAACTGTTATGACGGTGTATGATCCGCAGTATGCCAAATTTCTTTAATTAGAACATAAATAATGTAATTGACAACAAAATAATTTCATAAAAAATATCTAAGTCATCGGAATTTAAAAATCATTGTATAATTGAAAACTAAATATAGCATCACAATTCAAAATAAATCAATCCCACAGATGATTGCTATTTTCTAATATTATTTCTTGTTATAAAAATAGCAAATAACTAATATAAACTATTCTAACCTATATAAATACAATTAAGAATGTGATGGAAGTTTCTTTTTTGTTCCAATTTAAAAATTATATGGCACATATGATAGTATATTATTCAAGAAAAGTGCATATATCATATGATGTGATTCATGATAAATCTTTTGAACCATTTATATTTTAGTGTTTAAGGTGAAATAGCTGAATTTTATTTTAAAGATATGTATTTATAGACACGACTGATATTACTTGACTTTGCATATTTTTAAGCAAATTTGTGTGAAAAAATGGTTGTATCTGTGGCTGAAATGAAATTTAGTTCATTGTGGCAATTTATTTCTTAAAACACGATTTTTTTCTGTAATTTGAGGCATCTTTATGGTTCATATTAACAAAGTGGATTGTTTATACTTCTAAAAAGAAAAAAATGAATTATTAAGTTTGTTTAAGTAGATCTAAATAAAATTGTAAGCTCATAAAAATCTTTTTTTTATCATATAAATTTATTATTTGAAGTATAACCCTTTTTGCGATTTTTCTGTGTTTAACTGCGATTTCTTTCTCTCATAAAATTACTTCAAAAACCATTCTACACTAATCAGTATGCCAAGATACTTAAAAAGGTACCTTGTCATAAATTCTATTTGATATTATAACCTTATAAATTCCTTTTATTAGTTTCATATAAACAAAATCAACTAAAATTGTTGTAGTACATGATCTTAATCGATATAATAATAAAATTAAATAGATAAGTGATAATTCTTAAAGGTCATTAAGTTAAGTAAAGCTTCAAACACGCTTGGTCTATATTATTAAAAAAAACTACTAGCTAAAACGGTTTTCTATTTTTTACAATACAATTTTCTCTTTTTTTGACAAGCTTAGGTTATTTAGTGTAAGTCCCTTATTTTGAATATAACTTAAAGAATCTGGCTATAAAATGATTCTAAATATGTAATCCTGTATGGTATTTAGCCATAGATATTTTATCATAACAGCCTCAAAATCTATCCGTATGTTACCTAACCCACTCTAACCATTCTCTTAATTACGTTCATTATGTTTGCTTGTGTTTTTTTAAAATCTACTGTAGCAAATATTCTGGTAGATGATTCATTTATGTCTACAATTGTGAAGGGCCAGGTTTTAGTGTTGACACCCTTCTTCTTTTAGACAGTAACTTATATTTAAGCATTGTTAAATCGGCTTATATGTGACTGCCAAATCCACAATTCTAATTTTATGTTTTTATGCTGTCTAGAAATCTTTTTATACGACTCTTACAAGCTGGCCAGCTTGTCTTGACTTCATGAAAAAAACTTTGCATATAGTTCTTTGAGTGTGGCTTTTGAGCAAATTAAAGATGTTTTACTGATGTTCTGATGATATTTGGTTTTATTCTTAAACCTTTTCTTTCTACTGAATATGTTATTTGATATTTATCACAGTGATAATTCATACATGCATATTTATAACCATCTAAGCTATCTGTTATGCTTTAAAGCCATATGTAAAGTTTGGGCGTATAAAATCAAAAAACTTGCATGCATACTTTATTTTTGTTTTTGCTTATAAATTACTTTAAAAATTATTATTTAAAGAGGCAGCTTAATTTATTCTAGGCAAAAGCGAAAATAAATTTATATGTACGTATTTCATGTAATTATAATAGATAACAGTACCATTATTATTTTAATAATAAAAAAATCCAAACCAAAATTTTTTCTTATTTTAGGAACAATAATGTGCCCGAGAATCATAATTTATGAATTTTTTAATGAATGTTATATCTACTACAGAGGTATCAAAAAAAAGCAATTCATTTAATTATGAATTACTGTTAATAATACTAAAAGATCTATTTGTTTTATCTATGAGCACAAAATTTACGCATAACGTGTAAATATGGACTATGACATATGAATATGCGCAAATATACGGCCGAATTTATTTTCCAAAGATAATAATTGGTTTCATAAAAGTTGTTTAAAATTCAATTATTGTTTTTACCACATACTTGATTTTTTTATCTGCGAATTGGCAATATAATAGCAAACACGAATATATTTAAATATTTATAATAATTCCCAGCTTCTTAAATGTAATTTTAACATTTTTTTATTTCTGCGCTCTCGTTTGTTTTTATAATTACAAACAAAATGTTATATTTGCATACAGTTTTTAACTAAAATAAGTCCAATTTTCTATGTTCTAAAAAGTCAATTTTCTTATCTTTTTTTTTATAAATATATTTAGATTTTTGCGTTCAATGTACACTAAAACTTATTTTTTGTAATTTTTCGGGTACAAAGCATAGATTCTAATATTCATAAGTTGTATTTGCACATAAATCTTATAAATTTATTATAAAATAAATAAAAATAGCTATAAATATTCATAGAAAATCGAAATTTTGTGTTACTCATATATTCACATACATAGTGCTATCATCGAAGAATAACGATAGTTTAGAAGAAATTCACCAACAAATATAATATATAAAAACGTAACTTAAATAAAAAAATAAAAGTAAACAGACGCGTATTGTTACGTAATATATGAAAAAAATCAATATAATAAAAGTTATATTACTAATAATAAAATAATTTAAGTGCTTTAAATTTCAACAGAAAAGAATTTCAAGAATTTAAACAATTTTGAAAAAAATATGAACAATTACAAGTAAGGCTTATGTGAAATATTATATACCTGTTTTAATTATCAGCTTAAATCATGTGTAAGAAAGATAAATGAGACTCTCTTACATGTGATACTTATCGTGTTTAAGTAAACTAATATTCAAAATAAATATAAAAACTCAAAAATAAAAACTATTGATTAATATAATAATGTAGGTTTTAGATAAACAATTGGTGGTTAATCGCATTTTGTTTTCTTTCTTTGAAAACCTGAATAGATCTCTAAAGAAAATAAGATTTACTTATATTTTTTGTCATTTTATATCGAAAAAAGATACAACTTTAAAATTTTAAAATTCATAATACGAAAATCAAAGGTTTTTTTTATAAATAAACGTTATAATTTGTACAAAATAGTAAAATTTTAAAAAATTAAAGCAAAAGTAATAAATTGAATTTTTTAAATATTCTTGTTTTTAATAAAAATAGTTATTAAACCTCTTATAAGAGTTTTAACTCTTTACAACGCATAATTAATACCAAACCACTACCAATATATCCAAGATTCCTAGAATATCACTTAGTATAACAAAAACGAGCCTCTATCTACTTTTAGTCGTATTAGAATAAATGGTACTGTAACAGCACTCTATATTGGCAGAAAAATTGCATTCCATATAAATTCTTCGTCCTTAAAATCATAATTCTTACATTTTAAATTCAAAAATCCCACAGATATAAGCAGAAAAAGCGCATTTACTGTGCAGAATAAAATTATATATATTAATATTATTTGTATTAAATATTCTTTTTTTGACATCTTGCTCTCCATCTGATGAAAATAATATTTGTGTGCTGTCCATTTTAAATATTAAAATATTAATAGCAATCTTTTTTTTTAAGCAATTCATAGAAAAATTAAAGAAATATAGCTATTTCAATTTAGAGTCGATTAAAAGTTATCTTTAGTTATTAAAAGGAGCGTATTATATTAAAATGCTAATATACATCCATCCCATAAATCAAAATGTTTTTTATGTTTAATTCAAATATTTAAATTGTATTTATTTGAGATGCATGTAATTTATAATGTTTAATGCAAAATATTTCGGAATTTTTTTATGTAGATGTGCGCATTCTAAAAATCTTAAATTTGGAAGGGTTATAAATCATCTTATACCTGAAGCTGTATCTCTTTGAATTTAGTCCATAAAAACGACGCTAGTTTTTATAAATATATAAAAAGCTTTCAATCCAATCAATTTTTATAAATTTATTAGGGGTGCATTATAACAATATTTACGGTATAAGTTTATGCATAATTCAATATAAAATTAAGTTTTTGTGTATAATTAGATGAATTGAGATGGGGTGGTCATAAAAAATATAAAAAATAGGTTAAAAAGTTTAAAATCCGAGACAAAGTAGAAGCATACATGCAAGCTCTCACACTCCACAAGACACTTGAACTTATCTCATTTGAGAGAAGAAGAGCAGTTGATGAAGATAAATCAGGCTAATGTGTCAAAAGATGCATCAAGAAGTTGTGAAATATTCCCAATGGACTGAACACGTCTAAATAGATAAAATCGTTAAAAGAAAATTAACCCACAAATAAATATTTTAAATAAATAAAGACTATTCGAGAAAATTATTATCATTTTCAACCAGAGGCATGCAAAACTAAAAAATCTGATGTTTCGCTTGAATTAAAAAGTAAAAAAATATACAGAGTATAATAGGAATTATTCAATCATAGAAAAATTCTCAAAAACAGATCTGAAATAAAAAATCATACGGGAAAAGATAAAAAATAAATTTCACAATTCAAAGATCAAATTATTTAGATTTTATGAATGAACAATTTTTTAATAATCTTATTCGAATACAAGCCTTAATTATTTTTATATTCAATAGTACTATCATTTTAATTATATATTACACAGATGTATTTGGTATGCAAAAAAAAAAGATAGACTTTTGATATAGCCGTAGTCTCAATATGCTTCAGATGTGTAAAATATGTTTCCCCTTATGTAAAGTCGCACCAATAACTATTTATGGCAGCTGAATAAATAATTTTAACTCTTTTAAAAATGAAATTGCTAAAACTTAGGCAATTTATTCTTTTATGACTTTGAGAAATCAGATTTTTACGTTTCGATACTACTAAAAAGTAAAATACAAAAAAAGATTTTGTATAGTATTTCCTCACGTGCGTTATGTACTGTAGTTGAAGCCATGTCTCACATATTCCTTTATTCACTTGAATCCAAACCATACAAATCTTAGCATTTGAATATTATAATTTTATCCTAGTGAGTAGCTTTTTGCACATTTGTATTTAACAAAATTTACTAAATACGAGCTAGATGCAAAAATTCAGCATTATTTAGAGGATGCCTTCTGTGAACGCTTACAAAACGTAACTATAAGTTATGGGAATAAGTTTCTTTTAGACTCAAAATTATTTTTCTAGCACAAAATATATATTCCAATAAAGAACTTCATTTGTTTATAATACAGAAAAAAACTCTAATGTTTTTTCCGAACCACATTTCATCGTGTAGCAAGACACTAAAATATTATAAAAATTTTTCTATTCCGCTTTGATGTCTTCTATGCTTATGAATTTCGCAGCTTTTTTCGTTTTCATTGAATATTTATAGTAATTTTATATTGAAAATATAAAAATGCCTTTATATACACAATACAATTTTTTTATCATATAATTTTGATAAATTTAGATGTGTTATGAGTTTTTACATATTATCTACAAATTTTAAATGTTTTATATGCCATAACGGCTCGAAACACCCTTTTTTTGTAACGCTTCATCTGGTTTAAAAGGCTATTTATATATCTAAATGCGCAATTTGTAATCTTTGAATCAGCTTTATTTATATGTATATCTTTACACCGTGATTACAATAATAAATTATTTGTAGTTTTTCGTAACTTTATTATCTAATAACAATTAGAAAATAACATTGTGTAATAAAGCATGTAGGATGATATATGTCAGAAATAATCAAATATAACTATAATCCACACACCTTTTTATCACCAAAAAATATCTATTGTGCTCATTTCATAATTTAGCTTCTTAATTCGTTTCATCTAACATTGTTACATATTCATATAAAATTACTATGGGGTATTACCGAATTTTTTTTACTATATATTACAATATTCTCTTAAAGCTTTCAAATTGTATCATTGACTAGCTGCCACGAAGAATTTATCGCAATACTTGATCATTTCAACTTTTGATTATCATGATACTATAAATAGGTTTCTGGTATGTTCTGTTTAATTTTTCCGTATATAGGTAACAGCTTTTTATCATTATTGTGATTCTTGAGAAACTTAGGATTCTACAAATTTCTGTTATATTTCCAATGATATTTAATGTCATAATCATGTTATAAAATACTGTATTTTATTTTGTGATCAAAAACAAGTAAAATATCATGATTTTTTCTGTCTGTTTGATAATTTGCAAAAAAATATCCGGTTATAGTTATCCAATTCCTAGGTAGTAATAACATTATGATTAGGTCTTTCTATGATAATAACACATATAAGCATCGTGATATTTTCATAATACGGCAAATTGCACATAAACTATTTTCAAACTAAAAAAACGAATTTTTAACAAAATTGCGAAAAAATCAATCAAAAATACATTATCAACACTTTTCTTTTGGATGATGTAGATAAATTTATGCGCAATAATCGTGAAAAATAAATGGGTAAACCAAATGTAATTATGAATTTTTTTTACAGGAACTGCGACTTGTGTGTTCTATAAAAACATCTACATGTATTTTAATTCAGTAATATATATTATTGAAACACATCAAGTAAGTTTTTAAAACAAAATGGTTCGAATTTCAGATCACATAAAATTTTTCAATTCAAAGACGATCACAAATTTATGTGTTAAGTATATAAAACTTAATTTTTATTTACAGTAAAATCTATTTTTACTTTTAAGTTGTTCAAGCATAATTTTAGACTTCTGTATAGAACATATTTGGCTAATAATTATTATACCTCGTTATCATTACAATTTTGTCGATGATTAGTCTTTCTCAAGACTTATTTGTAAAAGTGTCTATCACAATCATATTGTTTGTGTGTATTATTGCTTCAGTTAAACCTAGCTCCTTAATATACGACTTATGGTATTTTGTTGACCATACCTTCCTAAATTATTACACATGGCAATAACCGAGTTCACATTTGTAAATAAAGATTGGTTCATTTGATAAAAGATCGTATTTTTTTACCTTCACATTTTAAACATTCTTATAGACTATCAATACTCGTTATATTTATTTCATTTAACGGGATCAAGTTTTTCTTCTTATCGTACATGTGAGTTTCTAGTTGTTTTTTTATGGTTTAATACATGATTTTATTGTTTTATCCATCTTTATAACCGTATTTTCATTTTTAATTACATCGTTAATCGAGTTTTTTCTGAATTTTGAATGTTTTACTATCTTGAGAGCATAAAATGATCGCAACTTATATTTTTGTTTTGTCTTCGTGTATATTCATGATCATGCATTTTTTTACATAGGCTTTCTAGGCGTCTATTAATGTATTTGCTTCTCTATAGTGTTGACATTTCTACTTTTCTCCAAAGAACATATTTATATACTTCATGAAGCCTAATCTTGATCTTTTACACCCAAAGTTTTCCTTTTTTAAATCACCTTGATGATACTACTATGTCAATCATTGAGTTTTTAAATACTGGAAGGTTTTAGATATAGTTAGTGCATATCATTTTACACATTAATCTTTCTTTCTGCTTCAACCCAATAGATTGTCCAGGTAAAATTTGGTCATTACATATTTCGTTTATTAATTATAAATGTATTTATTCTACAATTTTATTTTGTAAATAGCTGCTATTTTTTGTGATATTCCTTACCAGGTTGTAAGTATTTTATTAAGCTGAAAAGCATTTTCTCCGAGCAAAATTCAACATTCAATAGTTTTCTATCAAGTTATTCAGCTTGAAATAATATTACTTTATTTGCTGACTCTAAGTAAATATATTCTTCTATTAAAACTTTCCTCATCAAATCATCTATTTTAGGAAGGTATTTTGTTTCTAATTTAGAAACGCCTGCAATATATTTTATAGTAAAATTGCGTACTCTTTATATGATGTAAAAAAGCTATTGTTGTTAAGGTTTTTTTTGACTTGATTTAAAATTCTTGATATAGCTTTATCACAAATTTTGGCAAATGTTTCATCTTTTATTGCTGATTCACTAAATTACAATATCTCAATTGATTAGAGCCATCCAAAATTTCTATAATATTCTCAAATTCGCCAAAACTGAAATATATGTTGGTGACTTTGATTAATATATTTCTAGTTCAATGAAATTTAAGAAATTCACTGCCTCTTCTGTCATCTTTTTTAAGTTTTCTAGTTCTTTAGTCAAAGCTTTACATCATCAACAAATAAAATTGATTTTTTCTTATAAATATTCATTTCAATGTTTAAATTATTAAAGTAATTTTTCGTTAAGTACTCCACTTAATGGATCAATGCACAGGTCAAATAATAGAGGCGATGCACTAAAAACTTGCTGTATTCCTTTTATCATACTATTTTATAATATTCTGTTGTTATTTTATCCCCCTTACGCTTTGAATTTATTAGTTTTCTCACTTATAAACATATATATTCACTCTGGAAGATTAAGATTTTTCAATATCGCCATTAGTTTGTTATTATTTATAGATCCTTAAGATTCTTGTACATCAATCGTTATGATCAAGAGTTTTTTTGCGGATTCCAGATCAATTACTATGTTTTTGACGTTTGCCTTTTAGCTCCTTGTACCCGTCTTACGGTCACAAAGTTGAAGTGACGATAATAGGTTGAGCTATTCCACGTATGACTGTAAGATTTCCACCATCATTTTATTTTCAGTTTTAAGTGATCTTTCTTACAAATTCAAGGCCTTAATTAACAAATATTCATAACATTATCTTAAATTATTGGAATCGTTGTTCCTTCATGAAACCATTTCAATTCAATTTTTACTTTAATGAAAAATATTACAGAGATATTTTAGAAATATCATGTAAAGATGATGTTTTCTTATAAGCAAGTTATAGATCACATTAAAACCAGCTGCTTTCCGACTAGTAAAAGAAAGTAAACAATTTTTTCGAATTTTAAAATGCAAAAAAAAGGAAAACCGTATTATTTTCTATGGTATAATCATAAATAAGATTTCAAAAAGCCTAACTTTATTATTTTTCTTCATCTTATTGTCAAAATCCTGCAATTTGTTTCTCATCTGCTTTTATATTAAAATTTCCCTTTTCATATAATGTGCGATAAAATCGTTCTATATATTGAATTGATTTTTGAATGCTGAAATTAACAAGTTTTAAGTTATTATTCGATCTACTTTCTTTTAGCATTATTGTGTTAGGATTTTTATTTATAGGCTAATGCGATTTTATATTTTTATAGTTGTTCAAGCAAAACTTATGATTGCTCTTTAGAAAATATTTTGCTAGAACTATTTATTATTAAGTATATATTGATGCTTAGCTGTAGTAATATTATCATATTCTTATCGAAAGATTGATTTTTCAATTATATAATGACGATTGTTATCTATTAAACGAGCATAGATGAAAAGATATTATTTTTGATGTATTTTGCACTTAATAAATGCATAAAAAGAATGAAAATATTTAAAAGTCTTTTCTTTTTATATAAATCTAGTTGATTATAAAAAAAGGTGTAATATAAACGAGTGTCTTTAGATTATACCGTATAGAATTTGTATTGCGATAATTGTAAACTCATAATAAAATTAAATTAAAATTGTACTGTAGTTTTGAAATGTTAAAATGATATAAGTAAAAGATTATATCGTATTTTTATGGTTAAAATTGCCTATATATGCATTACTTCTTGCAGAAACGAAATATAAAATCATATTTATGCATAATGATAAGTATTTTTTACGGATTTTATTTAAAAAGTTATGCTATTCGTCTTCAAAAAAATTTTTATCATTTAATATACGCAAATTGCTGCATAATTTTGTACCAGCTACACGCAAACATTATTATAATAAATAGATTCTATTATTTTATGATCAAAATACATGAATCTTTGATTACACTTTCTATTTATATGGGTATAAAATCTGATAATTTATTAAAACTCTCATTGATAAAATAGTCATGTATATTTTCTTTTTTTTTATTATGACAAGTTTTCGATAGCCTCCATTTCTTTATAACTCTTCACCCACAATTATATTAGAAAATTATACTATGAGTATTTCATTGGAACTATAAGGCCATAAAATAGATTGTGAAAAGCTCTTAAACCATTTAACTGCGTTTAAATATAAATTCTAGGTTCATTTTTGCATATTTAAAGTATATTTTTATATATAGAATATAAGTCGTGTATAATATCATCTAATGTTGAACTCCATAAAAAATTGGGAATCAAAGCAGATTAACTTACCTTTACCGCGGTTCGAATCAATCTGTATATATTTCAGAGACCAAAAAGCCAAATATTGATATTTTCAAATGTGATAAATTTGCATATTGTTGTGTATAAATTTATAAGTAAATAATAATGTATATTTGTCACCTAAAATTCTATATTCGACCATGTTTGTGGTAACCTGTATATATATATGCTATACATTGAATTTGTATTTCTTATAATATCACTTTTTTAACTATGTTAATAATAAGAATATGTATTTTATATGCATAAGCAACGACATACTAATATCAAAATACACTTAAAAAATAGGATTCTCTTATAAAATAATTTGTAAATAATATAGCTTATTTTAAAATATCGGATATTATTTTATATGATCTCAAAGTTTCAAGATAGAGTAAAAGTATTTTTCCCATATTTATATATATTTATCTCCCACATTATACAATGATAAATTATTTTTATAATTAATATTTTGAAATTAAAATATGTTTCATCCATAGACTAAGCTAAATACTTAGAGAAAATCGAAACATCAATCTTTGTTTTATTGGAGATTGCTAATGGCATAACATATTTAGGAATTTACTAAAATCGACTAAGAATTCAATATAGTGTTTCCCCACGATAAATAAAGTAGAATAAGCATTGGTTCATTTGTCTTAATCTGGGAATAACCTGTTATCATTCATCAGTTTAAATTAATATTCTTATATTCCTGGAGCGTGTAAGCAAAAATTTCTAATTAAGAAATTAAAAAAGGGCAAGTAATAGAAAATAATATTTTAAATCTGTAATTGAATGGTATCGTCGAGTGGTTTACAAGTCGGACCTCTGTGAGGGGTTGCGGGTTCCACCACAACTAATTTCCAAACGAATTTACTCTAAATAAAAATATCCAAGGGGCGGCCCGTGATAAATAAAAGATAGACCATAAAGTATTGACAAGAGTTATAGGAATTTCCTATGTAAGCCGTTGAACTGTGCCTCCAGTATGGAAAAATATTCCACACTGTTCAGCAAGGATATAGGTAAGTGTAGAGTGTGGTTGTGGCTTGTATAACTTAGCGATGAACAGTAGACAGAATCACATTCCCTCCACATAATGACTGCCGCCATGAGAAGGGCCCAATCTACGGTGATTACGGGTGACAAGAAGTGTTGGGGGAGTTCCACAGAGAGACGCAGCAGTTAAGCAATAGTTCTTATTAATAAAGTGCGATCTTCCTGAAAAGTAATAGAAGTAAAACATAAATAAATACAGTTAATTAGATTGGGATTGCGTATGGAATAATGATCACAATCCTCTAGTATTTTCTGGTGACCCTTAAATAAAAGAAATTAACTAAAAACATCAATATTAAGTAATCTTCATTTTAAAGTATCATAGTTGATGTCAATGAGCTTAAAGCTCAATTTTGTCTATATCAGCCATTCTGTTGTTCTTTGTTTTGCTCCATGGAAATAAATGAAAATACTCACTACTACAGCACCACCTAGTGAATGCCCGATGTTACGAACATAATTGTTATATTTTGTTCGTGCGTATTTTACACAAGCATCGACATGGAAACACACATCTTCTTTACTAAAAATACCCACAGAATCACAATACTCAAGATAATCTGGAATCAGCATATAGATTTTGTGCGCAATGATTATATTCTGAAATGAACAACCAATCAGTATTTTCTAATTCACCGTTTCTATACTGATATATGACATATTTTTGAATTGGTACATTTTCTAAGTCTGGTGTCGATGGTGTAAATATGAAACATGCAATATTTACAGCATCCTCCATTCCCAAAATTTATCTTCAACCTGTGAAATTCATTTCTAAGTAACTACCTATACGAATCGCTTTTGGGATCATCTTTAACTGTACTGAAACAAATGAATTGTTTGATCCTTGATGCGGGATGTGCGCTTTTGAGAAATTTATAGAAAATCCAACGATTATATACCTAAAATCTTATTATATCAAAGAAAATTTGCTAAAATTACACATGAATTAGTTCTGGATGTTTTTATTGGCGACTACATGCAAGAATATATATTTGCGTAAAAAGAATAATTTAATATAAAGAATAATTTAATAAAAAGGATCTTGAAATAACACGAAACTTTAAATGATGTTAATTTTAGAAACGTTTTTTTTTGAACTAATACACACGATTGAGTACAATAAAA
This sequence comes from Rhyacophila brunnea, assembly GCF_057557595.1. Classification (NCBI taxonomy): domain Eukaryota; kingdom Metazoa; phylum Arthropoda; class Insecta; order Trichoptera; family Rhyacophilidae; genus Rhyacophila; species Rhyacophila brunnea. Next base: position 67,185 of record NW_028233355.1, read on the forward strand.
ATGTCTTTATAATAAAATTGTCTGTCTTTAGCTGTTGATAATTATTGATGCAAAATATTGGTCTGTCTGGACATATATTCAATATTATTTCTTATTTGTGTGTGATAAGTATATAATTCTATATTTTTTTAATTTATACAAATTTTAGCAGAAATATACGATATAAATAACTGCGCGCGTTTTTATTTGTTATCTTTCTTCTCCTTTAATTGTATATTTATCTGAAAATCATAAAATTGTGAAGATAAATTTAAATAATACAATAGTATATTATGTGCTAATTACGTTTTTTATTATACATAAGAACATCTAGAAGTATGTTACTAAATTACGAGACAATTGTCGAATATTTTTGTGTTTCATCTTAAAAACATTAAAAACAACATAAAGCATCCAGAAAAAAATCTTCGGGTCGTATTTGGCAGGCAGCAAAGAATCTGCACTTAAAAATAGAAAATTTTCTGCGCGTATATGTGATAAGTTTACAATAATTGTCTGTAATAAATATATTTGGAAATTTCCTGAATTATAAAGAGCAAGGCTTTGAATAAAGAATCATTATTAACAGTTCTTAAGTGTTTAAAACCACCAAACAAAGAAAAATTTATAAAAAAAATTATATAGATCCAAAGCAATTTTTTTATGTTTTTAATCTTTTTCATGGAAATACTTAATTTTTTCGATTTATTTTTTCATTGAAAAACTGATGAACTCATATAACTCATTGCATAAAATAATTATAATCTATCGCTTTGTGTTTTTTTAGATAGTCTGTTTTTTGCTGAAAAATATGGATTCATTTTCATTTGTTTTATATTAATCTTTATTTTATCTATTTCTAAATTATTTATTCCTTTTTTTGCCATTTTATCTAAATCAAACATGTTTAGAAAGATTATGTATTTTTTTAATATCAAAATTATGATGTTTAAATGTGCTTATTTTTCATTACAAGGACAATGATATTTGCCACGGACTAACAATAAATGATTTTATATGACTTTGAAATTGAAGCTATATTTTATAAAAATACTGAGGCAGTTAATCAATTTAATTAGTTTCGGAATAAAAAGAAATCCATATAATTTATTTATATGCATGTTCAATACAGTTACGTGTTTTTCAAAAGGAAAAGGGTTAGTTTAGCAGAAAAACCACAACTAAATTAGCTCTTTGAAACTCTACACTAAGAATATCTAAATATCTTTATTGTGTCTTATAAATAATAATGTAAAGGTTATTTTCGCAGTAAAATAAAGGGCATGAAAACCCAGCTGAATATTATTTGATGTTGTGCATGGCTCAAGTAATTTAAGACGCTGACAGAGAACACTATTGTATAAACAGAAGGTAATCGCTATAAAAAAATTGTTAAAACATGTTAAAATAATTAATAAATATCAAATTATATTGTAATATTGCATTGCATAATAAAAGCATATGTATTTTTATTGGCTTCTAAAATAGGTTTTTTGTTCCATTTTTTGTGTGGACTAATGTATTATTCAAGATAAAAGTCCTGTTTTATGGTCATCGTTTACGAAATATTTATAAAAGAAGGATTGCGTTGTTTTTTTCTTCTTATTATTTACTAAAATAAAACAATTTCATGCAGATCTTACGTTTAACCATTAGAAGCGTGATATCAATCTTTTTACTCTGCATATTTTCATTTTTATTCATGCATCATGTGCGAAATTTATTTTTCTACTGTTTTATCCTGCTAATTGTGGTATCGGTACTAAATTCTATGTACATTTCATTTTTGTATGATTTATGGCATATTAATTATATTTATTGCGAAGTTATTGTTGAGAGGAATCGAAAAATAAATTATTATGTTTTTTTGTTATTTTGTAGTGCGTAGCAAATATCTTTGCCCACTATTAATATAATTTTTCTACAATAAGCTAGAAATGGTGAACATTACACTTTAGTTTATATGGTAAAACCATTATATAAGCCATCAATGAATTTGTATATCGACAACGTTTTAGATTATATCAAAGATTCAAGTGATTAAAAAGCTACATGGTTGCAGATATAAATATTATTAGAAATATAATCAATTCGGCATATATTCACCTTACCCAAACAAGTATATGTTGGTTTTTATAGGCCTTGGCTTACAATAAATACATTTATAATTGCAGGTTGATTTTAGAGGTATATTGTATTATAACTAAAAAAACGCAATGTAAACTTCTATAATTTATTATATTAAATGACCATCTCGTAAAATAAACTGTAATCCATGTTAGGATTCCTAAATATCTCATATATTAAATTTATATCTACGATTGTTGCTGTTTCCAATACCTTCCATACCCCACTTTCTTTATAAAATGATCCGTGTATTAAATCATAGTTGTCAATAAAGCCCAAATATGCAATAAAACCGATTAAAGTATATTCTTTTTGATCATGCACAAAAATATCAAGAATTTCATGTGGTTCTAAAATATTTTGTGAATCTGGATTATCCTGTAATTTCGAGAAAATATAAAAAACTAGATATTTGGGATATTGCGTGCCTGGTGGTATATGTGGGGCCTTATCCAAATCAGAATCATCTGTTTGTGATTCAGTTATGTCATAAGACTTTAAAAGCTGTGTAAATCCACACCTGAAACTGGCGAAAAAGGAACCACCCGGCAAGTTTTGCCAATCATTACTAACGAAAAAGAACATTGTCGCCAGTGAATCAATAGCATTCTTAAGATTTTTTATTTTCTTAATTTGAAGTTCCGTAGATTCTTCTTTGATTGCATTTTCCGTTTGTTCTGTTAATTTTATCATTATACCATTGATTAGAAGGAATGTAATATTTGCATAATTTATTTCCTCGCTTTTTGTGTGAGTGGTCAAATCATTAAATATTTCTTCGGTATCTAAATTTCCTAGCATTCCTTGTATCTCTATAGTCTTAAAATGCCTTTTCAACTTTATGCATTCTGAAATTTCCACATCAAGCGTAAAAATAAAATTTCTAAAATCGACGAGCATGTAAATATTTTTGAATACAACGCTGTAAATATGTCTAAGATTTGTGCGATCCACTAAAATGAAATTCTCCGTAACTTTCTTTACTATAGTGCTCATTTCTTTTACTTCAAAAGATCTTTGCTGATCTTCAGTGACGCTAATAAAATTCGGTTCAGAGTCGCGTGTTTTCTCTTTCCTAATCCAGTAAATAAACCCTATGACGACTACTACAACGATAACCACAATTGCTATTGCATATTCCAATTTTATGGTAAACATAAAATCTTTGGGTAATAATTTAAGAATTTAAAAATAAATTATTAAAGGAGATGATAAATATAAATATATGCAAAAACGAATATCATTTCAGATAAAAAGATAAGCAAAATATAATGAATAAATATGGCAAATTTGAATGTAAATATTTTAAGACGCATTATTCACATATATATCGATACATAGATTATGTCTATACATTTCATCTTCAAAGAAATAAAAGTATAATTTTATTGAACTTCAAAAATTATCCTATATCACTTTTTTTTAAAATATTATATTTTTTATGTGACTTTATATGTTTTGTTTTATAAACATAAAAAAGGGGTAACTGTTTTTAAATAAAATAATGAAATTATGATTTTTTATTCAATTATATTCTTCTATATGTTTCATCATAAAATAAATGAAGTGATTTTTTTAATTCAAGCAATAGCACTTTTCTTTATTTTTTATTGATCATTCCAAATATGGATCTCGTTATAGGAACGTTTCTTATTGCCACAGGATAAAGTCTTATCTCTTCACCCTGATGATCTTATATTTATATTTTTTTATTCCCTATATTAAACTATTATAAATATGTTACTTTCACGCATTTTATTTGCACTTTCATTCCCATTGTATTTCTTAGGATATAAAATTTTATTGTTATATGTCTTGCGTTATTAAGATATAAGCAGAAATATAAGATATAAATCTAAAAGTTAGAGATTTATGTATTTAATTTATTAATAATTAGATAATTGTTGCATATAATAACATATTTTTTCTTTATCTATTCTTTAATTTAATTATACTTGAATATTCGCCTAGATAATATAATATATAATCGTGTTTTTTTAATATAAGGAGGAAATTATTATAGCTAGGCTCTTGTTTTTTTTTATAAAATAAAATACATTCTTTGATCTTCTACATAGTTTGAATAAGAACGAAATATCAAAGTTTCAATATAAATTGGTAAATCACACGAATAAGTTTGAAAAATTACTATAATTACATGTTTTTTTCGAGTTTAGAATATTCATCTTTAATTTCTTAAATTTATAATCATATTTGAAATATAAATCAAATAAAAATACTCCATTCATTTGAAAAGTATGCCTCTTTTCTTATTTTGTGTTTTTTTTATATTTTTTCAAAATATTTTATATGTTTTACAAAAATAAAAAATTTTATTATTATTTCTACATATGATCTTAATCTTTAATAAAAATCGGTTGTAAAAAGTCAACATAATATTAGTGTGATATATAAAAGGTATTATTAACATTGAATTACTTTATATTTCAGCAAAAAAAAAGAATATATTAGCAAAATTATAAAACCTATATGCTTAAAGAATTTATTCACGCTAAAATGTTATACTTATTATGGTGTTTGTTGCTTGAAAATACACATTATCTTAGTTTTCACAAAATATAAGTTTGCATCTTGCAATTAATTATTTTACTTTCTCGTTGATCGATTAAAAAACTGGCATCATGCCTTTAAATTCCTTCGTAAAAAAATATGTGATTATTATCTATATATAATTATTAAGAGATTCTCGGACTTATTATCATATAAATAATTAAATGCGGCATTCAATTTTACAAATTTCAAAATCAATAAAATATCTTCAGCAGACCCCTTTTTAAGACCCGCAATGTTTCGTATTTAAAATATATTTATATATAGTGAACCCTATTTTGAGTAAATATGACATGTAAAACAGTATTTTTTGATAAATACTGCAGCCATGAAACATCATAAAATTGTATTTTCTATCGATTTGTATTTATAAAAAAGTTTTAGCTCCGATTAATAATATATATAAGAAAAAATTTTTTTATCATAAATATATGTGTTAAGAAAACAAACATATAATCACTTGGAAGTAAATTAAAGTGATTCAAAATTTAAAAAGTTTATCAAATAAATTTATTTATGAATTAATCATAATAATATTTTTCTAGAAGAATGCGTATGTTATTTACCTGCCCGTGGTCTATAGAAAATGGCATTTTTTACATATGAAGCAATCTTTTATATAGGGTTATACCTCTCCTCACAATATTCGTCATGCGAAATATTTTTATTAATTCTACTCATTTGTATAATTTGCCATAATCTGAAAAAACCAGATTCGAAGTTAAGAATTGTGTGGGCTGAATAATACAGAAATAAAAAAATATTAACTTATTTCTGAAATTCAATTTATGTTTTATGTTTTTCGAAGGGAATTGGACTATGAATTAATATATATTTTTTCATCTGCGTATCATTTTTTTTAATTACTTATCTAAACCCCATATTAGCATTTTTTTTGTTTGATTACAATTATAATCTCAACATTGAAAAAAGATAGGTGAATATCTTTTCTGCTATAAAAACTTGATTCCGGGGTTAAAAATTTAGTATTTTTAAACTATTGTTTTACTTTCACGTTTTCAGAACATATATGAGTGTTAATATATTTCTTAAAACACATGCATTATCTCAATTGTAAAATTATAAACTTGCATATAAGAAAAAATGTTTTTGAATTTGACATGCGTGCATCACTTTGAATCACCATCATATTTTATTTTAAGAAATATAAGCATACAAGATAGATTTGCGTTTTTTAAGAAGGAGCTTTGAAAAAGACGTTATAAATATTAAATTTTTATTTCCCTACCTTTTTTTATTTATGGGTTACGTTTCTTTTTATCAATTCCATCCATTGTGATTAAGTCAGCCCATTGGTAACATTGCACAACTCCTTGATACATATTTTGACAACTTTTCCTGATATATCTTTATCAACTGCTCTTCTTCGCTCAAATGAGATGAGTTCAAGTGTCTTGCTTATATCTCTTTAAAATTATTTATATATGTATTTATCACACATATTTTGGTGTTTCGATTCTACGGAATATCCTTTTATTACACGAACAATTGATAGAGAACATGCGTATGATGATTATAAACCTATTTTGTAAAAAAAATGCCACGAGATTATTCTATTGGTTAATTTTTATTTAAATCAGTCTTTCTTGAAAATTATTATTTTATCATTGTTAGATCTATTGGCCTATAGAAAAATAATTAAAATTTAGTTTTTGAATGTCTTATTAGTGTTTTTCCTTATTCCACTAATCTTAAAAAAAATATGCTCAACTTAATGCTTCCTCTAATTCACTATTTATACTGTAGAAATGCGGATTGTGAAGGACCACTCCATGTCAATTATAGCAAAAAATTAATTTTATTTTTAGATAATAATCTTACAATCACTATTAAGTTTTTCAGATTTATGTGTTATATTAGAAACTTGAATTATATATATGAATATCTAAATAATAATTAAGCCCATTAAAAAATAATTCATGACTATATATTAAATTAAAAGGTTGTATTTTGCAAAAGGTTTGAATATATATAATTAATGCTATATTCCTTTTATGTCGGACTTCTATCGTGTATAGTATTTTTATTATACTCAAAAATAAATTACGTGCATTCTTTACGATTATAATCGATAAGGGAATGTATTTTTAAACAAAGAAAAAAATTTAAGATGCAAATATAATAACTTAGATATTATAACATATTAAATGATGTAATAATATTTCCCATCGTATAAAAACAGAATTTTCGAAATTATAGCTCGTGTATTTAAAGAGTGAGATCATTCTTATATGTTAAAAGAATAATATTAGCTTTAGGTTTATTATAATTTCTTAGGTTCGCCTTAAATTCTTGAATTATTTTGTTTAAAATGATAAAATTATATATATAGTGGTCAAATATGTATTTTTTAAATTTCTATGAATAATATAAGGGTGTTCTTAAACTTGTTATATGAAGGTAGCTGAAGTTGCGACTTTTATATGCATTTTTAAACACTATTTAAAATATATTTTATTTTATTATAGTTCGAATCTTATAAATTCATAAATAAATAGGAATTTATAACTTTGAACCGTATAGCATAATTCTTAAAAACAAAGCTTATTATGTCTTAGTTAAGGCCGATTATAAAAATTTCAAATTACTAATCTAATAATATGAATAAAGTTGATATAAATAAAACTTATAGGTGTCATTGTGTTTTTTATATATTTAAAATCAAAAGGGGCTGTTTTTTTAGGTATCTATAAATAAATTTTCTGTGGTTTCTCAGATTAAAATATCATTTCAATTTGTTTATATCATATCTAAATTTACTTAAAAAAAGAATACAATAAATAAAAAATAATTAAAATAAGAAATCATGTGAAAATTCTGAATTTTTATCTATAAAGTTTACAAAGGTATCAATAAAAATAATAATAAATCGATTCTTCATTGGTGAAATTTATAAAAATACAATCTTTTCTTATGAAATAAAACCATAAAAATACATTCAGTATTGTTTTCAGATATATATAGACAAAATCTAAGAATCAGATATTCCAAAATCGAGGAGAATGCAAAGTATAAACAAATTACAAAATATATACAAACCGATTATGTAAATTATTTCCCAAAACATATAAAAATAGAATATCATGGATTAATAAGTTAAAATCTTTAAAATATAATTTATCTGTGGATCTGTTTAATTTTATTATGCATACTATTTTGATACCATTGTCCACAATCTTAACTCTTCCGCTTTATACATTATAACTAACTCAGAATGTCATCATATATATAAATGCCTTTAGCATATGAACTTTATCATTTTTTCAACAAAATATTAAGAATATTTGTCTTTAATATATATAAACTGTCAGAAATATTTGAGAGCATCGATGACGTTAATGCAGTCTTTTTAAATGATTTCAACCCTTTTACAGTTCCCAGTCATCAAAATATATACTGATTTATTTTCGATTACTTAGGTTCAGAAACATCTGATGTTTTTCTTGTGCAAATAGCGCATAAGTTATCTTGTGGGTGAATTTCTTCCGTTCAGTTTGCATTGTGGTTAAGCTTCTTCTCATCCATTCTGGAATTCCGGTTTTGTCATCATATTTTCTATATATATTTATGGAATATTAATATAATACATTTTCCTTGTGGTTTATTGGTAATTTGGGTTTGTCGCATAATATTATAACAAGTCTAATATGCGTGAATAATAACTATAACACTGCTTCTATTGAATAACAGATTGAACAAAACAGTATTAAGCTTTTAAACGATATTAAATTAAAATATTATACGTGTTTTAAAGTACACAATCATTAAATACCAGCCATCAAATTAAAATCAGTTTAATTTCTTAAACACATAGAGGGCAGAAGGCTTTAACAGAGTGGGCGACTGCGTTCTAATTAAAAATATCATTTTATATTTTTAACAATACCAAGCAGGCAATCAATTCTAGTATTATATTCTTGATAATTTATACATTTCCAATTGATAAGCTATTATGCCCCCTATTTATACTTGCCATAATCTGGTATTCAGTGCAAAACATAAAAGAAAAAACCCAGTTGATTTACAAATATAGCATTTATTTATGTTCATATGATTTTTATACTTCTTTGCGGTCTCTAAAAAGCTAGTTATGGATTATTATATTTCTTTCATGGATACACAAGCTAAAATTTGTATATATAACTGCATGTTTTATCTTCAAAAAAAATATACGAATTATATTTTCGATATTTATATCAAAAATTTTCTATAAGTTTAACATTTTACTAATTTTTTTATGCCACTATGCCATGATTTTGGCAGCCCAAGTGTTCTTAATTATGTATTATATATAATATGTACATTTTATAAATATAGATATCTATTCAATTGTAATGAAATGTATATTAAAAGAATAAAACTTATAGCATGAAAAAATCGAGGCTATATTTCTATGATTCTTCTCTCAATGTGTAATTTATATGAAATTTTAAAATATAAAATTAATACCATAAAACAGGCTTGTTATAAGATTTCATTTTATTTATTCATTCTTTTTTACGCATATGATATATTAAAAAAAATTATTTTTTATTTGTAATCATAGTAAAAATTTCTTTCTGTGAATGCACTCTAAGTTATACAATTATAGCTTTATATTTTTTCAATTAATTTATTTCTGCTATAAGATATCATCGTAGTATATCGATTGATTTTCATGGTTTTTTTGCTAAAAATGTTTTATAACAACTTTTAATGCGTTTTTATATAGTTTTCTTCGATTTAAGAAGCAATTATAGTTGCTAAATTATGAAAGGATATTATTATATTGAATTTGAACGTATTTAATATTCATTATACCTATTTTTAAGGATGATCTTTAGGCTTTCGCATACTTTTAACTTTTTCTATGCTGTTATATGTTCCGAAATTATAATTCCATAGTCTAAATGCTTTTACCAGCAACAAATTTTTTAAATACGGAAATATTGTGTGTATAAGTAGTATTTTCATATCTAACTTTTTTCGACTTATTCATAATAGTCGATTTAAAATTTTATAGCTACACATAATTTGATAAGTGGCACATGGACTAAAGATAAAAAGAATAGAACTAAAATCATCAAAAAATTTGATATGCATTATATTATCAAAAAAATTCGTTCCACCTTTATCTGAATACTCTTCTTCTTATAAAATCGTGTCTATTATATTCCAGCTATAATATAATAAGAAAGATATAATTCGTTCGATTGTGGTTTTATTGCACGTAAAATAGGTTTTAATTATTTCTTAAAACATTGTTCAAATTTTGAAAAATAGAAGTATAATCCATGAATTTCATGAATCCAATTTGTAATCTTACATCATTAATAAATAACTGAAGATTAAATTTATAAATTAATTTAATAATTATATATTTTATGGCAACATTCATATTTTTATCTTAAATAATTCTAGATTTTTTCGGATAGAAAGGGATTATTGCTCTGGATGGAAATAAATATGCTTATATAGCGGGCTCAAACTGATGAATAAAATATAAAGTATATTATGTGGGATGATACCCAAAAATATGTGTTGTTTGAAAATATTTATTGTAAATTATTGGTTTTAAAAAAATAAAATCTAATGTTTTTATTTTATATTTTTTTTATTTTTTGCAAAAAAATATTTTCTCGTTCCTGTAAAGTTTTTATTTCCAGCATTTGCATTTCAATGAATTTCAGATCCGAAATAAAATTATGATTTTGGTAATTTGATATGTAGTTAATACACGGGCTTATATAAAGAAATTCTTGTTTTATATGTTCTTGCTTTTCTTCTGGACTTATAATCGAAGATAAATAATCAAAGGTTATATTATCACTACCTGAACTATCATCGTACAAAATCGAGTCTTCTGAACTATTATATAACCCATCTTGTTTTTTGTGTTCGTATTTTTCAGGTGTAGTAAAATCTGACAAAGTATTAAAGTGCAGGGAAGCCGAATCGACACCAATATTTTGTGCATTTTCCTTGCATACTATGCATGTTGAGCTGTTTTCCCCTTTTTTATGTAAACATTTTTTTTGACTATTTGTAGATTCGCATGACTCTTCACCCCCTTTTTTTACGAAAACGATGCATGTTAAAAATGCTAGTATCAACAAAAATGCTATAAAAAAAATTATAAAAATCGTGAAAATAGAAATCAAGTTATTTTTTAAAAACTTTTGAATTTGCATTTGGATTTCAAGTCTTGTTTGTTATTTATGATTGACGTAAACTGTTCCAATATAATAATTTCTCTTCAGTACAAAATCATCATGTGTTGAACTAATTAAAGAATAATTAAAAATTCTATTTATAAAATTTTCAATTTAAACAATTATATTGTATTCCTTTAAATAGTGTAAAAAAAAAAAAAAAAAAAAAAAAAAAAAAAACAACAGTACTTTTAATTACAATCATACCTAACAGGCTCTAGGCTCCCTAGAGATCGGTGGAAAGCGGAAAAAACCACCACCTGCACGATCTTTCTCATTAAAAGTACTCGGGTGTTACACTCCCATCATACCTTGCGGCTTCGATTACTGAGGGTTCACCTAGCAGATACTAGGTGAGAGTGGGCCCCCGACGTTCTGCAACAAGTGCATTTCGGTGGGGTATTGTTAGAGAGAGATACTTGATTGTATCAAGTACCTCCTCAGGAAGCTTCATGTGGGAAGCTACCGACTCCCCCTCAAGGAGTATTTCAATTACATTTCTTTTAAACCCTTCTGAACAACCTTGCTCAAAAGGGTATTTCATTATTTGATGCTTTTTCCTTGCATCTTCAAAACATTGGCACTGACACAAAAAATGCCAAATGTCTTCTTTCACTAGCTTGTTGCAGCAGACACATCTATTATATAGTTCTGGTGGCAGTGCTTGTGTAATTACTAATTCGTTCGTAAACTTGAACGTTCCTGTCCTTAGCTTAAACAGTGCATTTACAGCTATTGGATCTAGTGCAAATATTATTTCGCTTGTTCGTAGCTTTTTACCGCTTGTAATGTTGTACAAGTCGGCATTTCTACCGGCTATGGATGTGTCTTGTCGGGATATCTCCCTCATCCTTTCTATCTTAACTTGGTCTAGAATTAAGTCACTGGTCATATTTGTGTCAATATGCCTGGATCTTAGCCATCGTTTTGTTTCTTTTGTCCAGGTTGATTTTCTAGACTTGAAGTTATTGGCTGAATCAATCAGTTCTGCCATTTTTCCTCTTGATGTTTTCCATTTCAGGAAACCTCTTGCTCTTGCCACTGCACTTGTCACATACAGTGGTAAGATATCCATTTCTTCATAGACTCGCAGTCTGCTAAAGTTTGATTTTTTTACGATACACTTGAGGGCATTGTCAAGTACTCGTTTCATTGGTCGGGTTCTTTCTAGACTCATCCCAAATATTTCTGTACCAAATGTTAGTCTTGGTATAAGCACATTTTTAATAAGCATGCTTTTATACGCTAACGGTACTCTGATGTTGGATAGAGTGCTCCGGATAGTTTCCAGAGTCCCTTTTCCTTTATTAACTCGGAAGCTTGCCATCTCTTGCAAGTCGAGTTTATTGTTGATTTCAATTCCTAGATAGACATATTTGTCTACTGTAGGAATGATTTCATTCGCATATTTAATTGGTTCCATCATTGGCCAATTTTCATCGGAGTTTATTTCCATTGTTCCACATTTACTTGGATTTAATTCCATGTGGTTTTCACTGCACCAGAGTTTTATCTGTTGCAATTTTTTTGTTAGTTCGTCTCTTGTCGAGGCAACTATTACTGTGTCATCGGCGAACATAAGCCCGCTTAGACCACCTTGTATACCTTCTACAGGTATTTTTTCTTGTTCCTCTAATATACTGTTGTAGTATATATTGAAGATTAGAGGAGATGTGGGGCACCCTTGCCTCACACCTCTCTCGTACTTGTGGCCAGAACTGGTTTTATTTCCAATCTTAACCTTAATTTCCGTGTTTTGATACATCCTTTCTATGAATGCTACAAACTTTGGACCGAGTCCGGCTTTCTTAAGTCGGTTAAAAAGTCGTTGGTGTGGAACCATATCATATGCTTTCTTGAGATCTAGGAAGCACAAATAGGTTTTATCACCCCTAATCCTTCGTCTTGTGCATGTTTCTATTAGACATGCTGCCTGGCTTACACATTCTTCATGTGTAATAAAACCAGTTTGTTCTTGTCTGACTAGGCTATAGTCTTGACAGACTATTTGTAGCCTAGCAGCTAGAACTTTTGTTATTATTTTAAGGAAAGTATTTATCAATGCAATGCCTCTATAATTGTTGGGTTCAAATTTGTCCCCTTTCTTGTGTATAGGAATGACTATACAGTCATTCCATATTTTTGGGAATTCTTCGGAGTTAAAAATCCCATTTAGCAATATTACTATTGCTTTTGCTAAGTTGCTGGTTGGCATCTCCTCGTTGGATACCAGCTTATATACCTCTCCAGGTATTCCATCGGGTCCAGCAGACTTGTTATTTCTCATGTGCAATAACACTTGCCGGATTTCAACCCATTCGATATTTCTATCGGTGATGTTTGTAAACTTTCCAAGTTTACTTGTATCTTTCACTTGATTTGAATCACCTATGGTTTTACACAGGTTTCCAAAGTGATTTCCCCATATTTCTACGGATTTTTCATGGTCATTTTCTACAACCTTCGAGACTGGATCATATACAGCTCCGTCTATTTTGCCCCTGTTTTGAAGTTTCGAGTGAGTTTTCACCCACTCCCAGGCCTTCTTTGGGTCTTTATTTTTTAGATATAGCATACCTTTTTTGATATATCTAAGGTATGCTTTTCTTTTTGACATGTTTATAACTTGTCTTAGTTTTTTCCTTGCAGCTTCTAGTTCTTCTAGAGTAGCCATGGATTTTGAGACACGTCTATCTATGCGTCTTTTTCTGTATATTGCATCTTTAACTACCCTTGGTAGCAGCAATTCTTTTCCTATGAAAGGTTTTGTTTCAATAACTTTTTCATCAATGAGTTTTTGTTTAAGCTCTTTGTGAAAAGTATCAATACTTTCTCCTATTGTGTTTCCACTCAGTGTGAATGGGAACTCAATAATGTTTAATCTTGTTATTTCATCTAAGATTTTTTTCCTATCGGTAACTGTTACCATTATAGGGATGTTTCTCTCGACAATTTCGTCGATCGTTATGATGATTGGAAAGTGGTCGGAGAGTCTCCATTTCCTTAGAACCGTTTGACTTTTGATAATATTTGCAGTGTTTGTCACTGCAAAGTCAATCGGTTTTCTCGTGATTTTCCTCGATTTGGAAATTCTTGTGCCATTTTTTGGACTATAAGGAGCTTCGATTTTGTGCCCTTTTTTCCTTAATTTATGTATTATATGTTCTGGTGTTGCATTCCAATCACCAGCTAATACTATTTTTTCGTTCTTATATTTGGATAAGATTGTTTTGACTTCTAGGTCTGTCGACTTTCGAAGTTCTGTATTGTGGGATCTATATACGCATACTATCACCACTTCTATTGATGGCCCTCTTATTAAGGCTGCTATCATTCCCTGTGATTGGAAAATGATAGATGGCCGTATTGAGATGCCTTCTCTACATCCGAGGAGTAGTCCATGTCCATTGTTATTAATATGGACTTCATGTATGATATAACGAGGTATGTACAGTTTTTTATCCTGTATACCTCGTTTTGTCTCTTGCAGACATATGATGTCTGGTTTTTCTTCACCTAGTAATAGGTTAAGTTCTTCGTTTTTAGACTTTATACCATTAATGTTTAACGTCATAATTTTTATTTTTTCCAGTGGTTCAAATTTATGCCCTTCTAGATTTATGTTTCTATTCAGGCTCTGTTTTTTGAGCCTGATATCACATTTTTTTAATAGGTTTTTTTCAACCGTGTTTTTATTATATTCAGCATCTTTTTTGATGCTGATTCGAATATAATTTGACACTGGTTTATTTATCCTTTTTATTTTGAAATCTTTATTTTTGATTTCTTTTAATAATACCGGGTATATATTTCCTGGTTTATTAATTGTATTTGAATTGCAGATGAAGTGATTGGCTTCTCCTTTATTCTCTTTTAAATTGACAGTCTTGGCTTTATCAATATTATTGGTCTCTTTTATTACATCTATGTCGATGTTTTGAGAGTTATTAAATCTACTATTTTTTTTATAGATAGTATTTATTTTTTCAGTATGGTTATTACTGTTCATAATTTTAACACATTCTACATTATTGATGGTGTTTTGTACATTTTTTTTACAGAGAATATTTTTTGAATTAATATTATTTAAATCTGTAATTACATGTTTTTTATTATTAATATAATTAATATTTTTTATATTTTTAATTTCTTTAATATAATTAATATTGATTATATTTTTAATATTATCTTTTTTAATATTATTTTTAATACTATTTAAATTTTTAGAGAGGTGTTCTGCTTTATTTAGGCTTACTCTTTCTTTTTTACAGAGAATATTTTTTGAATTAATATTATTTAAATCTGTAATTGCATGTTTTTTATTATTAGTATAATTAATATTTTTTATTTCTTTAATATTAATTATATTATTAATTTTATCTTTTTTAATATTATTTTTAATACTATTTAAATTTTTAGAGAGATGTTCTGCTTTATTTAGGCTTTCTCTTTCTTTCAGTAACTCTGTCAATTTAAGCCTGCACTAGGATTATTCCCAGTGCAGTTGCTTTTTTCATTTGTCAGAATGTATTCCTCTTCTAGAGCTCGGGTGTTCCCAGTTTCGAGGTATTCTTTCATCCTCTTCATCCTGTTCCTTGTCTCTTTGTTGGATTTTCGGCTTCCTATTTGGTTGGCCGCCATTGTAAATATCTGTCCGTTATACATGGACAGTTCCTCGGTTTTCAGTGGCAATAATCTTATTGCATCTGTGTATTTTGGTTCCTCAGTAAGTTTTCGTAGTGTTGTTTCTTCAACCAGCACTATAAAGCGCCCACTTTCGAGTTTGAAAATGCTCGAGATATCTGTTTTCGATATCTCAAGCAAGTCCACCAAAATTTTTTTCAACTCATTGAACAAGTCGATTTTTCTGTTTGTCTCTACTAAAGTTAGTATAAACTTTCTTTCTGGCTTGTATGTTCCGTAAAGGAGCATGTAGGCACTCTGTCTAGCTTTATTTAGATTGGCATCAGACCTTTGTTTCCATTCTTGATTTTTAACATCTTCTGGATTTTTATGTGTCTTGGGGTTGACACACTTGTTTTGCCGCCTTTTCTGTGGCTTTGGAGCTAGTTGCATGGAGTCTGCCGTATTTTTATCATTCACTACGTTTTTTTCAGCGTCCAATTCACTTTTGCTCATTTTTTGGAAGTCATCATCTATATGAGACTTCCTTTTTTTCGCCATTATAAGAGCGGCTTGTTTGAGGATCTTAAGTTCCTCTTCAGTTTCTAAAATTTTCTTGTTTAGTTCCTCCTCATTCATTATAAGGGGGTTTTTTGAGAAAATATTTTTATGACAGAAGAGATCGGTATCCCCGTATCTCTTTTCGTCAGGTATTTTTTGCGCTGCTTTTAATATTGCTAGCGCTTGTAGAGCAGGTTTAGTACTACCTGCTCTTTCGTTTTTCCTGGATTTATTTTTATCGGAATTTTTATTTAAATTTTTCACCACATTTTGTGGGTAATTTTTAGGTTTTTTATTATAGTTATGTGCCTCAATCCATCCATCAGATTTAGGCATTACTAATAATTTTTTATTAACTTTCTTAGTTATATCCACTTTAGGATTTTTTATAGATAATAGTTTTGAGAAATTTATTTTATTTTTATTTTCTCTTTCTAGTTTTTGGCTTTTGAGCATACTTTGAATTGGTTCATTACCAATAGAAATATTATCTCGGTCCATTATTTTTTTTGCAGCTTGAAGGATTAGACGGTTATCCCTGTCTATTATTTTCCTTGCCGCTTTAATAAAATAATTGTCATTCTTACCTTTAGATATCGACGAATTAATTTTATTCTTTGTTTTGCAGTTCTTAGATAAACTTTTTGCTAGACTGTTTTTACATTTTTGGCTTTTAAATGTGAGAGCCTTTACAATTTCGTGAAATAAGACATGCTTAGGGTTTTTAGTTTCATCGAAATTATTTTTACCGTAGCTTTGGTTGGTTGCGGATTTTATTTTTTTGCAAGGTTGTGCTTCATCTTGATTGGAGCATCCTCTGCTTTTTTTGACCCTTTCTTCCTTTTTTACGTTAATCTCATTGAGATTTAGGAGGTGTCTATTGGTTGAAATATCCGATTGGGATGATTTCTTATTGGTGTTGTCCCCTTTAATTTGGTTTATCACCATCTGGACATTTTTAGTGGTTTCTGGATTTGATTCCAGATACTTTTCCTTTTCCTCTTTTTTCATTTCATTCTTGCACGAATTTAGTAAATCGTCAAGTAGAGGGAGATTAGAAAGAGTGGATTTTTTAAAATTTGGCCTATGTCCATCAAATCCATCGGATATGTGAGAGTTTGGGCTCTTTAAGAATTTTAACTTGAATTTATATAAGTTTTGTGGACTTGGATTGCTTTCACAATCTCTAGTATCCGTTTTGACCATGTTGAACATGTTCTTAGAATGGTGAGAGGATGACATTATTTTAGTGTCTTTAAAAGCACTTGTCTTCTCCATCTCTTCTTTAAATAGTGTAAATAAATAAGAATTACTTAACTTTTACCGCAGATCAGAGTAATCTTTATTATATTCTAGATTGCCAAATTAATAACATTTCCACATGTGATCAGCATGTATATATAATAAATTATTCTGTGAAATGAAAATAGGAAAATTATGTTTGAATGGCAAATAAAATTATATATTTGAAACTGTAATTCTGTATCCTTTTAAATCTTTATGCACGAAAATATATTTGCATACTTTTTTTTAAATTTATCGTTATATGTCTACCTTTATATAGTTTGAAATACAAAATGTGAATTTTATTTTCATAGATATAATTTTATAAATTAAAATCCTTTCCAGAAATACGGGATTTCTCTCAAAACATAGTTTCGTGATTTTTTACTTTTTTTAGATTTCAACTATTTTGTACTCAAGGTGTTTAATTCTGGTGGGGTTTATTACGCGCGTGTAGATATGCATAATTTTTTTATTTTTATCATTATGCCTCAGCTTTTCGAAATTTGGCATGTAATTTCATATATGTAAAATTTTGCAATACTTATAGCCAATGGAAGTAATTATATTGAAATAACATCTTTAACGAGTAGATGTCTATTTATATTTGAGGTTTTTAGGATTTATTCATTTTAAAGGTGAGCTATCTTATACTAAAATAATCCAGGAATTTTAAATTTAATAATTCGAAAAAAAATTGATCAAATGTTTGAATTTCTATAAGTTTAGTATAACCCACTATTTTTTCAACCATCATATTAATTTTTTATTAATAAACCATATGAAAGTATTATGATATCACCTACAAAATAAAAGAAAATTTCGTTTTTTTGGCTAAAAATATCATTTGACAGTGATTTATATATATTAAATTCTTTGTCTCGCATATAATCAGTCATTCAAATGACATATGATCAAATAGAAACCTAAACATCGCATGTTATAAATAGAATTTTTATCTGATATATAATGTTTATTTCAAATTTTATTATTTCTTTGCTTTTCAGTTTTTAGTCTATTGATATAAAATACCATTCAAAAAAGATTAACTTTCAAATAAATCTTTTATAGACAAACTTTGCTACAAAATTCTAATATTTAATGATATATGATCAAGATAAACAAAATCGCAGTATTTACCAATGAACCAAGAAGCTGTATTAATATACTTCAAGAAAAATATAGTTTTTTAGAAATGGATTGGCGATAAAATATAATTTAAAATATTGTATTTTTATCTTACCGATATGAAATGATGACCTTTCTCGTGATGAAATCTAATGGATCAAATATGGTCATTTAAAAAATCTGCAGTAACTGGAATCAAATAAAATCTATCTTGCGATATTTGAGAGTAACCTCGACATATGCTGAATATTAAAAAACATAAAAGAATTCGGCTGATTTTGAATTGTGAGAACAATAACACGTGAAGTTGTCTTTATCAGTTCATGCCCAAAGTATAGTGAGTACTATTTATATGCATTAAAACTGTGATTTATTCGTAAATCCCTATCAAATTATCAACAATACGTATATATGATATGTGAGACTGTGCAAATAAAATAGTTTTCGTATAATGGGAAATTGTGATAATATCCTAAGAAAATCAAGCAATCTCTAACACTTCTAATAATATTAAGTTGCCTTTTTAAGCCTTTAGAAAACCCTTTTAATAAAAAGATAATGATAACAATATCTAACTTTGTTAGAGTGTAATTTACGTAAATCACTGGTGTATATTAGACACCGTGATTTCAAATATGATTGGTAATTTCATGATCAGAACAAACATGAAAATTAGTGTTGTGTATAATATTTGTATAACTCTATAATATTGGAATGATCACGTCTTTCTTGGTCTATATGATAGACAATTTAATTATCTTTCTGCAGAAATCGTTTTTTATATCTTAATATGAAACTGGGATGATCATCAACTCAATTTAATATTGAAAAAACTATAGAGTACCTTCGTATATTTATATGGATTATAAATCCCGTTTATTCTTCTTTATATATTAGATTTTATTCATCTGGCTGTATTTTTGCTTAATTGTATTATTTTATGCTTAATTGATCCAAAACGTTCAATGTGTTGGATTTTTTATTAAATTACTTTGTTTATCTTAAATTGTTTTATATAAATCAAGAGCATATAAATTTTAATAGAAATTTTGACATATTTAAAGAGAAATGAGTAAAAAAACTTTTGTGTGCATAAAAAATATCAATGTGAATCATTGATTTATAAAATTTGAATATAATTGTGATATTAACGTTTTAATTACTTTTTTGCCGTTTTAAATGTATCAAAACTTCCGATTTTTCGGTGTTTGGAAACATATCAAACGCTTTTATATTTATAATTTCAAATTTGTCGTTTTCATATTTTTTAGAGGTTTCCCTGCCTAGATCAATAATATTATGATAAGATTTTTTATGATCACAGCTAATAAAAAAAATTTCTTCGATTCCCTCATTTTTTCGAATATTAGAGATGGTTTTTTTGCTTACACCACTCCTTGGTGGATCTAAAATAACAGTAGAGTTTTGATTATATTTTTCATTCGTAACGTCGCCTTGTTTAATATAAACATTTGGAATATTATTGATCAATAAATTATCTTTAGCGTCCAATATACTTGAATGGTTTATTTCAATGCCAGTTATTTTTTTAAATACCTTACTAAGGGAAATTGAAAACATTCCAGATCCGCAACAAAGATCATACAGATGGTCTTTTTGTTCTACATCTTTTCCGATGTGTTCACAAATTTGCTGTATTATGTCTCTATTGCTTTGGAAAAATGAAAAAAACGAAATTTTAAAATTATAGCCCATAATATTTTGAAAATAATGGTCTTTTCCACGTATCTTGAATGTATTTCCAGAAACAAATCCATCATGAACACCTTTATAAAAAGAAACAAAAAGGTTATCAAAAGGTAGATTTTTAACCGTCTCTATAAGCTTAAAAAGATCAGCTTCAAATAAATCTTTGTTTTTTTGTAATTTCGTTTCTGATTTGTTCACGATTACTTCATTTAAATTATTTTCCTCACAAAATCCCAGTCCGTTTTGACTAAAATTATTATTATCCAATTTATTTGAATTTTCAATTTCAGCTTCTATTTGAGCGCTATTTTCATTCTCATTGGTATTTATTATTGTTATATTTTCATGTTCTGATTTATTATTTGCTTGCTCGATACTTTCAAATATATCTATGCTATTTTGAAATGCCTTTCTGACAAGATCCTTATTATCTTGTACTAATACTAAACAAATCACCTCGTCTTCATTTTCCCTAAGCTTTAATAATCTCAAAAAACCAGTTTTAGTTTCTCGATCATAAATTATTTGGGGAACATTTTTGATAATATCTTTAATTGTTTTGACTTTGTCCTTCATTGAATCACTTACATTCAAACAATCCTGAATGTCAAAAACCAAATTGTAATCTTGTTTAAATACATGCCCTTTAAATCCTATTGAAGGCATCTTATTCTTGTCAAAACCAAATGCGAATTCACAACTATTTCGGAAATATTGATTTGTCCCAAAATAATCAATTTTTGCATCGTAAAACTCTTCAAGTATCGTTTTCTTTTGCTCAATTTGCTTTTTATACTCTATTTTCCATAATGGAGTTACAGAATCTCTTATATCAAAATTATTGATATCTATTGTTGAATCTTTTCTAGAATTCAAACCTTTATCACCTTCTATCGGATTTTTTTCCTTGAAGATTTCCAGTTTACATGGTTTCCTGGCTATGGATATGCTATCGGGCATATCTATTTCTTTCTTGAAAACAACAACACATATTTTAGAGCCGGATTTAAATCGTATTCTGAATTCCGATTTTAATATATTGAAATTTTTTATAATTTCATCATTTATTAATTTGTGTGTGGCAAATTTCGGTATGTTGCAAATTTTGATTAGTGGCATTTCTAATTTGGGGCAAATTAAAAGAATATATACAATCTGAAATTTCATTTATTTTTTATAACTCGCCACATATAAATGCGAAGACGAGATTTGAGCCCACTAACATTTACTAAAAAAATATACATTAATATTTGTACAAATAGAAAAACATTTCATTTTGTACATTAACGTTTGTAGCTGTTTAAAAATAAATTATTTATAAAATATTTAAATTTTATACAACATATATTTAACTTTCTGGTTCTTTTGAGGCTAGTTGAAAGCGTGAAAACCACTACTGTAAGACTTTCTAAATCTAGTATAGGTTTTGACAGTTTTATTATCTTACAGCATTTATTCCTAAATTACACCTAACAAAAATGTATGTTCGAATGTGTATTCGTCTTCCGACAAGAAGGGTGTTTCTTTTTAGTGTATTTCCATTATTGTGCTTAATAGTATAAAGTACATCCGCATGATGCTTATACGTGGAGAGATATGACAATCTTTTTGATTAATTAAAAGTAATATTGTAAGTATTATTCAGAACAACTTATATAAAAAAGAACATGAAATATTTGTTTCATTATATGTAAATCATATAAACATTAGCACTGTCCTGAAGATGAAAGTGTAATCTTTCACTGGTTTCTTGCAAATTAAACATCTAAAATAAATCAAAGAATTTAATTTTCTATTGATTACAAGTAAGTGCATTATTTTAAAATATTATGTTTAAGCTCCTGTAACCCATATAAGGTTATTTCGTGAATGCGAGTTATATTGTGGTGCTTTTACTATAAAAATTGTGCAAGTATGTGTATTTTAAGGTTAATGATGTGTTTTGTTATAGTAACTCTCCCATTATTTTATCTTTACTTGATTTAAGAATGTTCTACTCATTTTTTATGGCAATGGGTATTTTTTAGTATTATATTTGTCAGCTTAAACTAGCTTTAAAATTATAATTATAGTTCTTGGAAGAATTTGAGAAGTCTGCCAATTTATCTCTTGATGTTTTCATTTCATAAAATGATCATTTCTTTTACTTTAATCGTCATAATAAATACCAGGATATTTATTCTTTATATAATCGTATTATATAAAAGCCTAAAATCTTTTTTTCACAAGAGAGAGTCTGAAAAAACTAGTTTTATTGTTTTTTTTGCTCCTAAATACATCTTGACTGTTTCGATCACAAATTTTTGTCATAGCTATTTATATTTTTCATGTCATTTATCTGTGTATTCAACCTTTAGTTGTCTGTTAAATTATTACCAAGATTAGTGCATATTTTTTTTTCAAAATTTCAACCTTAAAGGTTGAATTTTGTATTTGGTATCTGGATTTCGATGCCCATGGGAATATATTGTTTTTCTGGAAGATATTTACGACACATTCTATCGATTAAAAATACGACTAAGAATTGACGGATAAAATAGCATTATTTTATTGGATTAATTTTTTTTAAATTTTTTTTTTGATTTTGCTTTCTCTTTTGAATTTATAGTTGAGTGAGTTTCTTTCAAGACGATTTTTTATGAACACCAAAAAAAATTTACTAACTTGACTTTTTACAGATCTATCTACTCATCTAATGTTTTTTAAAGTAATTTCTTATAATACATATAGTTTAGTTTTATTTGCCTAAAATTATTTTTTATATTTTTTGATGATTTTTCTTGGTTTTGTTATATCTATTGTATTTTCTTCTCTTCAAAATACAAATTTTTCTGGATTAAGCTGTTTTTAGTCTGTATAAAAGTCATTGGAGTACGATAATATAATATGCATCTTGATTCTAATCTGAAAAGATGTATTTTACGTCTTATTTTTATAACTTAGTGCACGATGTTGTCGCAAGCTGCAAAATATATAATATATTGCGAATTATATTAAATTTGAAGTCAATATAGATTATTCTGGCTTACTTCATCGTATTAAATAAGAGCAGAATTACTCTCTACTTCTTAGAAACTCTTCATTATTATAACTATTCATATGTATTATCTAAAACCCTTAAAATTGATGTATTATCACAATCCAATTTTTTCTTGTATAGTTGTCGTTGCTACATCCTTAATATACGTATTATGGTATTTTAAAACTATACTTGCCAATGCAGAGAATTATGATGGTAAAGAAGCATAAAATTCCATTCTAACAAGAATTAAAAATGAAATTAAAGAATATGTATGCAAAAAAAAAAGATTATGTTTTAAATAATATGAGATTAAAAATATAAATACAGCATAATACATGATCTCTAGACTGTATAGTGTATTAAAAACACAAAATGTTTAATAAAAATTTCTATCAAATTTAGTTAATTTCCTAACAAAGTTGTTTTTTTAATATCAAATATTTTAAATTAAACATAAAAAAAATGATTGATAGCTGATAAAATCTATCACTAAATGTTATCATGGTATTTAGATATAATCTTAAAAGATTTTAATGAAAAAACAGATTTAAAAATGCAAAATAAGCCTTTTACTCTTAATCAAAAATGATGTTTTGAAGCAATCTAAGAATCTTAATAAAGATGAGAAATATTTATAATTAAGATAACACATATAATTTATTGTAAGATCATAACTCTTAATATATATAAATACCAATTTTATTATGGTCGTTTGACAAAATATAATTTATAGTCTTCCATATGAATAAAGTATATATAGCTTCAGCTTTCGCGATTTTTTATTATTCTTGAATAAATCTGCTGGTATATGTTTATCACCGATAAAATGGTCATATTTAGACGAATTCAATAGTAAATCTCTATTCATATTACCAAGATAACCCAGTGCTATTAGCTGGTCTCCTAAGTTCAATTTATATTACAATCATCAACATTTGCCTTATACAGCTTCCATTGGCATTCGCATCTTCTGTGATACATACATTATATAAAAGGAAATTTCTGATAAAAGCTTATTGATGAGTTCTTGGTTGATGAATGCTTGGCGTAATTATTTTTTTTAACTACTTCATTTTTTCTTTTTATTGCCTTCGTTGCATACTCAAATATATTTCTTATGATATAGGGTAGGTTTTGGTTAAATCTAACGATCTATGCATTTGATTAAAAATAAGATATCTTAAATGTTAAAATGCAACTGTGAATTTTTCAATCACATTAACATCTTCTTTTTTTTATAAATTCTTTTTTATTATAACTTCAAAGTATATAATTGATCTTAAGGGGTTAAATTGTATATATAGTCACCTTGAGGATTGTTTAAAGAATAAGCAAAAGGATTCATCTAAATAATAAATACCTTTAGCCTAGTATGTATTCATACATATAAATCTTTGCTATTTTTACGCTTTTACTACTACTAAATTGATCATAAATCTACTCAAAGATCTTTAATTAACTATACTTTTGTATAATTTAAAGGATATATAAGGCACAGACATATTATCATATATGATTTTACCATTCGCTATATTTATATTTTATAGAAATGTTTGAAAAATATTATTTAAATCTATTCATCTTATACTGATTTGATTGGGTGGATTTTATTTTACTATTGAATCAAATCACTCTTTTCATTCTAAAAAAAACTCTTTATGAGATCTTATTCACACTACTTCCAGTAAAAATAATCTTTTTCTCAAGAATATAAATATGTGGGTTTCGGCTAAGAAATTTCTTTTATATTTTTTTCTTGGATAAAATGATCATCTCGTTAAATTTAAAATGCAAAAAAAATATTTGAATTTCACCTTATAGAGTGCCACCAGAACTATATTTTTTGAAGGCTTTACAAAGTTTCATGTATAATCCAATGATTTAAATATTTTTTTGGGTCAACAAGATAATATTTACGCACAAATTTATTTTTAGTCATTTGAGTAAGTTCATTTAAGTAAAAACCGTTTTACGTGAGTATTTTAAAGTCCATATTGTGCAACTTACAGCTATAGAAGACATACACTACGCCTTTAAAATAATAGAGCGTAGCTCGCGCTAGAATTTTTATTCCTAAAAATATACAACAGGCCCGAAACTAAAATTTATAAAATTTTAAATTGTCTTTATTTTGACTCTTAGTTATACTCAAAATTAAATTTACATATATTGAAGAAGCTATCACTTTTTTTAGTGCATCTTTAGAAATTCCGATTTATTCTATATTTAAATTTATATGGATGTGATATCAAATATCGGAAAAAATCCATTGTGTACTACAATTATAAGGTATTATAAAATAAAAATCAATTATTTTACGATTTTTAATAGTTATAAAGAAGTTTTAAATTAAATAACATATATAAAATTGTTTTGGCTTCAAGCAATATTTATTATATTTTAAATCTTCTAATATGGGTACCTTTAAATATGAATAGGTTTTAATATTTAAAAAGATTAAATTTATGCTTAAAATATAATAAAACCAACTTTTAGTTTTGCGCAATACTTTATATAATTCTGTTCATTTGATTACCCAATTTAAAAGGTCAAACTATTTTAAAAAAAATCTGACGTCTATAAAATTCAAACTGCATCAGAAAATCGCAAAAAGAAGCTATAAGTTAGCCTGTTAAGAAACGATTATAATAAAAAAAATTAAGATACAAATATATACTGTAAAAAAGAAAAATATCAACAAAATATATATAGTTATATTTTTGGCGCATAAAAAAATTCGCTGCGTGTATTTACTCTCTAGAATCGAAAACATTTCTACTTGGGAATGATTCCTAATTTTTTAGAATTTTTTTCCCTCAATTGCATTATGCGGCGCTTTCATGTTATTGTAAGATTTAGAATATATGTGTTTTTTATCAAATTTTGCTTAAAATAATTGCTTATATGCATTATGTATACATATACATTATTTATGTTTTATGCTGCCTTAATATTAATAAAATGCACTAAATCGTTATATTTCTACTCAACTATACTTTCCAGTTTTGATACAATGCCAATATTTTTAATAAACTTTATTAAAAACTAAATTTATTAGTAAAAACTAGATTGAGGCAATTAATGGACATGATTTATCATAATAAACTACTGCTTAAGTTTATTAAAGGTAGAGTCAGAAGATTTATAAAATATAGACCATTAAATCACGCTAAAATT
The DNA here is from genome assembly GCF_057557595.1 of Rhyacophila brunnea. Lineage (NCBI taxonomy): Eukaryota > Metazoa > Arthropoda > Insecta > Trichoptera > Rhyacophilidae > Rhyacophila > Rhyacophila brunnea. The sequence continues at coordinate 93,579 of NW_028233355.1, forward strand.
GATTGAAAATATAATACATATGCAATCATCTAATAAAGAACGACTTTACCTCAAAAGAAATAGACTAAGGTGCGGTCTTGAAAAAATATAATTTTAATCTCAAATAATACTATTTAGCTACTAAAATCACTTAAATAAGAAAAAACACATCACTTAGGAAAGAAATTTTTAGAATTTATGAAAAAACCACGCGACGCACAAGGTCTTAATAAATTTTTTCTAGATGGCAAAATACGGAATATAAAAATAGATCTTTCAGAGCTTGAATTAAAGCAAAAAGAGAGTTTATTGTGTAAAATAAAAACAAGAACATTACATTAAATACTCTTCAATGTGCATAATAAATCAATGCTAGAAATAAAAGGATTATCAAAGTGGATACAGGAAGAACATATAAGATTTTTAGAAGAAGCTAGGTTCTAATTCATTTCAGATGCTAAAAATTTTTTTATTGAAAGAGGAAGATGCCCGCACAGTAACGACTTTTTAAAGACTGTCATTCACAAGGCAAGCAGATAAAAAAAACGCTTGGGTATGACTAGACAAGAAGACATTTTGAAATAGTACTGTATCTTCACTTTATGCTAGCAAGAAAATATAATTTCAAAAAAATCCGTAGGCACACAGTACAAGAAATAATGGAAAATGAATTCGCGGAGATAAAATTAGATGCAAGAATTCATACTGATATAAAATTATCAAACGAAAGACCTGATATATTTATATATATAAAAAAGAAGAAATGTATCACATACATGGCAATCGGTGTGACTAGATATAAAAAATAAACATAGTTGAAAATGAAAAATTGTGAAAGTATGATCTGCTAGCATACGAGCTGTTATTTATATACAAGGGCAAAACAAAGATTATTACATATGTTACAACTTGGAATGGTGGGTAAACAATATCATAGAATTGATCTGAAAGAACTCAGAGTAACTAACCAGATTGAGGCATATAAACAAATCTTAGGATTGAAAATCTTCTTGAATTAATTAGTCTTAAACGAAGATGAATTATTAAAGAAGACTTTAGAGCGGATAAGATAACCGTGTGTATTAATATGCAATGTGCACGAGAGATCAAGCAAATTGTGCTTGTAAAAAAAAACTTAAATCATAAGTAATGAATGGAATCTTAAAATAAATAAATACTTTAGGAATATGTGAAGGTATAAATAACATCAAAAATAGATAATTTGAATAACATGTAATTAAAAGTAAAACAAAAAATGCAAGTGATATATCATTCAGCTGTATAAAATAACTATTTTCGTAAATTTTGGTTTATAATATATAATTGATTCGGAAAGCCATTTTGCATATTTGTTCTCAAAGAATTCATTCTAAGGCATTATATTTGTAATTCGAAGCAAATGAAGGCTTTGATATAAGGAAATTGTAAATCCACATTTTTAATATAAATAGCATTATATTTTCCACTTTTTTCTCGAGTGCGCTGCTTTTAAACTTTTCACGAACATTTAATATATTATAAGATTAAATTTTTAAATTCAAACTTAATTATTGTTTTAACTGACATTATATCGTAATTTTTATTTATGGGCTATATTTATAGTCGTAATTTTAGTTTTTGTTCTCAGACACAGCTTGCTTGATACTCTGTACACACAGTGTATTTATACTTTCGGCTATCTTCTCCTCTCCTCAGTCTTCTTCAATACCCCTCCTTCTTTCGAGACCTATTAATTCAAGGGTTTTTCTCAATCCCAATGTTTGAATATATGCCTCAACCTGGTTCGTGACATCTAGTTCCTTCAGGTACCTTCTATGATATCGTGTAACCACACCGTCCCATGTTATAAAATATGTAATAATTATTGTATTAACTGACATTATAATTTAAAAATTAAAATTTGAAATTTAAATGTGATTAATTTACTCATTGATACAGTAAAAATGTGACATATGTGATTTTTTATTAGATTTTTTGGCCATTATATAATCTTTTAATACCATTTTCGCAAGATACATTCTTTATTAAATATATTCACTTTTTTATTGTATATAAATCTTTAATTTGTCTAGTCAGCATGGAAAATTTCTTACTAATTTAATCAAATCGTAACAAATATTATATTCTAGTTGCATTTTAACAGAACATGCTTATATTTATAGTACGTATAATATATTTAATCTTTACTCTTGATTTCTAATTTGTTTTATTTGATTTTGATGCATACGACACGTTGCTTGCATTATATTCCCAATCGAATAGGTTATTGAACCATTTGTTCGATTAGTTTTAAATACTAATAAATTTTTTTTACGATATTTCTACATTCTTCTGTTCTTGTTTTAAGTATCTGCATTAATTTTTTAAAAATTCTCAGTGAGATAAATTAATAAATTTATGTGTTTTAGTGTAACAATTTTTCGTGATTATTTAATCATTTCATCAAATGTTTATATACTGGAATTTCAGCATATTATTTGTTGTGGTATTGCAAAAAATGTGCAAAAAATTTTATATCCCTCAAAAGAAGCCCAAATAATTAGAATATATTCCTAAACCTGTGTATAAAAATTACAATTTAAGAATTTCATAATATCCGCTCATAACACATAGCCATTTCAATGTATATATAAATAACTTTATTTTTTCTTTACATATAACGTACAATGGGGTGGTTAAAAATACCATAACATGTATATTAAGAAAAATCGATATGCAAACTGAAGCATACACAGAAAGATAAGATTTCGCAATAATCTTGGACTAATAAATATTGAGGGAAGAAAATCTATTGAAGAAGATTGTAAATATGACGAAATGGAAAGAAGTATCATCCAAACCCGTTCTATAGAGTAATCTAAAGTTTTTCTAGGACAACTAAGAAAAGCTAAAAGCAAATTAAGTCATAAATATATATTTTGTTTCTTTAACCCTCAAGCATCATCACATATAAAATATAAATACTATGCAATATACTAAAAATTCCTGTATAAGGAGGGATCTGAAATTAATTTGTTTCTTGATGGCCGAAATTAAAGGCTACTCAAGTATTTCGAGGCGTATAATTATTTCTTAAAATAGTAAAAGTATTTATTAGTGATCGCTTTGTAGCGAGAAGGTTTGTTTTCAATTCATTTTAGCAAACATAATATTTTTTTACTTTGAAGTATTGACGTTGAGACATCATAAGTAAAAGTTGGAATAGAAAAACTTGATTCTTTTTACTTGCCTTACTTAGAGATAAACCGAAAAATAAAAAAATAGACACTTTGTTATTGAAGATATCCGCATATAAGTATAAAAATTCTTTTCACTGAAATTAAATACAGCATAAAAAATTCCATCGTTCCTGCAATGCAATAATAAAAATTTATCATTGCAATAATATTGATTGTGTCGTATTTGAAACGATGAAATGTTAACTGTAATTTCAAAAGATATAAAAAGTGAATTTTATTTCTCATTAATATAGAGATGATCTTTTATGATATCTTTCCCCATAAGCACATGGGCTCTTTTAATAGAGAAGAGATCGAAAAAACTAACAGCAAAGCTTTTCAACGCTGTGATTAGTTGCTACACTGATATAAAATCCATAGCAAAACCAGATTTTAAACAACGTATTAATAAAATAGATCTCAAAATAATTCATCTTTATTACCTGTAATATTTAGCCATCATGCTTCTACAAGATAGATTTTATTTTTAAAAAAGATAATTAACTTCAAAAAAATCAAATTCTTTATAAAAATTACTTACTAAATTTCTAGTTCTATTCTACTGTATTGCTATATAAACTTCTAATTAATATATACATTATAATTAGAATCAGAAAAACTATATTTATTCTTTTATAAACCTTTGAAACTTATGTGGCAATTGCTTTACATATTTTTAAAAAATAGTACAGTTAAAAAATATAAAGTAGTGTTTAAAAGTTATCTTTTATGCATTATTTGGCTTGTGAAGCGAATGTCAATTAATATAATATGTAAGGTGCAAGAATTTAATATTATCTTTAGATCAATTCTTGCTAATATCAGCTTCCAAGATTAAATTTAGCATACAGACCCATATATAGCATATATAATCACAAGAATAATGCATTTAAATAGTGAATACTGTCATATTTAGACATGAAAAATAAAATTTTTTATAATAATTTTTTATTTTTTAGATAGCTTAGAATACCACAAATCAATTTTTCACTTAAATATCTCATGTATGAAATAAATTGGGGATATGATAAAAATAATTTTAAATTCGTAATATAATTTGTTAATTCAAAAATTAATTGCAAAAAAATGATGATGGTTATTAGCGTTTTTATAAAAATCTGAAATCTTAAGGTAAAAATCGATTAATTTCGGGGAAATTATGTATAACGGATGTAATAATATTAAATTTTTTTTTAGAATTCAATATTTAATGCAATAAGAAGATTAGATAAATTGATGGCAGTTTCCAAAAAATATCTAAAATGCTTGTTCTGCTATTAAATATATGTAAATTTTTTTATAGCGACAAAAAAACATTAAAAAATATAGTCTGCGATAAAAAAACAATTTCTATTGTTTGTATTTCTAAAAAAAAATTTCAATGGATTTGCAGTAGGAAATATTACCGATATTACTATATTTTGTGGTTTAAAACAATACATTTGTATATTTTGCTGGAAAAAAACTTTCATCTATAAGTTAAGAATTAATCGGGGTGGTGCGCTGGTTAATTTCTTTTTACTTTTACTAAGCTTTGATATCAGTTACAAGTTTATATGGTCTTTTTAGATTCGTCTAATTTCGAAGAGAATGATAAAACGCAGCCGAATAATTTTATTTATCATAATAGTTGTAAAATCTTCCTGGTAGACGAATCAAAGTAAATATCCTAATTCAAGACGATTTTTTTATCAAGTGTATAAATAACAATTTTTTATTATTTTAACATGAATTCGGAAAACATTTTCATATACTTTAATATATTTCCGTAAAAAAAATAATATTTGCATTAGAAAAATTACGTAGTAAAGTTATTATACATTACTTGCTTATTATGGTTCTATGTATATTTATATGGGAAAAAAAAAATATTTGGGAAACGAAAAATTTAGACTAAAATATCGTAGTAAATAATAAAAAAAACAAATTTATTTTATGTGATCGTATGCTAAAAAAAAGTACATAATTTTTTATTCATTTTACTAATTCGAGTCCTATTTTTTCAATTTGATCTGCCAAATTTATAATTTCTGGGCGATTAGCTAAAAAAAGAGAAAATATATCTTCCTTTTTTTGAATGAGAAATTCACTGAAACAAATTAGATAGAAATAGCGCATGAGAAAGTTTTTTGCTTTCTCCTTTTCCCCAGCTTCTGCAAGTTTTGAGATTACCTCACGAAGATTTTCTAAATGTGACATTGTATCGATGACTTCATCAACAATAGATTTACTTTGAAGAGAAAATGGAAGTATTTGTACTAATAAAGAAATGATTCTGAATCTTGGCATGTATTTTGTTCCTTGTATTTTTTGGTAGTTGAATGTAAGATATCCAAGTACCATTCCTGTTGTGGTTCTTCCCTTCCCCATTTGGCAATTGAATACAGCAATTTTGATACCTGACATCTGCTTAAATATTTCGTACAGTCTATCTATGATGGTTGGAATCGGAGCTTTTTCATCTGTTATGGGTAGTCTAATGTAGTTTATATCGAATTTGGTGAATATTTCGCGGGCACAGTGTAGTGATTCGACATCTATTCGTAATATAACATTTTGTATTCTATTTTCAACAAGCATCTCATCGTGCAAATGTATTGATTTTTCTATTTTAATATCATTATATAGTTTTGTCTCTATATTTTCAATTGTATCTGCAGAAATTCCAGTTATCTCCAGGTTTGAATCAGGTTTGGTGCCGTGTCTTAAAACATATGGAGAATTATTTATATAAATCACAGGTTCTTCTCTTAAGCAAAACCAATAAATTTTATTTTTCTTAATTTTTAGGATTTCTTGTATTTTTTTGAGCGTATTATGAATACCATTTTCTGTTGGAATTGATAGCCCCACCACGAGGTTATCTTCAAATAGAATGTATCTGAAATTTCGGGTGCCTTTTACGTCACCAAACAATTTAAATATCTGTGATCCTATGAAATAATCATTTTTCAAAATCATAGCAGAGCTTAGTATTTCCCCCGTTCTATTCATTATTTCTTCATGAATATGTAAATTTTTCTCTTGGAATATATCCAAATTCACATCATTGATACTTTCGAGTAAATTTACTATGTCGACCCTGCTTATCATCCATTTTTCGAACGATGTGTGTGTTTTTTTGAACTCATCTAACCAAGAAGCAAAACATATCAAGAGAAAGTACTTTTTCATTGTTCTTTTTGATTTTTTGAGATTTCTTGATTCTAATAGAAAATTATAAATATCTGTCTTGAAGTAAACTCTAAATAAGTGATTAACTGTGAGAAAAGCCTTTTGTCCACCGTCTAAAAGGGCAACGAGTAAATTAATTTTTTCATTATTGAGATTTGAAGAAAAAAGAAATTCTATATTTTCATGTTCCATTATTAAATGTATTACAATTGCTGTATATGTTGCTCGACCTCTTTTTGAATTTGAATGGATAACAATCGTTCGTTGCTCTGAATTCTTTAGTCCACGTTTTATAAGTGCTGTAAATATTTTATCGAATCTGTTAAATCTAAATGCCATTGATGAAGTTATAGGTATTCTCAAATATTTTGCATTTTGGTATTTTTCATTTATATATTCGCTTATGGTTTTGATATCATTTACATCTGCCAGAATTTCTTTTTTCTGGTAGTCATTATTTCTTATAATATAATAAGGCATATTGTCTTCATGTTTTATTTCTTTTATTATTGCTTTTTTTAATTTTTTTTCAATTTTTTCGATTTTCGTTCTGCTTATATGTCTCAGATATGTTATGTTCTTTCCATATTTTTCTATATTTCTTAGTGTATAAAGCTTATCTTTTATAATAATCAAAGGTTCTTCTCGCATATTTAAGAAAAAAAATACACCCGCAATCTTGGATATATTCGCGGGGTCTGTACTAGTGATGATCTTAGTTCCATTGAACATATTTGTTGTGCTATTGGATTTGTATGTTCTTGCCAATAATCCGTTTATATTTTTAATGGTTTTTATTCTAGGAAGTTTTCTCTCTTCTATGACAACATTAAGAGGTGCAAGTAAATCTGGTCTTTCTCTTTTGCTTTTTATGTATTTAAAGAGGTTTTGGTACTCAAATCTATTTTCAATAAAACCACAAAATGTTGATTTATCTGATCTATTGTTGTTATAGAAAATATATTCTGCAAGTAAAATTAAAACGATGTATCTTATAAGAAAAATATTGGCTGTTAAATAATTATTTTGTTCATCTGAAATAATCGATCTTAAAATTTCGAGCTTTAAATTATGGCTTGAATTGTGTTCATTTAATGTTAAAATAGAATCAACGATGGTTTTTGAATTTGTGTTTTCAAGAATAGACAATAAATTAGATACAATTTTAAAGCTTCCGTTATAACCGATTTCATATAGCGAAGAAAATTCACCCCCGAAGCTTGCCTTATTATCTTTAATAAAATTTACGAAAAAGGGATCCTCAAATGTTTTTTTGGGAACAAGAAATGAACTATCTAGAGAATTAATGTTAAAATAGATAATACTTTCAAAAACAGAAATCAAAAAATAACAAAATATATTGTTTTCTCTGTTATCATCCGAAAATAAAATAAGATTTGTATCTTCATCAAAATCGTAAAGTAATATCAACAATTGATCAATTGTATCATTCTCAATACCCATACCGTATCCGGAAATCGGAAGTCTAAAATATTTTATGTTTCCTAGTTTGTCACATACATATTCCTTTGTTTTTTTCACCTCGATCTTTTCAATAAAAATCTTTTCTTGTTCAAGATTATTTTTATCAATATTCAAAACTGATAAACAACCATTTAAATCATATTCATTCATAATTTCTTGAACCAACCTATCTTCGTTTATCTCCAAATTTTCCCCGGAAATACCTATAATTTCTTTTAAGGGACAGTTAACCCTACCACTTTCTCGTAGAACATATGGATTATTGTTTATGAAAATTGTATTTTCATCCCGTAGATTAATAAATATATTTTTAGACTTATTTTTAAAAAACTCACCCACTTCATCTATGTTGGTTTGGTCATTCCGTGCCAATTTTGGGTTCTTATAAATAATATCTACCCCCTTTCCTTCTTTCAATAACACTCTATGTGATGTTAAGACAAATCCCTCTCTAATATAAATTTCCATTAAATTTATAGGGGCTATCTCAAAAACAAATATTTTAATTTTATATTACTATTCTTTTTTGGGCAAATAATTAAGATTTGAAATTGTCTCATTTATGGTAAATATCAATAATTTATATGATCTATATTGAATAAAAGTAGAAAAAAGAAACAAAAAATTAAAATTAAGGAAAAGGAAATAAATAAATTGGAATTTTTCTTTAATAGTGCTCTAGGTGTTTTATTAAAGAAAACCATTTAACATATATTATACCCAGCTGGTATAATAAATCAAATTTAATTAAAGTCGCTTATAATATGTTATAAATCCTCTTTTTGAAGTAAAAATGTGACTTCATTTTTTTTTAGAAAAAAGAAACTTCTCCTGTTTTTTTACAATGGTAAAGAGATGTACAAATAATATGATGTGTAAAATGTATGTAAATTTTTATATATAGATGATTTTATTGTCTCTTTCTCGTTAAAAAGAGGAGAAAATCGAAATGATATTTTATAGAAAATGTTATTCATTCTTATTTAAGAAAAAAAATTCTCTAATTTTATATTTAAAAACAATGAGATATTTGAAATGATGCTTCTAAAAATATCTATTCATTCATATTTAAGAAAATAATTTATTTGGGTTTCTATTTTTAAAAATAAATATTTATTCAAATATATCTCATAGCAAGTTTACTTTACTTTGCACAAATTCTACTATCCCGAACATCGATTAAAATATAAATTTAGTTGTTAATAATCATTGTTTGCATTTATGATCAAATATGTACAAATCATATATGCAATGTTTAGATTACGTCAGTGATCGTGTAATAATTTTATAATCATTTCTAAGCCATGCTCAATTCGTATTTTTTTTATATTTATTAAAAAGAAATTTCTTTAGATGTGCAATTTAATTTAAATATTAATTTTTTTTATATTGTGGTTCAGATACAATAAAGTAAAAGAAATAAAGTCACTATCTTTTATAAAAATTTAGGGATTTTCCATAAAATAAATGTCAAAATTTTATAATATTCGCAGTTTATAGCATTATAGAACCCGAATTTTTAAATAATTTTAAATTATATCATAAACATTTATTAAATGATAGAATCATTCTTTTATTTTATATGTTAAATATATATATAGTTAAAAAATTTACACCATAAAAATGAATTGAATGTAAATAACCAAAATATTTCGTCGAATAAGTCGTAAATAATTTTATTCATGGGCACATTGATTTTAGCAATTTATTATTGTGATAGCAGAGCTTTGGATTGCTTTTTAGAACTTTTTTGGACAATATGTCATTCCATCTCATCATTTTTACAATATTTTCTCTAAAGACTCACTAGCTCAACTGCCTTTCTAAATCCTATTTTTTGTGCGAATAGATCGTATTAAATTATTTAATTAGGTCTTTTTGCGCAATGGACATTTTTACATGATCTATTCTGTTTTTGAAATATTTTTTTTTATTTTTTAATTATTTGACATTTTTCGAATTTTATATCAAAAATCTTAATTAATAAAATCACCTGGATCACATTTGCAGAAATCATCATTCTTTTGATTAATATGTAAATAAATCGTAAATTTAAAAATAAACCAAGCTTGAAAGGAATTACAAATATTTGCTCTCCGTGTTTTTTGCTAGAATGAATAATTTTTAGACAAGTATTATATTTTGTAGATGTAATGTATTGCTTCCTAAAGTAATAAAAACAGCTTATTGCATTCAGAAATATACCTTTTTAATTTTATATTGGGAACTAAAATCTGAACATTCGACTCTTAAAATATTAAAATTAACAAAATTTAAATAAATATTTCTAGTTCTTTTATGAATTTTTTGAAATATTTCATTTCGAACATAGATCAATATCAAGACAGCATACACTTTTGTATAAAATTTCGATAAAAAAAACACTTATTTTATATTAAAATTTATATAATTTTGCTTAATTTGCCATAGGGATACATGTTTATTATCCCTTACAAAAAAAAATTAGAGTAAATAAAAATATATATTTTATCGCTGTATTAAAAATATTATTCGAAAAACTTGGTTTTACGCTTGATTTTCTGCTTTTCTTATAATTATTTTTTTAATCATGGGCGAATTTTATTTTTTTTATATTTGCAGGTGATCTAGTCAAGCCTTTAAAATATATAGTGAATTTTGCGTCTATAATTATATCTATATCATTCTTTTCAAACGCATATTTATACTTTTTTTCAAAAAAACTTATCAATTAAACTGTCACCCACAAGCACAAGCCCCGATTTTATATAAAGCTGCCTTTCCTTGGTAATACTGAAATTCATATAGTATTCTGCGTTAATTCCATTATATAAATATTCTTTTCATATTTATGGACTGGATTGTTTAGATTAATTTTTTTAAATTTATGGATCATTTAAAATGGTCAGTTGCAAATATCTGCCTACCACTATCTTTTATTGAACTAGATTAGAATTAATATAGGATCTAAATGCAATTTAAAGATGAAAAAATTCAATTAAATTAATTTTTTTTTGACATATAAATATAAAAATATATAATTTTATTTACGGCTTTTTTTTAGAATTCTAATTTTTGCTTTTTTTTTAAGTTCTACTTGATAGATTCTGCGTATTAACATCATGATATACTCTTGGAAATATCCTCTTCTCTTAAATCTTCTTGGATACCTCACCTCTTTTTAATACTTATTAGTTTTTAAATAACTCAAACATAATTTTATATCTTATGTAGAAATATTCTCATTTTATTCATGCAAAATACGAACTTCATTCAAAAAAAAATTCCCAGATACTTTTTTTTCATCATCTTTAAAATATTCATCAACACATCTTTTTTTTTCGTATCTTTTTTACTCAAGTATTTATTCGATATTGCTGATTATGTGTATGCCTTTGGTTTAGTTGTTATTGAATTTTGCCATATATGATAAAATGCGTCATTGAATCTGTAAATTATGTGGTTTCATTTTTAGTAAATAATATTTTCTTAATCACCATTTTCTAACTTTATTACGGCTATCAATGCCATTTTGGTTTCTATAATTGTGTTGGTTTTTTCTTTTAATATACTCAATAATATCGGGTTTATAATTCCTAATTTAATGCTTGTTTCTATTTTATCGCCTACTTTTATCTCTAGCGTTGCGTTTTCTGTTATTTCTTGAACTATATATATTCTGGTATTTCAGAGCAACATTTATTTATGCATAAAGGGAATATATATTTGCACTCGGTTAATATTCAGTTTATGTCATTGAAAAGCATGTCTTTAATCTAGTCTTTTGTAAAAATACTATTTTATACGCATTTTTATTGTGTTACCTTCAAAGATTATCGGCAAAAAACGTATTTTCTCGATTCAAATCACAAAATTACGCTATCTATTTTCAGTATATCGACCATATATATCAATTTTTTGATCAAATCATGTCAATATCTTGGTTTTTGGGTGTTTATTGATTTATAAGTTGTCTTTTATTTTTTACAACTAACTTTAATTTTGTTTCTACTTGAATATTTCGATGTATAGCTTTTAAAAGTTATACTTGGTTATAAGATACACAATGGAAAGTGTTAGTATGTTACGTAGACCTTTAATTCTTTATACATTGAAAAATTTTTGTGATAAATATTTATAAGTGGCCGCGATTTATGTCACTGAAGTCGATTTTCTGATAATACTTTTACAGAATAAATTCAATTTTACTTCATATATTTATTACAAAACTTAGAAAGTTTGCAGGTAGTAAATTCATCGATTCTTCTGGCTAAAATTTCATTATATGCGCATATATAATGAAATTATTTGTTAAAAATTAAGAAAAATAATATAGTAAATACTATTTAGATTGCATTTTCTTTATTCGATTGAAATAAATTTTTGCTGGGACTATTTTTAATTTGATTTAAATAACGATATAAAATTTTTGATAAATTTAATTAAAGGTTGCATGACAAGATCTGATATTATGTTCATAAAATTTCATGATATTTTTACCCATCTTTTTTTCATAAGTTAAATGGCTAAACCGATTGAAATTTTTTAGATTTAAATTATTTATTTCTGGTGTTTAAAATTCAAAGAAACCAATCACTTCTGCTTAATAATGTTTTAGATTGCTGTCTCTTTGATTTATTATTCAGCTAATATTTATAATATATCTTTTTGTTCCAAGTGGAAGAATAATCAAGCGATTTTTTTATCGATTAAATATTAGAGCCTAAATAAAAGGGTAAGCAACTAACGTTTTCTGGCATTTTTTTTTTATTTTATGAAAAAATGTACGCTTACGTGTTAAAAAGTTAAATCGAAATATTATAATTTTTTTTTATATAAAAACCACTGATTTTGTTGATTATATTTTCCCTGATTTATATAAAGCTAAAACACTTCTATCCCACATTATTTCGACTATGCACTGGTATTTCATTTTCAAATTTTTATTTGGTTCTTAACAGTGTTTATGTTTGCTTTGATTTTTTGAATGCTTTTTACACGCACTCCCATACAATAGTATATATAGTTGAACCTATATTTTTATATTTACTAAATATTTTCTTAATAATTATGAAATCTTTTTGCTTAAAATCATTTGAAAATTCTTTTTTATAATTTGCTCTTTCTATACCCATAATCACTCATAAAAATTCAACTTGATTCTATTTCTTTTGACCATTTAGGTTTTACAAACCTTATCATTATATTAGCTCTCCCAACCATATGTATCTCTCATTTTACTTGCCTTGCACATATTCTTCGTATTTTCAATATAAATTTACAAATAGTATTATAACTGAATCCGAATCCATATATAATTCTTGTAAATAGCATCTTAAAAATATAAGTCATATAGTAGAAAAGCCTATGGTTTTTAGTGCATCTTTGATCAATCTCATCGCTTCCCATTACAGTACGTGTTCTACAATTCGCTTTCTTATACCTATATTACTTGTTTAGCACATTTAATACTGGCTTATTGATATTTAACACATTTTATTTAGTTCGAAAATTCAATCATTATTTTCATGATATATTAAAATCTTTGTTGCATTTTATAGAGCTTTATTTAATTATTTTATATATTTTATATAAATCATCAAGACAAAAATTATTCCATATGTTATAAAATGGGACGGTGTGGTTACACGATATCATAGAAGGTACCTGAAGGAACTAGATGTCACGAACCAGGTTGAGGCATATATTCAAACATTGGGATTGAGAAAAACCCTTGAATTAATAGGTCTCGAAAGAAGGAGGGGTATTGAAGAAGACTTTGGAGAGGAGAAGATAGCCGAAAGTATAAATACACTGTGTGTACAGAGTATCAAGCAAGCTGTGCCTGAGAACAAAAACTAAAATTACGACTATAAATATAGCCCATAAATAAAAATTACTATTATATAAATCATAAAAATTTAAAACCAAAAAATTAAAGAGCGGATTTTTTTGTACTTTAGTTTTACGCAATAAACTTACGTTTATTTTTGTGTATATTGCGATCAAAATTTTAGGTTTACCAAGAAGTGTTAAACCATAACGCTGCCCTATTTTAATTCAATACCTTCATTAAATTAATTTTCTGTTGTACCATAGTAAAAATTAACCATTTACTCTTTATAATGTCAAATTATTTAATTACTTGCTAAGAAGATGACCTGTTTTCTATGCTGTATGTAAATTGACCTTATCTTTAAATTTGTATTCTATCTTAAGATAAATTCACATGGTATCATCATCATTATTATTTATAATTTTTTAACTGGTCCTTATCGACACCTGGTGGTTGGATCCTTTTACAAGTCTTACTATCATAAGTATATATTCTAATAAGGAATTTTTTTGTACATAAAATTATTTAATTTCTGTCATCGCTCTTGTCTTCCCTTTTTAAATATTATTCATACAGCTATATAATATTCATTTTATAATTCTATTTATAACAACGTCTCTTTAAACGGGGTATTTAGTCACTTTATTTAATAACTATTCTAAATTTTTTGTTTTATTTATAGATTGGTATCTATTTCCTGGATTTATTTGCATCTAAACTCAAACTTATTAATGTAATATGATAGATTATTTAGCATCCAGCAGCTTTCTAGTTAGGTGGATGATTGGTTATTTTCTCTGATTCCAGAAATTACAAAAAAAATAACGGTGTTTTATTTATGATTTTGTTCACATTCATATTTTATAAACGCATGCCACATTTTCCCCTAACCTTTTAAGCCAAAAATAAACAACATGATTCTAATAAGCATATATGTTTAGCATTTTTCTTGTGTTATTGTCAGCCAATAAAACTCTTTTCTGTTTATGAGAAGTGATTATTTGTTTTTGAAGGTCAAATATGTTTAATTATCGCCTGAAATGCTCCACTATATATCTAATTTATAGAATACTACCTTACATAACTTTCTGAATACAGTCGTAAATTAAATTTTTATTTATGGGCTAATTTGATTTTTAGCTTTTTATAGTTGTGTAAGAAAAGTGGTGGATTGCTATATAGGACAAATAGAGCCCTACTTCTTTAACATAATCATCTTTACAATCTTATAAATGATTTTTCCTCTCTCGAGACTAATTAGTTCAAGTGTCTTCCTCGAACCTATTGTTTGTGCGTATTTCTCTTACTTATGTGGACATTACATACTCCTTAATACACGTATTATGGTTTTTTGTAACCATCTCATCCTAATTTATGATGTATGGCAATATTCGAGTTTTACATTTGTAAATAAAAAAAAGTTTATTTGTCAATATATTGTATTTTCTTAGCTTCTCGTTTTTAATATTCGTATATTATCAATACTAGTTATTCCTATTTCTATATAAGTGATCAAGTTTTTATCCTTATCTTATTTAAAAGGCCTGGTCGATAATGTGATAATTTTATATCCGTTTTTATTTTTGTATCGACCTAAATAGCGGTTTTTATAGATATTTAGTTTGTAAAATTAATTAAAGAGTTTTTCATTTCTATTCTCTTAAATAGATATGGTCGTGTTTGCTGAAGAAAATTTATTGCTAAAATTATAGCAGATGTGATATTTGTACCTATTTATGCAATATACGATGTTTAGATGGAGACTGTTGTATATTACAAAAATTAAATGAATTGAAAAAATAGAAGATATTGGTGTATTTAGTAGATTGTAATCCAATTCATCAATTTGTTATCTAAGTAAATGTGCTGTTCTTTTTTGTTTTCCATGGGATTTAAAATTTACTGTAGCTCGAAATATATTTTGCCCTGGAAAGTCCACTTAAATGCAATATATCTTTCGAAACATGATTACACGAAGATTAGCACAAAGAAATATAAAAAGCGGCGAAATACAGTTTACAATTAATAAAAACGAAAATGAATCAACAGAAATAAAAAAGAATGATAAATACACAAAAAAATTAAATCTTATAAAAAACATGTTAGCACATAGAAACACAAATAATGACATACAGATGACGGATTTTTCAGACGAACTTGGTTTCAAAAAGTACAAGATAAATTTTAGATCACCGTTTAATGAATCAATAAAGGGAAAGAAAAAAGGGAGAATGATTCAAAAGAATCATGATAGAAATTCTTTTACATCGAGCATGGATGTATTTATGTATGAAATGATGCGTGAAAAGAACACAAATATGGATGACTATACTATCGAAAATGGTAAGGTTAGATATCGTGGTGTTCTCAGAAATATTAAGAAGGTTATGTGGTATTCTAGTTCAGATACATATTGTGCAGAATCAGAAATTATTCTTGAACACTTGGCTTGTAATCGCAAGTTTATAAAGTTGGAAGATAATTTGCATGTTCGCAAAGCTGTAAAAATGTATGACAAGAAATTACATCAAAATGCAAAATCTATTAAGTTTATTGAAATATGATCTTTAGCTGGTTCTAATAATTTAATAGATTAAAATTTCGGTTGATTTTTTAGATTACTGTTTTGTACTATTTAGTAACAAAAGTACTTTTTAATTTTATCTATTGATATGAAAATATATGGAACTCGAATATCATCAAAATTCATGACGAATTGACTTAATTTTTTATATTTAAACGCATATATCCTCTTTTTGCGTAGTTGGCTTATTGCTATTAGGAACTTGTGCTTATCTAATGCACCCCCCCGTGTGATCCTTTACATTTCCTATTACCAGTATGACTTTCGTGGAATATGCCAGTTTTACCAGGCAGCAGTCGATATGGAGGGGGACGAGATTCTATCTACTTTATATCCCTGGTTAATTATCCTACCACCACACTAAACCTACCCATATTATTGCTGAACGCGAATAATCATAAAAATTATTTTTTTGCAAAAATTTAAATGATTTCATTTTAAAATTAATATGAATTCAATCTAAATAGTTTTTGAAAATATATCAGTTATAGTTTTAAATATATTTTGTAATAGAATATGAAGATGACAAAGTGAAAAGAAGTATCAGCCAAATTTATTATAGAGAACATTCTAAAGTTTTGAATGAATAATATTAAATGGCTAAAAATCGAATCAACTTATAAATAAATAAAATTATTGTGATACAACAAGTTATTTCCAATCTTTCAAGTTGAATAACTATAAACCTCTCAATGGATTTTTAATCATCAATGACGCTATATACGAATTTAATAGCATATAATATTATGTTTCAATAAATGATAAACTTTAAATAGATCATATTTTTCCTTCAATCTTGCAATGTTCAAATACTTGGATAGAAAACTACGTAAATATTTTATAATATTTATATTATATAATGTTTAACTTTATATAATTTTGATTGGTATATTTGTAACCAAAACGGCTTTGTACGGCTATATAGTGCATCCTACGGATTTATTTTTATTTAAGGTAAATTTTTTTTGGCTATTTATATTTATATAAGCAAAACTTTAGATTTCTATATAGAAAGGAATTGCTCAATACATCTTTTGTCACATCATCAATACACTCCCCCTGTGTGCATCATCAGGTTATAGGACTTTCTAATTCAACTGCTAAGCACAATTCAATTATTTTTGACTGCGCTTGTGTCTTCTTTGGATTTCTGATCTCCTAGATAAATAACCCATAATATTTTATAACCACAATATCCATGTTATCATTTACGGTAATATTCGTGTTCTGTATTTATGGGTCGGGGATAACTATAGATATTTATTTTCGGGTTAATTTTCTTTTTATCGATTTTATCTATTTAGACGTAGTCAGCGTGTTGGGAATACTGCACAACTCCTTGATGCATCTTTTGGCACCTTCCCCGATCTATCTTAATCACTGCCCTTCTTCTCTCAAATGAGATGAGTTCAAGTGTCTTGCGGAGTGTGAGAGCTTGCATGTATGCTTCTACTTCGTCCGGGATTTTTAACTCCTTAACGTATTTTTTATGATATTTTGTGACAATCCCATTCAAGTCATCACATATGGTGCTATTCTTGTTTATCATTTGTAAATTAAACCAAGTTCATTCACCAAGATGACATACTTCCTATATTTTTCTTTCTCAACTTTGGTTAGGTTATCAAGGCTAGTTATACCTATTTCAATCAGCGTAATCATATTTTCTTTTTTATCTTATAGAAAAATATCTGATCTATTTTGTTTGATTAAAATATCTGTTTTTATTCGGGTATCAACTTTTATTTCTGCATCTTCGTTTTAGCTGATCTCTTGTACTGAGTATGTTCTGATCTTTTTGGTTTTCTTGAAATTGTAATGTCTTGATAGGAGGAAATGAAGACATCTTACAATTTGGTTGGGGATAAAACTGATGAATTTATTGGATAAAAAATTAAAATATATTTATAGATTTAGAAACCATAGGATTGAGAAAGACTCATGAACCGATAATCTTGTGCGAATAAGGGGTATCGATGAGTATATAACAGAATAAGATACATTGAAAAGCATTGATAAATTTTGCTCCAAGGATTGTATCACACAATCTGCTTGGAAATAAAAATGTCAAATCAAAAATTAGCCTATAAGTAAAATAAGTGTTATTAATGGATTTGTTTATATCACTATTTTTACTTATTGTTGAATAAGAAAAACTATATACAGCTTTATACAGCAGACTGATCAAATTTTTACAACATAAATAATTAAACCAAAATAATCATAAGTTTTCACATTTTCTAAAGCAAAAAAAATCCAATTTGTTTTATAATTGGTTTTGTTTTATTGCCTTTACAATTTTTATGCCAATAAAAACTTTATACGGTTTTATAGAACTGATAAATCATATACATTTGTGAATTTATAATAAATTAAAGTTTAGTCTTGGGTTTTTATCTTTAAATATGTGAATTTTTTTCAATGAAATATAATTTTAGATACTTCTATAGAGCAGTCAAATGATATTTATTTATATTTTTTATGGGTACCAAAGAAAATGAAGTCACAAATCAAATCGAGGCATATTTCAAACTATTTGATTGAGGATAACCCTTGAACTAATGGGTCTTTAAAAAGTGGAAGGGAATCGAAGAAGGATAAAAACTGTGAATATAGACAAGTATATAAATATGATGTATTCATGGGAAATAAATTAAGTTATGCTTGAAGAACAATTCTATAGAGCACTCAAGTGATATTTATTTATATTTAATAAAGGTACCAAAGAAAATGAAGTCACAAACCAAATCGAGGCATACTTTCAAACTATTTGATTTAGGATAGCCCTTGAGCTAATAGATCTTCAAAAAATGAAGTGGTATCGAAGAGGGCTAAAGACTGAGAATATATACAATTGTATAAATATGATGCATGCACTGGAAATCAATCAAGTTAAGCTTAAGAAGAAATCAAAAATTACAGTAACAAATCGAACCCAAAAACAAAATAGATATTATAATTTTAATTGTTTAAAGGAAAACTATAGATTGTTAAATATAACAACGTTCTTTCATCAAATCAAAAATTTTAATTTCAATAAGATTGATTAATTTGGTATGTTTTTACATCCTTTCAAAACTTTAAATCTTTTATGACTCATTTTTGGAGAACATATATTATCTTCTTTAAATTGCTTTCCTTTCTTAACGTTCTTCCATATTTTTTTTTTGAAAACTTTTATTTATGGTGTTTCCTCAACCTATTGTCTCGTTGCTTTACTTTGATTGCGTTAGCTTTTTCAACTTTATATTACCCACTTATGTATTTTTACCATACCATCCATTTTTATGTCACTAATCGGTAAATAAATGTTACAATGCATGGTTATATTATTTAAAAAAGGAATTATTAAATTTCTAGCCTTTTTTTGCAAGTAAATTTTAGATGTCAATAAAGAACAGATTTAATATATGTCCATACTTTATTATTCTATTTATAACATGCTAATATGAATTTCAAATTTTAATAGCGTAAAATTTGAGTGTTTAAAATATTTATTCTTTTAAGTTAAACACATGCCTTTTTGACATGTCGGACTTGTTAATCTGTATATATAAATCCGCCTAAGGCAACTTCTTTAAAATAAAGGTACTATTCGAATTTCGAATATGAGAATCGAAAGAGTTCATAGGCCAATTTTTCACTTTTTCTTCGTTAAAAAATAAAAAATAGATCTCTAGAAATATTGATAGAGTTGTTTCGGGAAACAAATGTGTGATTATGTATCTAATATTTGATTTCTAATATTATTTTTGAATATTTTGAGGCAAATTATTTTGGCACTCAATATATTATAAAATAAAAATAAACAAATTTAATCAATATATTCTTATACATCACAAGATGGTAATCATTGATTTCATAATTTATTATTTAATTTCCAACAATACTATAGTTAATATGTTTGAAAAAAATCATTAATAGCTGTAAAGTAAATATAAAAGACGATTTGAAAGTGAAAATTTTGTACATTTTTATTACAAAAGAAGGGTGAATTTTATATAGATTGTCTAAAAATCAGCATAAAATTAATGGGTACTATAATCCTAAGTCTTTGTATATAAACAGCCAGATAAATTATAATCTTTTAAATTCTCGAATTTATTTGAATAATAATATCCTGGAGGCCGGATTTTTTTATTTAGTCTATTATTTCTTTATTTTTAGTTGAATTGAAAGTAATTATCTGTTTAGTGAATAGTTTTAACTAGCTGCATCATAATTTATAAAATGTAAAATTATATTTTTTTGTTTCAATACCAAATAATAAATTCTTAAACTGATAAAATAATATAGCCTCCAGTACATTATTTGATTGCTGTATTTTATGTATTTAGTCGATCTTTTTTATGGCTAAATTACCTTTAGATTTTGTTAAGAATCGGGTAAATATAAATATCTTACATTATTTAGTCCACCATACAATTTAAACTTTAAAATTTATTGTGAATAATAATAGATAGAATATAGTAAACAGAAGAATGTGTTTAATTTAAGCCTAAAACCAAGATATTTATATAAGGGTGTTTATAATCAATTGTTATGTGTTTTTATATATTTTCATGCCGATTATAAAAATAACACATGTATTTCTACATTTACACCAAAAAGTTATTTCGTATCCAATATATATCAAAAGGGGGAAATGCTATAAATGTTTATGCCATACATACCTTAATTATAGAATAAATCTGATGGTATCAATGTTTATAATTCGGTGTCAACTCGAATTCACAAACCAAATCGTGGTAATATTCGAAATATAGGTTTAAGAAAACTTTTGAACTAATATGTCTTGAAAAGATAAAAGGTATCGAAGAAGATTTAAGAGAAGAGGTCATGGATGTGAGTATAGATAAGATATGCTCATGGTGAATCAATTACGTCATAATTGAAGTGCAAACATAAAATTATAATACCAAATCCAACACATGAATAAAAAGATAACTATATTCAGTGCCTCTAAAATCCTATATTTGATATATTTCTTCCCCTAAGATTTATATCTTACTACAAAGAGTTCACCTATAAAAAAGTGAACCTCAAACCTCCAAATAAAACAAACCCCAAATAAAAAGATGGAACGTGATAATAAATTCTTATCAAAGCACCGAGTGATTGAACTATTCAATAAAAAATCAAAGCAGCGAATTGAAAAGGAAGTAATCACAAATATGCAAAATTTTGCAGAGAAATTCGTTTCGGATGTTGTTAACAGAACAATTCTTTTTACAAAACATAGAAATGGCGATACGATCTCCTCTGATGATATATTTTTTACAGTTGAAAAAGAATTTGATTATTCGTTTGGCACTAGACAGATTAAACCACAAAAATCTCTCCCTACTGATGAATATATCGAGAAAATTGCGGAACTTAGTAAACGAAAATAATTTATTTCTTCAAATAGATAAATTTTTATTATGCAAATAAACATTGTATTTATTTTAAATAATTTATAATTGTGAAACTATGCTTTTGTACTAGATTAATTTTGCTATCTTGACTAAATCACAAAAATTTTATAGTAAAAGATTTACAAAAAAATTTACGTTATATTTATATTTATGTGTCTATTTTGGTATCTTAATAATAGATTTTTTCTTCAAGCATAACGTTATTGACTTCCCGTGGGCGCATTATATCTTTACTTTTGGTATTACCTCGTTTCTTACATCCCCTTTCAATACCTCATCTGTTTTCAAGACCTATTAATTCAAGGGATTTCGTATATCTTATAGTTTGTGATTATGGTTCCATTATATTTAATTTTTCAAGTTCTTTCTAGTAATCTTTATGTTACTATATTTCCACACAGTCTCATGTTAAAAAAATGGTATAATATAAATCTTACATTTGTAGATAAATGACAAGAATTCATATTTTCTTAGTTTCTCGTTCTCGACCATGTTTATATAATCTAAAATGGTTACATTATTGTTATTTTTATGTATTTTCATAATATAATTTACAAATGACAGGAATTTATTCTTGGTGTCTAAATGCATACATTGAAAAAAGTGTACAGTGCACACTAGATGAAGACATAAAATAAAAAAGTGCAGCCATTAAAGTCGATAGATATTAAAATTCAATTTTATACTATTGAACACAAAACTTTATTTTAAAAAATAGTTGTATTCTTAAAGAAGCAATATTTTATCATTAATAGTATTTCCCCGTAATTCTATTCTTTGTCATAGAAGCTATTTCTTGAAAGCAATAAAATTTATAAAATGTCTTTTTATGATTATTTTATATTTATTTGAAATTCTTTAACATTAATTAAACCTTTTTGTGTTAATTTTACCTTATTTATTTAAAGTTATTTAAAACCATAAAAAATAGTACAATAGCATTACTCCGATAATAAATAAAATTAAAAATTTGTTAATTAAAACACAAACTAGGATGAATTATCAGTAAATTTACTTTTTTAAAAATTTTAAGGAAATATTTTGCTGTAATTTTTATAAAATCCTTTTTTCTAGTGTAATAAGGAACTAAATATCTAGATATTTTTGCAAACTTTTTTTAAATTCTATTAGAAAAATAGAAGGATGTTACATTATAAAGTATAGCGAAAAAAAACGTTATAAACAAATAGAAAAGTATTTAATAGTCGAATAATATATTATTTAAGTGGCAAAAAATATATTTATATTACGATCTAAGTATGTGATATTAGAAAAGTACCATTTTATTATAGAAAATCGGGGGTAAAACGTCGAAAAAGATATCATATGATCATCTTTGTGCCAAAATTTTAAGAAAATTATTTTGAAGCATCAAGTGAAATTAATTAATTTTAGTATTAATTATAAATATATTAATTATTTCTCGAATTAATATATTTACATAGATCCTGACAAAAATACTTGTTAAAAATATTTTAAATGATTTACCACATCTCAATCATAATGATACCTGCACGATGTTTACGGTTTTATTTAGTGTATAATAAGCATTTAACAAAGATGCATTAATTATAGAAATATTTATATATAATTACCCTTTATCCGCTTAGAATAAATCTTTATACATTCATATTAATTTCTGCACGTGACAACCTGCATCCAAATGTAATTTTTATATTTATACAGACAAAAAATAGAAGTGTTTATGTATTATATAGTATAAGATATATATGGGATCTGACAGAATCATGTAATATTTGCATTTATAAGTGATTTTACTTTAAAAAATACAAAGAAAATATGTTTGAATGGTTTTAATACATCGCATATACCTAAATGTATTATATGAACCAAATCAGATGGTTTTTAAAGTCATTGTATTTTGGTTTAGTAAATACTTATTTGATGCCTATTAAACAATTTTGTAGCAAAAGGGGCAAAAAAATATTTATATTCAGCTATAAACACAATGTGTATTTTTTTATGCTCAATTCATAATTAGGAATTTCTGTTACAAATTTATTTTACATGAATAAAGCTCATTAATTATACTGTAAAAACGTGTGTGGGTTGATGCCATAAAAAACATACTACTCTAAAAATCACCTTAACTTATTTTTGTATTAAATCTCGTAAGCTCAAAACAGAAAAAAGTTTGATTTAACTGGGTTATAGTTCACTAAATAAAAGCTGAATATCGTTTTTGCATTTTATTGAAACATGAACTCTATGAACCCGAAAAACATTCTAAAATATAAATATCAAATAAAAAATAAAAATAAAATAAATATAAAGAACAAAAGTTAAATATGATAAATGACTTTCATACTTATTTCTTGAAAAATTTCATATGAATAAATGAAAAATATAAACTAAAATTCTAATATTAAACTAGAAAACAATGGAAGTGGAATAATTACACAACTTTGCATTTGAATAAAAATAAAAAAATGGTTATTATTATATCTAACGTGTATCCTTATTTACATAAATTAAAATGCGATAACCGACTATTATTCTTTCAAAACTTTATTATATGCATTGATAGAATGTTTATAATATTGTTTAATTACATTAATTTAATTTAAATTATTAAATTCAAGACAAAAAACACTTAATTATGCTAAAAAAATTAGGGCTAAAAAAAGAATTCCGACCCATAAAAAAAATTCTTGTTATATGCTAAAAAGTAACTTCTTCATACAAAAAAAGACAAAATATATTTGATCGATTTGTAGTGGTTTAAGTAAAATAAAATTTTTACTCGGATAATATAAAGTTTTTAACAAATGCAATGATAAAGTTGAAGAATGGCTTTCTGGAATAGTTTTAATTTTTAATAATTATGACATATATTATAATATTAAAAAACTCGATAATAAAATATGGAACATCATATGCATACTAGAAATTCATAAAGAAGCATGAAAACTATGCAATATGCAAACTCCAATTTGGATAAATGTTAATACTCACTTTTTTCCATGTTAAATGTGTTTATTTTCTCTATGTAATACAATTTTAATAATAATTGCTTTTTAAATGATGATGTGCTCAGGAAGATCAGTAGAAGTCAATGATACAAATTATAATGTTTGATCTCAGATTATAATAAATGCTATATTTAAGAATATAATGAATTATAATAATTTCCTGACTGCGCAAAGAATTATAAAATGTGTAACCTTGCCTAGTTTTACAGAAGAAATCTTCTTTAAAATGTACTTGATAAAAGTCTTTATAACAATCCTCGTGTAATGACGATTAGAGATATGTTTCGTTAAGATTTTATGCAATGCTTGGTATTTTACCCAGAAAGCAGTGATCGAAGCATATAGAAAAAAATTGTGGCTGTTTCTGTAAATGATTCTAAAGCTGCTTAGTTTATCAGAATATTAGCGACAAAAATAATAATCTATATCCGCTGACTTATGATAAAAGTATAAAATTACATCAAAAATTTAACGCTAAGGTTTATATTGTTGATAAAAATATAAACAAAAAACAAAAGGCAGTTATAAAAGGTATGATCAAGCATGAATTACATGTGTATAGTTTTTTTAGAAGTATATACATTTTTAGTTGATATAATTGGGTTTCATTTTAAAAATAGTTTGTTTTGTAAGTTTTGAACCATTCAATTTTTAAAATAAATCTTTATTTTTTTTCGATTAAATAAATTATATTTAAATTCAAATTTATTATTCATTCTATACTAGCATGTTTCTCAATCATTTATAAATTTAATTTATTATTTGTTTAATTTTTATATCATCAAATGTATCACATAATAATTACAAATTTTCTAGATATTAGAATATTTTTATCCAGTTAAGAATATTTAAAATCATTTGTTTTATTTAAAAGTATTAGAATGTGAATTTTATATTCGCTCTATTTATTATGCTTTGTAATTTTTCTCTTTATATTCACGATGATTATGAATATAAAAACTATATTTAATCACCACAATATAAATATATTCCTGATATTTTTGTGTGGTTTTTACTTGGATTTGTTAAACATATATTAGGAAATTTCAATCTATGGTTTTTAACGCTAAAAATGTATTTTGTATACTTTCTTACTAGTTCAATCTACCGATAATCTAATAATATCATCTAAAAATTCAAAAAAGCATTTATAATGTATTTTTAGAGAAGGCACTTTCAATTATAAAATAAAATATTTTATCTTGTATGAAAACATATAAGATTCCTTAAAACATCCATTCACAATATTTTAACGTATTTTTTTCTAGAAATAAAAAATTTTAATTATTTAATAATATTAACAAGATTTCATAAATAAATTATAGAATGTTATTTGAAGGGATCTAGAAAAAAGAAAAGTTAAAATTTTCTAATTTCATCAATAAATACTGCTTTGCGTCAAAATTATATATTTGATAATAAAAACTTGCAGTTACTTTTAATGCTAATTCAGCATAAATTTTGCTAGTTTTGCTTTTTCCCGATTTGTATTCACAAAAAATACAAATATGGATTGGATTATATAAAATATTTTTATTGGCTTTCTTGGATAGATAAATTGGCCAAAATATTTTATCATAATCCAATTAGAGCTAGCTAGAATTAGTACAAATTCAATAAATGACCAACTAAATATAAATTTTGTGCAAAAATTTATGTTGTTTATGAAAATTTAACCATCTAAAAATATATATTATTATTTATATAAGCTTACTATTCACAATTTTCGTAAATCAGATGAAAAGAAAATGAATATTTCAAAACTATTTTCCTTTAAAATTTTAGGACATCGAAACTTTAATATTTGTTTTTTAGATGCAAATAAATTTGAGCAAAAAGATTACTATCCATCTTTTTGATTTTAATATATAAAGGGGAAATTAGGTATTTATAATAAGCTTATTTAGATAAAAGGTCAATTAAATAAAAATAGATAACTGGTAATATTCGTGCTAAATATTTGAGAATAATTATAAATACATCAAAAAAAGTAATGTAGAACAAAAAAGATATAAATAGTCTCTTTATTAAAATATATATTTCAATAAAATCACAGAAAGAAGAAGATGATTCACTGATTTTTTTCGATTTTCAATTTCAAGAAATCAGGAAAAATAATTTTTATATGGTAATTCATAAGAAATATATCTACTTATTGAAAAATTTCAGAAAAATTATATTGATGATTGAGAATGAAACTGTAGTATTCACGATGTTGAAAATCTTTTTCGAACGATTTAAAGTCAAGAAATATAAAAAAAATAGATAAAGAAGAACCTCAATAAATTTAATCAACTCCTTTGACAAAGATAAATTAATTTGTAAATATTATTGTTGTTTAAAGTCACTGAATCATATTTAAACTCAAAACCATGAAAAATAATTTATGAATGATAAAAAATTCTTGTTTAAAAAAATAAAATTGAAAAAATTTGGTAAAATGTTTATTATTGAAAAAAATTTATATTAATGGATTATCAAAATCTAGAACCGCCTGTAGAATTTTACTCTGGAATTTAAAAATGACTGTTTTATTCCTCAATCAAGTATATAAATGTATTATACGATTCATATGAATTTTCGCCACAAAGAAAATAGCTATCCTAAATTTACATTCTTTTAAATATATTATGTTGTTTCTTAAATCAAAAAAATGCGGGACGGAACCATATTTCAACCTAGAGCCTACTGATATATTTATTATTTATTACGTAAGAAAATTTAAATACACTCTTATTATTTTAGTATGATTTTTAAACCCAATAAAACTGGTTTCAAAATAGGATACTTATATAAAACGGATGAAGAATGAAAATGTAGTTTAACGGTAAATATTGCTTGTAATACGCTTACACTAAATCATTTTATAAAAATTACGTCGATTTAAATTTATTTTACGAATCTTATAAAATGCTTTCTTTTAAAACAAAATAGAATGTGATATTGTGCTACTTTAGTTTTTTAAAGATATAAATTGCTCTAGCAAAGTTTTTTTTTTTTGCATATTTTGCATTAATGATAAAAATTTTATATCCTTACCTTCTTCCGTGTATCTTATATTTTTTTAAGACCTAAAATTCAAGTTTTTATACAGAACCTATTTTTTTGAATATATTTTTGCTGAAGTAGGTATCTTGACTCTTTATATACGGCTTGTGTTATTTCGTTATTAGATAAACCCATATTATGACGTGTGGCACTATTTATAAAGTTTATTTACCAATTAAAAGGATTGATTGCTGATATATTATACTAACTCAGCTGATTAAATTTTAACCATAAGCTAATTTTCTAATCTTATTATTCATATTTCTATTAATGTGATCAGCTTTTAGAAAAAAATTTAAACAAAATTATCGGTCGTTCATACGATAATTTATTGTCACTTTTTTCTAATGTCTATTTTTATCTCTGCTTATTCGTTTTTAATGTTTCCTTAATCGAGTGTCTTCTGATTAACTTAGATCTTTTAAAAAAAAGAAGATTTTAGAAACTAACAAAAATGTAAATACTTCACAAATCGACAGTATAAAGCTTTTTTCTGCATCAACTTGCTAGGTGATGTGCTTTAGATTCGCATAACACAGTTTTTTTACATTGAATTTATTCTAAAAAACGTATTTTTATCTTGCATAAAACAGTATACAGATTCTTCTTTTCACTTTAATTTCTTTAATATCAAGAATGTAAAAAACCTTTTCTGACAATCTTTGAGCTGCTGTAAAAATATAAATGTTCTATATTGTTATTTTGTCTTTTTTTAGATACTGTTTATGTCTTTTTTCCAGCTCAATAGATTACCTACACATCCTTTCAGTGTTATTCTTAGTTATATATAATTAGTTAATCTGTCAAAAAATGTGTTTGTTGGCCTGCTCTATTTACAAATAACTATCATATTTACGCACACCTTTACCAGATGCCCGTATTTTATTTTATTTTTTAAACATTATCTCCGATGTTTGTTCATTTTGGTTTTTGGTTTATTAATGATTCTGTTTATGAGATAGTTATGCATACAGATTCTTATGTATCTTTCTTTTACGACATTCTATGCAAAAAAACACATATTTTCTTCTTTAAATCAACTATAAAGATGTTTATTTAATTTGATTACATATTCGTTTTACTATATGAATGGTTTTATTCTTTTGATTTGATAGATTTAAAATTATTGAAAAAATTCAAACAAGATTAATGATTGTGGGATTCTGTTCAACATGTGTTATTCTTTACAATTTACAGGTATTTATATGCATCTTTTACCATTTTAACAGTTGCATATACTCACTCTTTCATCATTTGCATATATTTTTATATTTTAATTGTGACTCTATCTAAAGAAATTAAATTGTTTCTACTGTCATTATTTTTAGCTTTTATATTGTTTCGAGTACGCTCTTTAGA
The DNA here is from genome assembly GCF_057557595.1 of Rhyacophila brunnea. Lineage (NCBI taxonomy): Eukaryota > Metazoa > Arthropoda > Insecta > Trichoptera > Rhyacophilidae > Rhyacophila > Rhyacophila brunnea. Next base: position 122,651 of record NW_028233355.1, read on the forward strand.
TTATCAACAAATATTAAGTCGTTCGTTCCACAATAGGATTTCCCAGCGTTATATTCTTTTATTAAATTTGTTCTTGTGTTTTCTCTTTAATAGTTCCAACTCGAAATGAAATTTGAAAGACAATTTTGTTATATAGTCTAACCTTTTTAATATGTTTAGTTAAAATTATTTATTGTTAGTTATACCAAAATGTTTGGTTTACTTAACTTTAACTTAATTTAAATTATATGTTCTTAATGAAAGATAAAACTTTCCTAGCGTTCCATTATATATTAGGATCCCTTAAACAGTCGCTTAAAAACCCCTTTCATATTGCACAATTTTTATTGATGCTTTTTTTAATTGCACCATTTAGTAGCGCTTGTATTTTGGCTTTATAATCGATGTGTAATAGTTAAAATTACTTGTTTATTTAATTCTTTTTATTGACTCTTTTATTCAAGGCTTAAAACATCAAAACATTATTTTTCAAAATTTAAGCATCTTTCGATAAAGTTCGAAACACTTAGTCATTGTTTTTTTAAAGAGAATGAATTTTTATTTATTTTATTCTTTAGCTGTTCGTTTATAACATTCATGTTTTTGAATTTTTTTTTATATCTAATATAAGTTCATACAGAATCTGACTTTCATCCCTTTTGTAATTTAATTTCATATTTTTTTATTTTTTTCTTGATAAATAATTATATGACCTTACGAAATGAATATCTATCAAGAAAAATTAAAATATACCTATTTGAATGAGCGACTGTTTTTAACTCAGGTTTAAACCCTTTTTATCATGCAATATACTCATTAAATTCTCAGTATTTTTCAAGATTAAAAACTGTGAAATGCACAGTACACATTTATTTGTATTTTATCAGAATCCAGCCCACACCTCGATAGTATTAGTTGATGTATTGATAATACTCTTATAATAATATTTCTAGATAATAACACGTATAATAAATAATTCTGGTTTCAATCTAATATTATTCTTTTCTCCTAAACAGGCGAAGTTTGACGTTACTTTTGATAGATAATTTCTAATAAAAATAAAACCATCAAATCGTTTAACAAACATTTATTTTCTGATATTTGCATCATTACATCGTAAAAAAAATCTTGAAATAATTAAAAGTGATTTTGTAAAGAAAAATTTAGTTATGATTCTATCTCAGTGTAAAAATTTCATTTTATAAAAAAAACTTTATTTTTATGAAACATGAATTCCTATACATTCTTTTAGTTGGGAATAATAGAAATATATCAAATAAAAAACCTCTACCCTTTAAAATATATTTTATGTATTCTTTTTATACTATTAAAACATGATTTTACGCTAATACAATAATATGAATCGTGCTATTATTATATGCTAGCCAAATTATATTTTTTTGTTTGATTTTGAATTAAAAATGTTGGTCTGGATAATAAATACACTTAGCTTGTAAATCTCATAAAATATTTATATTTTATAAAAATCTATAATTTTTTCAATAAAAATATTGTTTATTTGATGATAATTGGCATGTCATAAGTATCTAACTTTTTTAATTCGAATATTAAGTTCTAAAGTGCGAGTTTTTTTTCCAGAAGAAATAATTATACAAAAAATTGGTTCCATTTAAATAGCCAAAAATATAATTCAGTGCATATATTTTGCAGTTTAGAATCCCCATATATAAATACAACATAGATAGAAAACTTGTTTATCAATTTAAATTTGTTTTTAGTACATTTTTTTAAATCTAATTTAGGCTTAGTTATAAATAGCACTAAAAAAATCGATGAAATGTAAATAATAGTTTTTGATTATTAGAAGTTACTGTTTCAAGAAATATGCTTGAAAACTGGTATAATAATATGAAAAAGGACCTTATATGTGGTTAGTAGACGTCTTTGGTAAACAATATAATTAAATTAAATTTGAACAAATAATGGGTATAAAATTGGTATAAACATAATGCATCGAACCCACCTGCTGAGATAGATAATTATAAATAAACTGGTTAATCATATAAAGTATAAAAAAAGTAAAAATTTTAAATTAAAAAAAGCATTATATTCTCTGTGAAACTTTCGAAAGTTCTTAATATTAATACGTTTTTTTTTATAAAACAGCTTGTCTTTAAATTTTTAGATAAACTTTAGCAAGATGAAAAGATGATTTTGTATAATACATTCATTCTTCAATATATTCATCTATGATATATTTTTTTCTTTAAAAAAACGATATATTTTGAGCTGAAGATACATTTTTTGTAAATTTTTATATACTAGTCATTTTTTATGATATTTTGAAACAATATATGTATATATAGAAAAATCTTGTTTAGTATATATGAATAATCTATATATTTCAATCCGGAGATAAACTTCTGACGCCATGTTTTACACATAATAATAATACCTTTTCATAGGCTTTAAATTTTTTCTATTTTACTAGATAAACATATAATTCAACCTTTTATTTTAGAAGTAAATATGTCTTCGTGCTGAAACTACTTAATTATAAAGATGTTATATATCGCCAGCAAAAACACCTATTTAAGAAAAATAATATATTATATAATACGAAATAGTCCATATGGTACAAAAATATTATTTTTTTCGAATTTACAAAAATACATATTCATAATTTATTTTAAAATTAAAAACCTTAAAATATTAAACGAAATCGAGGCATATATTCAAACTCCTGGATTGAAAAAGGCTCCTTAACTGATAATTCTTGATATAAGATTATGCAGAGAAAAGGATAATTAAAAGTATTTATTAATTTTGCTCCAAGGACCGTATCGTTAAACTGTTCAAAAAAATAAAAGTCTAATAAAAATCAGCCTATAAATAAAATACCCATTTAAATGTTATAATATTTAAAAAAACATTTTTTATTTCTCAATTTTACGTAAAAAATTGTAAATGTAAAGTATAATCAATCATTCATGTCCTACATATATTTTCATTTTAAATTAAATCTAGTTGATATCCCCTGTAAATAAAATCACCGACATAATTAGAAAAGAAATATCATAATCCACTTTATTCGATGTGAATAGGTTTCTTTTCCTTTATAAATGTAATATCGTATGTAAATATTTAATTTTTTAATTGAAGCAAACAAAGAAGTCTATTCTAAATTTATTTTTAGGTAGGATTTAAACCTGTTACCCACATTCATGAAAGCATTTTTTATATTTCAAATACATTATTTGCTAACAGCTGAAATACTATATAATTTATGAATAAAATGATTCAACCATGGATTCAGTTCATTTTTAATTCTGTAAATCTAAAGCATGTATGTTTTTATTGGTTAAATTATGATTCTACACTTACTTCGAATTACTAAATAACTTTAAAATACCACTGCTTAGAAAATTTCCTGAAATTTTGTCGGTGTCAATTATATCGTGTCGGTTCTAATTAAAATAATTTAAGCACTAGCATGATTATATACTTCTACATTATTTTTTTACCTGTATAGAAAAGCAAATCATACAGCGTATAAAATACCCAATAAGGAAAAACTAAACGGTTAATTGATTATTTTTTTATATTTCACTATTACTTTAAAAGAAATAATTCATTTAATTCAATTTAGGTGCTATTTACAGGCTCAATATTTTAGAAGTCAATTAAGTTATATTATTTAATGAAACTACATTGTATATGTGAGATAGTGGATGTTTTTGAAATAATTATAACAATGTTTTAATCACCTAGCACCAAAATTAAATGCAATATACTAAAAAAAAATCTATTATATACAGACGCCCTTTGGTTGCATTAAATATAAATTTTTTATTTGTAAAATACAAATTAAAAGCATTTCATTTTATTTTGATCTACTAATTATTTTTAATCATACATTACCAAGTTTTTTTAAAAAATAGTTTAATTAAAATTTTCTTTCAATTAACTGGTAAACTATTATTATTATAAGATAGAGAATACTAAATAAAAAATTTGTGTTGATATATTTTTATTCTATTATTTACACCACAATATTTTCTACTGGGGCATTTGGCTTATTCTCGATATCTTTCTCGTGTGTCTGAAAATCTACAATACACCAAAATAAATTATTGAGGCACATACAAATCCTTCTTGGCCCTACTAACAGTATTCCAAATGCTATAGCTATAGAATAGCTTGTTAGTAGATACCGGATTAATTTTTTATGCATCACTTTTTTTGTGTTTTTATCATTTTTACAATATTCATCCACCTCCTCTTGCCTCTCTTAATTTTGTGTGTTCCTTATATTTGTCTCTTCTGTTTCACCATCTCTTTTAATGCCATCAATTTTATTTTCATTTTCTTCCAATATTCTCATGTATTCAAAAATTTTACTATTTTTTATATATTGAAATCCCCTGCTGTCTTCCTTAATTGACATGCTATTATCTTTTTGTTCCCTAATAATTGTTCTCTATGGGATTGCTTCATGCACTACATCACCGCTCGCAAGTCTGGTTAAAAAAACCAAGACAATATCAACAATGTAATAAATCATTTTAAAGGACTAAAACATGTTTCTTATATAGATTCTTCTGGTTCTAGAATATCGCTTTGCGAATATAATCCGCATTTTTACACTATGCATTCCTGCAAAAGATTGATATAATAGAAATCCGATCTAAATATAGAATAAAATATTTCTTTTAATCTAAAGACGCAATTTACCCAAATAAATAAATAAAAACGGATTTTGTAAAAAAAACATCTTTTGCTTTGACCTTCTGAATCCGAAATAATTTTATTTTTATTTCATATATTTATCTTTTGAAGAATTATCTATTTTAGGGAAAAACATAAATTTAGAAACATAATATATAATTTCTACAAATGATTGCTTGAAGGCCATATTATGGCTTTTTGAATGTAAATAAAAAAAACTAGAGGACGTAAATATATAATTTAATTAAATAATTACTTTAAGTGTAGGCTTTGTTGGTCCCCTAATACATACAAAAAGAAAAATTAAATCGTAAAATTATATAATACATTGGTTATAGGTATATAATGGCTTTTTATTGCGTAAACAAAAAAAATATGGACCAAACACGTAATAGAATAAAGATTTACCATAAGTCTAGGTTTTTTTTGGCTTCCTATACATATGAAAACAAATTCTAATCAATTATTTATATATATTATATAAAGTATTGTTTAAAGATACCATAATGGCTTCGTGATACTGTGATCAAAAAAATAAAAGTACATATAAAATATTATATGGATAAAATTAATGTAAAGCTATCCCACGGCTTTTAGTTTAAAAAAATTTAAGGCAAATAAAGGAACTAAAATGAAAATTTTATGCATAATTACTTGGATGTTGCTCTGATCAAGCACAAAATATTTAAATTAAAATGAATAAGAGCATAAGAAAATTTTATTTAATCAATTTTTTTATGTGAGCATCCCAGTGCCAGTTAATAAGCATATACATAATTTGTAGTTTTATTTAAATGTAATTTAATATTATTTTTGTTCGATGGTTATCTTATTCCCCTTTACCTTTTAGATGGAAATAAAAAATATATTTATATCGAATGATTACTATCTCGTTGAGGCTAGAGATAATAAAATACATCTGTGTTTACTAAATTGCTGTTTTAAGGTGACAGGCAACAAAATTATGCAAGATACTGAGTAGATCGTTTTATTATTTTCATGTCATTAAATTGTTATTAAAGCATGACAAGATAAATTATACTATTAAATTTGATATTTATACATTCACGGCAAGAAAATCTTAAAACATTATTAATTTAGTAGAAAAAAAGTTAGCAATTAAATCTATATATAATGATAAAGGATAATGATTTATATTTACATTTGTCTGCTTTATTATTATGTTATAGGTATTAAAGACAGAAACTTAAGCAGTAAGTTTAAAAAATACTACAACCTAAAAAACTGCGCGCAAATATTTTATTTTTTGAAAATAAAGTTCGTTTTTTGTATCTATAATTAATTTTATCTTTTATATAAAATACTTTATATTATCTTGTGTATTTTTGCTTAAGATGGGTGAAACAGAAAAATCAGAAGCGAAGCACTACATAGATAAATCATGCGAAACTGCGGCTTAACCGAGAAAAAGATGTGTTGGCAACGGAACATGCACAAATCTCCTTAAAAACATCAACAAGAGTTCTGTCACTAGAATCGATCTTTACTTCAACAGAATCTTCGTCGGATGAATGCATTCAAGATGCCTACGCGGCAATCCTAATACGCTTCCATCGTATGCCACGCTTTGGATGGGATAAACTCCAAAAATATTACAACGGGAAATTCCAATGTAATTTGTCGCAGCAGGAACTCAAAAGACGAGCGATGAGAATATTAATAGACCAAAATGGAAAGAAGTCGGTTGTCAAACGATTTGATGCTGAAAACGTCAAAAACGCAAAAAGAGCAAAATTCGGTGAACCGTCCCATTTTGGAATTGATAGTATAGAAGAGTCGACTTATGTAGAAGGGAATTCAATGAAATATACGAAAGCTTAAAAAAGGCAAATATCGTTGAATTTGAAAGGACAAGGTAAATCCCATACTACAAAGTTGACACTAGTACTCTCCAAACTATTAATATGATAATAGGGACAATAACATCCACCCAGAATCCCAAAAATATGTCCGATGTTGCAGTGTTGCTACAAACCGCACAACAGACTTACAAACGCCTCACAACACAACCGAAAAAAGACAACCAATATATTTCAGAAAAATCGAAAAAATTGAGCTTTTAGAAAGAATAAGAGATGGACTAGAATTATATAAAAATAAACGCAGTGAAGTTAAAGAAGAGGAAGTAAAAAAATTAAGAAAAATAATGCGATCAAAAACATGATCCTAGACATAGATGATCATCTTAAAACTGTTTTAAATATCTATACAGAAAATATTAGAATATTGCAGAAAAAAATAGAGCAGTACAAAAAAAGATGTGACTTCACCAGAGAAAATAACTGCTTTGAGCTATATAGAAGACTTTTTTACAGAGGATTGACACAAAACAAAAATTACGCAATCGAAGCTTCAGATGAACAAATCAAAAAAATTTTGATGAAAATGTGGGAAAAGGTACGGAAAATCACAACAAAAAACATTATAACGATTACCTATGCCTATTTCTATCAGTCCAAAAACTGAAAAATTTGCTTCATAACAGAGATTGAATTTGATAATATAATAAAATCACTGCCAAACTGGAAAGCTGCTGGACCAGATGGAATCTTTAATTTCTTTATTAAAAAAATGACGAGTCTTCATAAATATATATCAGATCATATCAGATGAATGTTTAGAAAAGTAAAACCAGGAAGAATGGTTTTATTCGGGCACTAAATACCTTATACCAAAAGAAGATGTCAAGATAGGAAATGAATTTAGACTAATAACAGTATGTCCAGTTTATATAAATTAACGACAAAAGCGGTCTCAAAAATTTTTCAGTATGAAGTAGAGTCAAAAGAATTAATTGCAGAAAATCAGTTAGGGACAATAAGGCGCGTTCATGGAGCAAAAGAACAAGCTCTTATCAATATTACCATATATAAAGAGCATGGAAATAATTTATATACAACGTGGAATGATGTAAAAAAGGCGTTTGACTCGATAGAACATAACCACCTCCATGCATGTATTAAAAATTTGAATCTACCAGCATGAATAACATCTTTAATAAGAAAGATTACAAGTAAATGGAGTATATTGTTAAGGTTAAATGGAGAAGAAATCATGTATAAAAAAATAAATAAATATACTACAGGGAGACTGTCTGTCACCTTTTTTATTCGTTCTATGTATTGACTCCTTAAGCAGAAAATTAAATAACGCTTTCCAGGGGTGAGTGTACTGAACGATGAAAACTCATATACAACAAATCACCTACTCTTCATAGATGACCTCAAAATAATATCAAAAACTCCTGAAACATTTAAACTCATGACGGACGAAACACTAACCTTCTTTTATGCAGTAGGCTTTGAAATAAACAAAAAAAATCAGCCACTAACCATGCAATATGTGCAGATGTAGCAACATTCATAGAAGGCCCGGCAGCCTACAAATATATTGGGGTAATTGAGAATAGCAAATCAGAGCTAAAGCAAGAAACTATAGATATAATTGCAGAACAAATATTAAACCGAATAAGATTTTTATGTAAGACTAAACTTAATGCCGCGAATTTATTTAAAGCCATTAATCAACATGCGACGTCACTCATAAATTACCACATAGGCGTATTAAAATTAGAACCAGAAGAATACATCAAGCTTGATGATAAGATAAGAGATATTTTAAACGAATTTTCCATTCACCTCCAGCCCAGTAATAAACAAAGATTATATATAAAGAGAAATGAACTAGGACGTGGGCTATGTAATATCGAATTTAAAGTTGAGAAGATGATCTACCCGCTAAAAAATCCGCTTGAAAACAGTAAAAACAGCTCACCGAGGAGGGCTGCAATTCTAAAAGTAGAAAAAGATAACAAGACACGTCTCTCCCTAATTATAGAATATCTTAAAAATAAATATCATGTTGATATCACCAATAACACGGCACTGGAGAAAAAGCAACAAGAAAGTCTATTGTGTAAAATAAAAGAAAAACCATTGCACCAAAAACTTTTTGAAGCCAAGAATAATGATATAGTTGATAACGTTAGGTCATCAGGATGGATAAAGGACTGCAACATTAAACCAAGTGAAGAAGGAAAATTCTGTTTCATTCAAGACAGAAATGTGTTTTTCGGTGAGAGGATAAAATGCCCACACTGTAATGAAGCTATGAAAACAATTGATCACCTTGCAACAAGATGCAAGAAAATGTAAGGGCATGATTACACGCGAAGACATAATGAAATAGTAAGATGTCTTCATTTCCTCCTATCAAGACGATACAACTTCAAGAAAACCAAAAAGATCAGAACTCACTCAGTACAAGAGATCAGCGAAAACGAAAATGCAGAAATAAAAGTTGATACCCGAATAAAAACAGATATTTTAATCAAATAAAATAGGCCTGATATTTTTCTATACGATAAAAAAGACAATATGATTACGCTTATTGAAATAGGTATAACTAGCCTTGATAACTTGACTAAAGTTCTGAATGAAAAATATAGGAAATATTATATCTTGGAAAATGAACTTTGTTTAATTTACAAATGCAAAACAAGAATAATACCATATGTGATGACTTGGGATGGGGTGGTCACAAAATATCATAAATAATATGTTAAGGAGTTAAAAATACCGTACAAAGTAGAAGCATACATGCAAGCTCTCACACTCCGCAAGACACTTGAACTCATCTCATTTGAGAGAAGAAGAGCAGTTGATGAAGATAGATCAGAGGAAGGTGTCAAAAGATGCATCAAAGAGTTGTGCAATATTCCCAACACGCGGAACACGTCTAAATAGATAAATCGATAAAAAGAAAATCAACCCATAAATAAATAATAATATCAGTTATCTTGTATTAGGGATTCTTATCAAAAACAATTGGCAAAGGCACATTGAATCAAATATGAGTAAATGAATGAATTTACAATATCATAAATATATCGTCTATAATATAGTAATTTTTTAAACATCTATTTTTGTTATTTTCTCCTGATGCACATGTAATGCCTTGTGTTTCTATATTCGTACAATATTTACTGTAGCTAATTAAATGAATATTTGATTAAATAACACAAATCCAAACAGTCTTACATATTTACTAAATTTAAATTTTTATTTAGAGATATCATGATTCTATGAACTGTGGCTTTTTTATACCAATATTCTTATATATTTGTGGAAATAGCTAGCATTCGGTAATACCTGTAAAAATTATCGAAAAAATATCACACTATTTTTGGTATCTAACAAGTCATATGGTAAGTTATTACTGTGAAATAACTATTGTTTTTTTACGTGTATATAAAACCTTGATTTATACAATTGTAAGATAATATCAATATTAAAGCTATAAAACCTATAATAGATGATTTTTAAATGTTATAATTAGTTAAATTTTTGTTTTGACTAATTTCGAATATATAGGCGATAAATAGCTGTATAACATTTAGTATGTTTGATATGCAGTTACTTTTATGTGAATTTTTATTTTTGTAATAAATAGATTTTAGCTATAAAAGCTTAAATGCCGAATATTATGCAACTTTTTGGATTTATCGCGCAAAAAAGGATTACACTATTATGGAAAACCATTTTAATTTTTTTAATGGAAGAATGCACATTAATATGCAACATTTATTTTAGCAATAAATTTTCTTGGATAAAGTTTTTTAAACCATGAATAGATAAAGTATAAAGATTAAAAATTAGATATCGAATTTTTCAATTCACTTTAATACGTTAAAATATGAAATGAGAGAAAATTATTTACATTTTGCATAAAAAATAAAACAGTAAAGTAGTTTTTTGCGTTTTGAACCTAATTTGAAAATAATTTATACGTTTATTCTACAGTATTTCTCATAAAAATAACCCTAAGATAACAGATGACTTGTGTATGAACTCTCAACAATTAAAAAGTGTTGAATAATGAAAATATTTTACGTTATAGCTCTAGATTATATGGTCACAAAATACAATAAGTTGTATGTTTTTAAAAATATGAATCCCAAATACATCATAATCTTGCGCAAAAACATTATAAATTAGCAAACATCTGAAATGAAAGTCAGAAATGTGTAGATGAACTTTATGAATAAAAGTCACAAATAAAAGTAAAAAAATGGTTGGGAAACAGTTACTCAATTTATGAGACTCAAAGGAGAAATACATTGAGAGAAAATATAAAAATTACAATTTTTAAAAAATTAAAAGATGGGTGAATAAAACACTGGCATTCAATGTCTTCTTAGAAGAACAAACAAAAGGGGAACGTTAGAAGGAAATTATATTATAGAAAAAACTGAAATTCATGTGTATTAATAAGAGAATATATCCAAAGGATTGTTATAAAAATTATTTATATTTAAAAAAGTCATCTACATTTGCTCTTTAAAAAAATATAATAAATTACTTGGAATTTTGAAAAGGTCTAAAATCAAAAAAACAAATAAAAAAACTTAAATGCCTCTGTATTTTTCGATTAATAAATTGTGATATGTTTATTATTTTAAAATTAGGTCGCACTAATAGGTATGACAATAAAGTTTATACAATGTGTTTATCATTTAAAAGGGCTTGATATTCTATAAATAATTTATTTATGTGCAAATTTATTTTATAGATATATAAACATATATGAGAAATTTGGAAATATATTAAGCCTAGTGACTTTGTGCTTGTATCCTTAAAACAAGTTGACAAAATACAACTTTTGATGATAATTTAATAAAAAATAGTAATGCAACCTGATGGATTTAGATCATAGAAAAAACATCTATACAAATCAAAATAATTTAAAAAGATTTGGATGAAAATATATAAATCTATCGTATAAATTACATAAATAATAACGCTATGATCTTATCTTTATTTTTTTCATAAAAATCGAGGTTTTGTGCTTTATCCAGTCTTTTTATGCCAATAAAAAAATATCTATTTTTAGGGGCTTCACTAAATTTATCGTCATAATTGGCTTGATTTTTTTAGAAACTTTATTTACACTCCCGTTTCTTAAGATTATACGTTATTTACACATATTTTTTATATCAATATATTGATATTTACCAAGGATTTTTCTTAAACAGATTGAATTCCAATATCTTATAAAATGTAGCGCAAATAAATTTTCTGGTTATTATAAAAATAAAATTTCACTATTTACTATTATTAAATAGATCTGTAGGCGTCTATTGATTATTCTTGTATTTATTTGTAATTTTTATGGATATCAAAAAGATATTATTCTTTTTTATACATTTAAAAAACTAGACACGATGAAAAATCAATATTTCTATTAAAATTTCACAATTTTATCTTTATAAAATACTATCCAAAAACCAAATTCCGGAAAATATCGATAGAAATTATATTTTAATTCTTCTTATTTTATTATAATATAATTTAATAGCTAGATAAAAATATTCTGGTGTCTCTTTACAATAAAACGTAAATGATTATATTTAATGCAGTAGAATATAATTCCCAAATGCGCATATAAGGAATAATAAATACTAGGGGGGTTAATAAATAAAATAGTAATTTCTTTATTTAGAAATAAAGACACTATCATTGTAATTAAATCCGTTTTACGTATTTTATATAAATATAAGTCGCATATTTCTTATTTTAAATTTTCTGTTATATTTGATAGGTTCAATTGGTTTATGGTAATTCATTTTCGGGATTAGCTTTTATAATATATATTAGAATTCTCCGTGATTAAAAAATGAAATACATATATAGGTATTTTATATAGAAAGAATAAATATAAAATATTTATTTTATTTTAATTTTATTCTATAAAACTTTATATTAAACACATTGTTATTATCAAAATATATAAATTATTTTTAATGACTTATTATTAAATAAAATACATAGTAAAACACCTGCCATTTTTTTATTGAGTTTCTTGCATCATTAAATACCCATTAAAAAAAATAGTACAAATATATTTTCGTTATTTAAAATAAATAGAAGATAAAAAATTCAAAATAGCTGTGTTATTGTTTATGATAAAATACCGATTACCTTGTTCGATTTTTACATGTTTCGTAAATTGTGAAAATTGGCATTGTATATTTTTACAATCGGTATAAAAATAACCTACCTATTTCTTTAACAAATGAGTGTTTAATTAATATAAAATCAACATATACATAAATAAAAACACCATGCTTAATCTTATATTATTTTTTTATTGTGATTTTGTTTCATTGAATACTAATCAGAAAGATCTTGTGAAGCAAATTTATCTAAACTTTCGGTTTTCTCATATTTTCCTTACATTTTTTTCTATTAGGTCTTCCTTTTAGAACTTATGTGCAACAAAATATAAAATAATTAATAACAATGTTTGGGTAATGATAAATTGAAAACTCTTTATCATAAAAAATACTTTTGGTTGAAAGTTTTGAATTATTAAAAGAGTGAAAACGCGCAAAAATATAAAAATCAAAGATCATAAAACATGAATTTCAATATTTATATTTGAAATATTAAAAAATACGATTGCTCATTCATGATTTTTTTCTAAATTAAATAGAAATAATTAACATGAAATTTTGATCAGACATATTAAAAATATAGATTTTAACATAGAATCAGTCATTAAAAGAGCGAAAATGTTAAAACTGGAATCTTTTATCACCAACATAAAAGTGGAAATCCGCAAAACACAAAAAATTTTTAAAGTGAACAAACTTACAAAAACCGATTTACCAGAGTATCATCAAGAAAGGTATATCGACGAAAAAATACGATTGTTACAAGAAATACAGTTTCAATTAGAACGATTAAAAACGGTTTAATTGCAATATAATTTACCTTTTAAATTATACTGTCTTTCTATGACCATCTCGTTGATGATTTATTGGGATGTGATGCTATAAATGTTTTAAAAGCAGTTAAATTCCTGGATCATTATGTGATTAAGGCTTATGGTAAGTTTAGGTGGTTTGGATGATTGTAGTGGGAATATGATGGATTTAAGTGCATGTGTAGATTAAACTTATATTATTTTTATATTATTTATATATGATTTATGGAAACCTAAAGTCCTTTAAAAAATTATTATATTTTTCTTCTGTATTGTTAACAAATATGGTTACTTAATATAAATTTTTTAATCTACAAAGATGACATCTGCCCATAGAAGCTGGTAAATACGGGAAAACAGTCCTTTGAAAAGCTACAAAACATTGGTGCTAAGTTATTCATTTCTATCCGATTTTCCGGGCTGATAACACATAAATATTATTGATATTAAAGTGCGTTAAAGAATATTATCGAAGAATTAAGATATTGTACGAATCGAGGCATCATTTTTTTTAAATGAATTTGTTGATGTGCGCTTAAAAGTTAATTATGTAAGATCCAAATCAAAGACGAACAAAATAGGTATTAAGTGCTTTAGAAGTAGGTTTTTAGCGAATTAATATCCTGAGTAAATCAAGATACTATTTTATTTATGTGATAACGATGTGTTAGATTTTACAAATTATTATCAAAGGTTTCGATAAAATGCGGTTGGAATGGAGATATAAATGTAGTAGAAGGTTATTAGTAAAGAATTAATGTTGTTGGTGTACCAAGATATCATTTTTTTAAAATAAAAAATTCTAAAAGTTGCATTTTAACAACTAACTATTAAATATTTCAATTAAATGGAAATAAATAGGCATTAAAGTCTCTTAGAAGAAGGCTTATAACGATTGTGAGCGAAAAAAGTTATCGTTTTTAATAATGTATTCAAGAAGTTGAGCTTTACAAACGAATTACGAAAGAATTAAATGGTAAAATAGAAATAAGAACCATTATTCAAAATAATGTTGATAGGACATATATAAAGGTACATAATAATATTTGATTCAAAGAAATATAAATTATTTCTTTATTTATCGGTTAAGTTTCTTTTTATTAATTTTATTATTTTAGACGTGGTCAGCCCATTTGGAATATTGCACAACTACTTGATGCATCTTTTGACACCTTCCCCTGATCTATCTTCATCAACTTCTCTTCTTCTCTCAGATGAGATGAGTTCAAGTATCTCGCGAAGTGTGAGAGCTTGCATGTATGCTATACTCCGTCTGGGATTTTTAATTAATTAACATACATTTTATGTAATTTTGTAACCACACATCCCAAGTCATAAATAAATATGTTCTATACGCCTATGCCTATATTCCATAGTGAAAGATTTGAATTTGTCCATAAATAAAAATAACTAAAAGATATTTTTTAGGTATGTTCAAATTTAAAATAGTGAAAAAAACAATGTTTAAAGGATATAAATATTTAATTATAATTTAGACTAAATTTTTTCCACTGCAGACATTAATATCTATTTCTCAGAGTTGTATCTTATTAAAATCTTGGATGACATTTTCATCTTCGTCATAAGCAATTACGTCATCTTTAATTTCATCATCTAGCAATAAGTCGTCGATAAACAAATCATATTCTCTATCCATTTTTTGTTTCGTCTTAACCCTAACTCTTTTTCTTATACTAGGAACATCCTTTCGAACCAAAAATACCTTAAAATCAACTTCTTCATCCATGCGAGTTCCATTAAAATCATATCCAAGAACATTATCACCTTCTTTGATATTCGAAATATGTGTCTTGCAATGTTGATTTTGATTTTCAGCTCTTGAAACAAATAAATCTGTTAAATTTTTGTACCCGGACTCAAGTTTGTTTCTTTCAACAACTTCATTAACTTTAAATTTCTTTAACGTTTTACTGCTGGCTAAAACAGTAAACTCGTCCTTATATCCCCAATAATTTCTTCCATCAATTTCCGATATTTTATTTGTTATTGGATCGATCATTCGAATGTTTGAATTTACTTTTAAAACTATATTTATGGGATTAATACCATATTTCTCAGCCACTCTTTTACTTACTTTAACAATATCATCACGACATATAGGAGCAAGTTCGATCGAATAACTAAATTTATATTTGCTGGTATTGCTCTTCTTATCTTCAGTAAGTAATTGTTCTGATGTTATCATCTTACAAAGAAATCTTGACTTTATAAAGCTTACTAATCTCAATGCAGGTGTCTTATTTTGATAATAAAAATCTATACCGTCTTTCCTCTCTTTGATATTTGATGTCTCTTTATATGCAGCAAACTTGAGAATAACTTGTTCAAGATACAAAAGCGTGCGTTTATGAGGAACACGTTGTCTTACTTGCACAATACTAGTCCAATATTGTTTGGCTTCTATCTTCTGACACGCAGGACACTGAAAATTGCGTATCTTGTAGTTTATATTGGTTTGCTTCGTTAAATTGTCTTTTTGAAGAGTTACAGTTATTTCAATCTGTTTAGAATGTTCTTCAGTATACACAAAATCAGAGTCTAATATCTTAAACTTCTGTAATGCTTTATTCTTCTTTAGCAACAAAATGAGAAGTTCTCGTGATCCCCATTCACATTTCTGCCAACTCTTTGGTGGCGTGAAGTATCGATCACATCCACGACAATGCTGCACTATATCATTCTTTTTTATGGATGAAGTTATGTCTATTTCTGTTGATATACATCGATCACACATGTTCATTAGGCGTGGCTCTATTGCCACACCACATTTACAACAAATTATCATCATGATGGGTAACAATCTAAAAATTGGCTTAAATATAAAACGTTGAAATTCAATTTATATTTAGATAAATTAAAATTTATTCGTAGTATATTTTTTTCACAATTATTTTAACTTAGAAATAAACTTGAACATAAATAAAACCAATAAAAACATTTTAAAGTCGAGTATTCCACTTTAAATTATAATATTTATTGATTGAAGATAATAAATAAATTTTGATTTTGCATAGCGTTTATATGAGCAGGAAAAAACATATTTGCATTGTATTTTAAAATTTTCGTACATTTTTTAGGATATTTTCATGCATAGTAAAATATATTGGAGAACCTGTAATCTAAAATTAAAGAAAAACATATGTATATCAATAAAATGTATAGAAAAAAATAAAACAATCATAGAAATATATTGTGTCATTTTTTTGAAAGACTTCAGCCACGAAAATAAACGAAAAGTCATCTGGATAAAAGAATTAGAGAAATAATAACATTTGGTTAATATAAAAAATCCAAATATATAAAATATGGAAGAAAAATATATCGTCAAATTATGCAAAATTTTAAATATTTATCGAAAATAGAGTGTATTAAAAAAAATTCGTTCTTTATTTCGCCAGCGAAAGTTAATTTAAGTTAAAATTAATATATTTACCGCTATAAAAAAGCACATTTAACTATAAGATCAAATTAGAAAAGAAATGAATATAAAATTGGTTTTTTTATATTTTGTTGTGCGAATATTTTTTTTACAAATGTGCACTTTCTGTTAATAGACATGATTTTAATTATATTTTCTGATCATATTTTAAGTATTATTAGATTTAGTAGCTCGAGAATAATCCATATGCCATAAAAGCCATCTACTCGTTTACATCGTCATTGAATCCTTGCACAGATATCAAGCTTCAATATAAATGTCTTTATTATTACAATTTAAGAATCTGATAAATAACTCTAAAAAAATATGGTTGAAACACACGTTTTAACTTACCTTAAACAATTTAGTTAACAAAAGTTAATCTAGAATATAATAAAATCTATTAAATGAGAAGGTCATGATTTTTCTTAGTTTCTTTGACATAATTACAAAGTAAAGCCGTGTTTTTAAATATAAAATATGAAATAGATGACTCCTAATCTAAGGACACTGTATTAAAGTTTGGGTTTGTTTGATCATAAATTTTGGATACAATATTCCAATAAAAATTTTTCGAATTGACAATATATTTTAGAATTCAAGTTTCATACGGGTTTATTAAAGCCCGAGGAAATTTTTATTTGTGAATTTGACGAAATTTACAACTGTTTAAATGATTATCAATCTATATAAGAGAGTTCGCTATTGATGATTTTTACCTACTCTTCTATAAATTTGTTATCTGTTTCATTTACTCATAATATTTGTTGGTGCAAGTATTTTCACTCCCTATTGCTTAGAGATTGAAAGTGGATTGTCACTTTAAGATATAATTTTTGAAAATGAAAACTAAATGAATACCGTAAAACAGGACAAAATAAGCTTCAAATAGTTTATAATTGATGCTAAATATAATAGTTAAATTGAATTTTTCACTTGTTTTTATTTGTTCAAGTAAGCCTTTTTTTCACCTTGGATGATATTTATCTAAAAATATTAGATATCACTCAATGATTTGCTTATTTAAACAACTTTTTTATGTCTTATGAACGCTTTCAATAAATATTAATTCAATTTTTATTTTTTTTAAAAAACCCTTACTATCGAAATCTTAGTTATAATCATATTCCCACCCTTATATTTGTATATAACTATTTAAAAAACCATTAGATCTTTTTATCATATAAACCTATTATACTTGTTTAATCTAATAACATTTACAGAATTTATCTATACATGCATCTTGAAAAGTGATATTAATTGATGTTTCTTTCTCAAAAATATTATACTTCTATTATCATACGTATTTTATAATCTTTAATGTTGCTTTTTTATTTTAAAAAGCTATCAGGTCAAAGCTTTATATCAGACCTATATGTGCTGCATATTATTATGCTTTACTTGATATTACTGGTATTTATAGAATGACTTGTGGTATTTAGTTATTCTAATATCCCATGTTGTGCCTAATAACACCTTCACCCACATTTATATAAATATGAAATTTTTAGTTTTTTTGTAAAATCTAAGATTCATCAAAGAGAACATATTGTAATAATTATAGCAATTTTTTTCTGTGGATAAATTATTGAAATAAATTGAAATGATATTAAATACAAGCAATTTCTTTTATTTATAAGACAATATATGCATGGGTATTAACATACATGCTGTATCTTAAAAATAATTTAAAGGTGATTTTGACTATTTCTGCAAAAAAAAAGATGAGATCAAAATAAATTGCATATTTTTGTCCAGAAAAACAAATTATTCGAGATAATCATAAAAATATAACCAACTATCTTTTTATTAAATTTATAGTTGAGATTTAAAGATTTCGATAACAATGATGAAATATCTAAGAGCTATCATCGTAATTAATGACCGATATGATAAATATTTTTTTTGCATAATCTATAATTGTAGTAAAAGAACACTGTATGACATGCGCGTGGTTCTAAACAACCAAAGTATGGATTATATATCTTTGAAGTTTAAAAAACCTTGGTGAGCTCTAGTAAGTATCGATAGCTATGGAATATATATCATATCATGAATATGGGCATTTTCATAATAAGAATTGAGCAAATAAATGATATTTAAGTCACCTTAAACCGCATTTAATATACTAAAAAAAATCGAAGAAAATTTAGCATAGTTTGCACGTTTTTATTCAATCTGATGTTTAAATTTTTTACTATAAAAATACGAGTTTAATAAAATAAATAAACGAAAATTATATTAAATATTTTATGCTCGGTCATATATTTTTATAAGTGTATACATAATTTTACATATCATAAAACATGATAAATTGTAATTATTAAATTATCATGTCTGCTAATATAATTATATTACGTTAAAATTATTATACCTATGATTTAGTTTAATTTTGAATCTTTATAGCTTTTCCAATTGATAAATTTTTAGATTGCTTGATTTTGATGAATTACCTGCAAATTTTAATCCTTAAAAATGCGAGCTGACGAAAAAATTCCCTTAAAAATCTTTTTAATTTTCAATAAAAAACAATAAAGAATTTATCTAAAGAGTTTATTGGAGTTTCGTTTACGAATCTGTTCATTTAATTACCCTTAGGGATTTCTTTTCGAGTGATCTATCGTTTCAGTCTTCTAAATTAAATATAAAATCTAGAATATTTCACTGGTGGAATCTGATTGCATGCTCCATAAGGTGCTTGCATAGGTAGAATTCAAGTTTTTATGGATGAAAAAAAGCAATTCAAATTAATAAATTTGAAATACATAAATTTATTTAATAAATAAGTGAAATCTTTTTATTTTTCTATTTATAGAATTTAAAGATAATGTTTTAAATTATAAAAATAATACCTTCGATGTCAATTTTTCTAAATCTTTATTTTAATATGCTAACTATTTTAGGAATTTTATCTTTTTGATTCAAATTTGAGGTTTACATCTAAAAAGAATTTTTCTGAATATCGATACATATTTATCCGGTATTTAAAAATTTTCTTGGATTAAAACAAAAATCAAATATTATATATTTAGCTTGATCTTATAATAGGATGCTTTATCAACATATTTTATATACAAAAAAAATATAGCATTGATTGTTATTTAGTAACCAATTCGTAATTAAAAGCTTTAAAAGCTAATTATATCCGATAAAAGTCTTAAATTTCTATAATTATTTTATCAATATTTTATAGGGCTATCTATGAAATATAAGAAAGTAAAATGTAAAAAAAAATATGCTTCTGCCAAGTTCCAGTATCGCTTTCGGTAAAATTCGCGATCAGAACCTATAAAACTTCTTCTTTGATTTTTACAAAAACTTTTTTATAAAAATAAAGAAAATTATAGAACTTAAATATATTTCATCGCTGTTTTTGTGTTTTAGAATAAATTTTTTTATAATTTATCACAAAAATTTTAAGCATCACTTAAACTAGAACATTAATCCGCCCAGACATTATTAGAAAAAAAAACAGCAAAAAATTTATAAATTATTTTATGACTCACTGTATTTTTAAATCTATTAATAAATTTTTAACGCTATTATAAATATAAAAAAACTGCAGATATTGGTCAGGTTGAGCCTATACTTTTAGAAAAATTATAAAAAACACCTTGAAAAGTATCCACCGTGTTTGGAGGAATTTATCGTTAAATCTTACTTGCAGTTTATGTATTTATTAGCTTAAAATAAGTTCACTAAAAATGGCCTATTAAACTTATGCTTTTAGATATATAAACAGTAGAATTTAAGAGTTTTAAAGCACGTAAATCATTTAACTATACGATCAAACACGCGTAGAATGCACTTTTTATATGAACTGAATATTTAAATATTTTTCTAGAAATGTGCCAAAATGTAACTGGATCTTAATATTGTGTAAATAAAGCACATAGGGTCTATAATCTATACAAAAATCATCAAAATTACTTTTTTGATGATAATAGCTTTTAAATTTTCTTCTTTTAATTCATGCATAATTTTATGATAAATTTTAACTTCAATATCTTCTTAATCATATGACAAATTTTTACTCTTAAATTAGTTCTTTTATATTAAAAAGTACAAGTTTGGACATTCCTTTATGGTAAAAGTTCATCATAAAAATTTAGCTACGGTTTTTAATAGTTGCCCGCCGGAAAATAGAAACAGAATCGAATTAACTTTAAGTGTGTTAAATTATGTATTGATAAATTGAGTCAAATTATGAAAAAATATTAGTACATCTTGAGACGAATAAATTATAAACTGCTATTTTTACTTCGATTATTTCAAAAAAAAATGGGAATACGATACCGTTTTAATGTTTTCTTCTTTGTGTTTATTAAATTGTAATTATAAATGACAGTTAAGAAATAAGTCAGCCTAAAATTTGTGAATCTGTCATGTACATAAAAAGAGTGATACTGCACGAACATGTTAGATGTTTCGAACCTTATTAGCCTCTAGCATAAAACACAAATTAAATATTATTCTATTATTCATGGTTTGAATATAAGCTGTTTCAAAAATAAATCAATTCAGAATTAACTCTTTAGATTCTATTGCAGAAATCCAAGGCATTTATTTAAAAGATCAAAAAGGCGAAAAATAAAAATTATGCTAAATTTATTCAAGTGTTTTATTGTTTAAAATTATGATTTTGAGAAATATCTACAAATTAGTGCCTCTTCCCACATATTCAAATATATTTTAAATACTTATTGCAACTTTGCTGCAATTCAAACTCTTAAATTATTCAAAATATTTCGAAAATAAAAATTATTGTAGTTATATTTAGATTCATTTATGGTCATTTGACCATCTTCTACAAATAAAATAAATATATTATTTCCCATAACATAGCGAAATATATTTTTTGCTATGTAATTTAACGTGTTATGGTGTATAAAATCTTAAATATAATTGTGAATAGAATTCAATCTTTTGGCCTTAAAAATATATGAACTCATATTGGATACAAAGAGAGAACAGGTATTAAGAAAAAAGTAAGAAGAATGGCAAAATATCCATTAAAGAGAGTATAAAGACACACAATAAAAATAAATGAATATATTGAAAAAAATTACAGATAAATAAACTTTGCCTGGATTATGAGGATGACAATTTCCCTGCTAATAACGACCAACATTTTTTTACTTGTTTTTAAACCTGTTTCGTCAATCAATTTTTCTATTTGGATATTAAGTAATATTTTATAATTATTTTCAATTAGATTATCAGTTTTATTTTTTATGTAAATAGGTGCTCTAAACGTGATTGAATTCTTATATTTTTAACTTATTTGATGTATATGTATATGAATTTTAAAATCTACCCCGTTATTGTTGCATAATATAAATTAAATAGTTTTGTATGTGTTATAATTTACTATTCCAGGATAAATACCTTCCTTTTAAGTGTAAAACATCGCAATAGATATTTTAAAAACTATTAGACTTACGAATATAAACTATAGAATATGTAGATAGAAATGTGTTCTTCGATGCGAGAAGAAAGTGTCCGCATTGCATTATACCCAAGAAAACAATAGATCGACTCGACAAGGATATACAAGATAATATTGGGCATAATTACACGCAAAGAAACAACGAATCGTAAGATGCCTTCATTTTCTCTTATCAAGACGCTACAACTTCAAGAAAACCGAAAATATCAGAACACACTTAGTACAAGAGATCTGCGAAAAAGTACATGTGGAAATAAAGGTAAATACCAGAAGGCAAATAAATCTACTAATATAACAAAATATACCTGATATTTTCTTATAGGATAAGAAGAAAATATTTTTCTTTGATTGAAATGGGTATGGCTACTCTTGTTAATTTAACTGAAAAAGTGAATGGGAAATATAAGAAGCATTAAATCTTGGCAAATGAACTTGGTTTAATATAAAAATACAAAACAAAAATGATTCCATATGTAATGACCTGGGATGGGGTGATTACAAAATTCCATAAAATATATGTCAAGGAGTTTAAAATCACACATGAAACGGAACCATACATTCAAGCTCTCACGCTTCGCAAGACGCTTAAACACATATAATTTGACAGAAAAAGACCATTTGACAAAGACATATCAGGGACAGGTGTAAAAGATGCATTAAGGTGCTGTAAAATATTCCTAATGTACTGCATCATCTCAGCGATGGAATTAATACAAAGAAAAAACTTATCTAATCAACAAAAATACTTTGTATTCAATATGTTTATATATTTAAGTCATCAATATTGAACTTAAATTTTATGTGTATAATAATATATACAATTATCATTATAATATTTATATAATAATTTAATATGATCAGTATTCTTAAATATTTCGTATCTTTTTCTATTTGTATTTTACTTTTATTATTACAAACATTTTCTTGCTTTTAGAGATAAATCTTTTTTATAGAATGTAAGTTTTTTTTACAGCTGGTTAATTTTCAAATTTTGCTTTCTGAATTCTATTTTAATTGTTGAACTTGGCATAAATATCGATATTCATATCAATTCTTATATCATAGTCAAAATTTCTGGCAGCAGCTAGTGATTTTCTAAATTAAACATTTTGTTAGAATCTCTTAAAATTAATACTATAGTGTGTTTTAACATAATATACAAACAATAATATTTTTTTTCTAATAAATATTTTGTAACTTACGATTTAAAACTACAAATCTTTCAAATTAATTGTGATATCCCCATTTAGTGAAATACATAAAAACCATTTTGATATATTATGTGATTAACTAGTCTATACTAGCAATAATTCTAAACAGTGCTAAATGCAACAAATATATTTAATAAAATGCTGTATATTTATCATTTTTAATTAAAGTCCAGGCACGAACGAATTCATTCGTTTAGCCGAATATTAACTGACCGTTCGATTAGATTCACACTTATTAGTTTCAATTTTAAAGGATAATATTGATCAAAATGAATCATATTTTAACACTCGAACAGGGAAAAACTATATAGTTAACACAAAATTTAATTTTTCTTGATCTTATAATTTCTTTTATTTTTATCATAATATTTTTTTTATAGTATGAATTTTTTCTTTTTTATAATTTTTTGTTTACTTACATTGTTAGGGGATCATATTATGATAATATATAACATGTAATATATTTTATTTATGGGTATGTTTCGTTTTATAAATTATATATATTTAGACGTGGTCAGCCCATTCGGAATATTACATGATTCCTTGATACATCTTTTGAAACCTTCCTCTGATCTATCTTCATCAACTGCTCTTCTTCTATAAAACGAGATGATTTCAAGTGCCTTACCATATATATAAAATAATATAAGTATTTTTAATTATTTCCTACTTAACGACCCACCTGTTACAAATCTAATGGTTAAGTATTAAAGATAAATAGCCGATTCTTAATTCAAGAGGATCGTTTTGGGTCTTAAAATCAAAAGTGAATATCTAACAAGGATAGATATGAATTTTAAACATTTTTTCATAATCTATTAAATGCTGAATATAATTTTTTTATCTATTGTAAGTTTGTAAAATGAATGATGTTATATTTAAGTTGAAATTAATTAAAAATCCAAAACACTAAGCATTAAATTATATAATAAACTAATTACTGACAATAATAACATTATATTCAAACGCGTGAAAAAATGGTTGAAAAAAAAACTATTTATTCTGCGATAAAATTTAATCATCAAACACTTGCTCAAATCTAAATATTTTAAAATGATACTATGGATAATAGGAGTGCCTCTTTTGTATACTCTAGACATATAGTAATATTATTGAATTCACATGATTGCTGCACTCAAAATCTATATTGCCTTAATTTCTCTATAAATGCTCGGCCATCTTTTCAATTTAATTTGATTCTGTATAAATGCATTAGCATGATTCTAAAAACATTCATCTCTCCGTATTAAAAGTCAATAATAATTAAATACAATAGAATCATTCATTAAATTTCAAAATTACTTCTGTAATCTCAACATGCAGGGTATACAAATTGCAATAAACACCCATCGAACAATAAAAATAAGGAAAATTGCAAAAAAAAACGAATTAAATCAAACAAAATTCTACGGGAAAAAATAATAATTTAAATTTAAAAAAGTGAAAAAAAACAAAAATAGTTATAATAATTTTTTCTGGTTTATACATAAAAAATCAAACACAACTATTTAACAGGTAGAGATTAAAAATAAAAGCGATAAAAAGGCAAAATAATAAAAAATTTTATGAATGCAAAGACTTCGATTCTATTTTCATTTATTGTGGAGTGGGAAGATTGCTAGCCTAGCAGTACATTAGAAGATTTGAACCGACGCGGATAAAATCCAAAAAACATAATACGAATATTTTACAACTAAAAAAAGATACTATTAGTCCAAAATATTTGATAAGCTACTATTTG
The DNA here is from genome assembly GCF_057557595.1 of Rhyacophila brunnea. Classification (NCBI taxonomy): domain Eukaryota; kingdom Metazoa; phylum Arthropoda; class Insecta; order Trichoptera; family Rhyacophilidae; genus Rhyacophila; species Rhyacophila brunnea. The sequence goes on from NW_028233355.1 coordinate 147,946, forward strand.
TATCGAGTTATAAATTTATTTAAATTATAATATAAAAATTGCAAAAAAGGATATTTATGAAAATGAAATATTTAGTAATTTTTAATAATAATGCATTAAATTTTTATAAAAATGCTTTATAATAACATGAATGTGGAAATGGTAGACGAAATTATAATAAGCAAACTCCTAATTAATTAAAAAATTCAACATTATTATATAATTAAATGTTTAAAAAAACACTATACATATTTTTGTTTCAATAAAAGGATAAGACAATAAAATAATTGCGAAGTATACTAAATATACATAAGAGCTACGAAAACTATTCTTCTTTACTGTGATATATAGTGTATGCAAATAATTTTAAAACATATATTTCAAAATAAAAACATAATTCATAATAAAACTATAAAATCAAGAATAATGTCTAATAAATAAAAATATTTACAATTAAAAGACTTTTTTTTACAAAAGAATCCCTTTTAATTGTGCACTTTTGTAAATTTAAAAACAATTATGATAATTTCAAAAAAAATTATAAAGTTTTTTACTATTTATAAGATTTTTTTTCCAAAAAAATCCCATTATATTGTGCACTCTTGTAAAGTTTAATAGCAATTATAATATTTTCGAACAAAAATATTAAGTTTTAATCTAAATTCAATGATTCAAAAAATCACGATCAAAATTTATGTAATATAATCTGTCTTTTATAAACGAGGTAATTTTTTAGATTTTTATTGCAGTTAAAATTCTGCAGTAAATCAAATAAGTTAAATTGTTTTACCATACACATAAAAAGTTTACCTTATAAACATTTTCTAATTTAGATCAAATATTGAATACTATGCTTGTTATATTGTACACATTTGAAATAAATGACGATAGGTTTATTCTTTTGCTTTGTTTTTAAAGTTGAATTATATATTTATAATGACATTATCACCAACTTTTATTTTTTTAAAACAAATTTTCTGATGAATTTCTGGCGATTCTCTCAAGATATTTCTGTAATTGGTTGTTTTCTGGTTATTAAATTGTTGTAAAAAAATGTTCATTTACAGAGAATCTATGACTCATTTCATTATTATGGTTTCTTTCTCTTCGATATTAATTTTTTCTTTCTTACAGCTCGTATTGAATCCAGGAATTTCGAAAAATAGTCATATATACATTTATTTTGTGGTAAATGCTTAGCTAGAGTGTCATGATATGCTACTTCCTCAAATTATTCTTCCGATTTTTTACAGTAAACTTAATGCTCTCTTTGAATATATATTTCTATTAATAACGGGTGAGGACCACTCGAATCTGTTCATTTGCTAGTGGATGAAGAATCCTGGAATGTCTAAAAACAATCGATGATTTTTGAATTTAATCATTAATTTCCTTTTTTATTGTACTCTTTTCATTGTCACTTTTAATAATCATAGTTGGAGCATTTGAGGTTAAAATGCGGAGAGCCAATTTGTTTGGCACCACGAGCCCTGTTTTAGTGATAAAAAGCAGATCTCACAAATTTTGAACATAAATATAGCATCGGGGTATTTTAAGATAATAATTTCTTCTGTTTTTATATACTTTTATATCAATCTTTTTTTTCATAGATCCTCTGGCCAAAATGTGTACCTGTTTTTTTTTACTTTAGAGGCTGGAATTGTCACACAAGTTGAATTGGATATGAACTTTCTATTTAGTTCTATAGAAATTCATAAAAATTGATAGAAGTATCTGGCTAATTCATTGATGATATAATGGTTGGCTCTATATAATTATATTTTTATTGCAGCATATGGCCATTCTGTTATTTATTTAAAGCTATTTATGAAGCTTTAATTGTCTAAAAAATATTTTAACTTTTATAGACCATGGATAATGTTGTTTTATATTCTTTCCTTTTCATTGCATATTTTTCAAGCTTGACGCACTGCATGCGATCGGTTAAAAATATAAATTAGTTTGTGTATTTAATGATTGCTATACAAATGAAACCATATTTTAAGAAATTTACAATCTATTTATTTACACATGTATCCATTTATAACAAATTAACTTATAATTATTAGGAAATTTTGCTTATCTTCGGATTACCGCGTCAAGTCCTTCCCATTTCCTGTAACCAGTTTGACCTCAATGGATTGTACCTATTTTACCAGTTGATATGTATCAGTGTGTGATTCTATCTACTTTCCGTCACTGGTAAATTATTACATTGCCATCACTCTGCACTTATACATATCTTTGCTAAACAGGGCAGGCTTCATTCAATCTTTGGGCCAGTTTAGCGTCTTACACAGCAGCCTTCTAATTTATTATCGGCATATTTGTCTTTTTATGTTTTTACTTTCTAGTTTCGACAAACCGTCATTTTGCATGTACTGCTCGTTTTTTGTTTATTTAGTTGAACTATAGTGCATTGCAGTATGAACACACCTCACTTATTAAAGCTCTTCCGAGCCAACTACGCCATCGCCTCCTAATCAAAACATAAATATTTAGCTACAAAAACTTGTTAATATGTGTATAAAAGACCAATATTTGGCATATAAGTACAAAATGTAAAGCGTTAGATTTTTTAATAGTTATACTTAACTGTCGCTACCTTTCCACATATGCTAAAACAGGCCATTGATTTACGAACAGACAGCGGTGCGCCAAAATTATTTTGAGAACTATTTTAACTGTTCTGTAAATTTACATCATCATTATATTGAAATGCGATGAGCTAAAAATGAAACAAATAGAAAATTACAAGGGGAATTTTTTACTGCAAATATATAACGGTTTCATACCAATTTAATGGTACGAAATTCATATATAAAATATACTGTATACTCGTAAAAATAAAAACAAGAAGCAATAGTTTCTTTACCATAAATATTAAAAATATCACAATATTTGTACATCATTAATAAAAACAGCATCAATAATTATAAAAACAGAATACAACAAATATATACAAGTAAAATTAATAAAAGTATGTATAATTCTAACTTTTCTGCTAAAATAGAGAGAAAAAAATGTACAGTTTTAGGATCTGTTTTTGATCATACCTTTATAATTTTTTTTAACCGTCTCTGAAATTTTTATAGCCGCAATTTGTGTATAAAAAACAATAAAATACTATTCGGCTGGTAAATATATTTTATACAATGAATAAAATTGCAATATTTTTTTCTGTTCCTATCCACCTGACCATATTATATTATGTGTTTATATCATTATAATTTATTTATTTTTAACATTTAGTTCTCTGAGTATGGATTTATATTATAAAACAATAAATTTACAATTTTTTTGTTCGTCTTTTTTAAATTAAAAGATTCTGATCAACATAATATTTTATTAGGACCAATTACTCGTCTAAATGATAGTTGAAAACGTTTCGAACAAAATGAAATTCGATATACTAGATCATTTTAAGTATGGCGTATTTTTCTTGTGTGCTATCATCTTCTATATTGTTATGCAAGCAAATAAAAACAACCTAGATTTAATAGCCTATTTAAAAAACGACATGCTTACGGCACTTATAATGTATTTTTTTGATTGAAAAATTAAGCAAATATAGTTTTCTATAGTAATATATTATATACGATTATTTTCTTAGGATAAATTTGTAATTCGTAACCACACAAAATATTCTATGGTATCGATAATTATTTAATGTAATTTATTTAAATCATATTTTTTACACAAGGAATGATGTTTCTGTTCGATTTTTTTTAAATAAAAAACATTGGTCTTAAAAATCAATCTACTCAGAACACCATTAGTTGCTTAAACCCCAATAAATAAATAACTTTTTTTTCGATATAACCAGAATTTTCTTTTCTAGCAATTTATATATAAATTCATATCCATTTAGTCTTGACCAGTATATTTAATTTAGATTTATATATAAATTCTTGTAAATTTTTATATTTTATTGGCCTAATATAGTATTCTCATTTTACGATTATAGATTTTTTTTGAGCTGTAAATATTTATAAAATATAAGAAAGGAAATTTTTGTTATAATAACGTTTTATGAAATATAATTTCGCGATAAAATGGGTTTTATTAGTTGTAAACCCGTTAAAAACGCCAATCTTCGAAATTTATGCCATTCGAAGATATGTACTAACAATAGACCCGGTTAATTTATTTTTAAATAATATTACCGAATATAAAATGAAAAATCAAATTACAGGTTTTGACAGTTATCATATTAGGATGTAAATAAATAAAAAATACGCGAAAATAGTTTAAACAATGTTTCAATGCACTATATTATCCATAAAAAAAATTGCTTCAAAAAATTTCAATAAAAAATTTATGTACGTATTATATTAAAAAAGGTACCCAAAGATTAGTTTATATAAACTGCTTCATTTACAAACAAAAATTAACAATCCAGAAGCCATTAAATATAAAATGCTTCAATATTTTATTTATTACAGAACACAATATTTTTAATTATATTAAGAGCAGTGATTAGATCAAAAATCAAAACAAAGGTGGTGTATGGGCACCTAAACACTTTTTTATGATAATATGAAGTAGTGTCGTAAAAAATAAAAATAATTCTTCACTTTCAAGATTTTATTTTACAAAATACCACATTAAGTCCTACGTATCCAATCATTTATATTAAATAAGTCACAAAAATTCAGATAAATAAGAAAGTATAACATACTTTCCTATAACCTAGTGAAAAAATTAAGGAATTCTAAAAATGTATTTCATCGAGTATAAAATCTGTAAAATCAAATTTAATTTTTTAGATTTATTTAGCTTTATTCATATGATGATATTGGGATCTTATGTCCTTATTTCTTGCCTGATCACCTTCACTATCTGTTATTTACTTATTAGACAATTTTATTGTTAAATAAATTAAAAAAATACGAGAAATATATAATAATATAAGACCGGTAGATTATGACAAAGATTATTCCAGATTGAAATGTATTTTTGGGATCAATCTAGTTATTCACACAGCAATCAATCATTTTAAACAGCTAATCACATGGTATAAAAATACAAATAATCAACTAGCTTATGATATATTCGAGATTGCAAGCTTTTTTATGTTGGTAAGATGATAGAATCTCAAAATACACAAATTTGTAATTATTGAGGTTTAATAAAGTTTTAAAAATGAATACACAGTGATTAAAATACTATAAGTCGTATATTAAAGGCTAGAAATCCAAACGAAATAAGAGAAAGCGTACAAACAGCCTATTGAGAATAACACTTGAATTCTAAAAATCTTGAAAGCAGAAGATATATTTAATAGGATTGTAAAAATATCAAGGCTAACCGAATCGTAAATCAAATTTGATATATAGAGCAATCTAAGGCCTTCATTAATAATATTTGAATCGCTAAAAATCAAATTAGCACATAAAATTTTTTTAATGATATTTAATATGATCTTACCCGATATAGATTGATACTATAAATGTATTTAATGAACCATTATGGAACATCAATTCATAATTAGGCTATAGATGTTCACCGTACTTTTTTTAAAGTTAGACATATAAATTTAGTATTTAGTTCTATGTCGGAATTGGAAGTGCTATTTTATTACAGAAGAATTATTAATTCCATAATGTCATAAAAAGAGTTGTTTAAGGCACTTTTTATTATAATTTTCATGGCGAAACTTCCAATTATATTTATTTAAAATACACAAAACTATTTAAAGCTACAATTAGAGAAAAATTCATGCCTAAAATATTTACTTGGAATAATTGTTATGCTAAAAAGATAGACTTTTAATATATCAATTGCGATAGCTGTTTGTCAGAATATTTAAAACCATTTTATAATTAATAGAAGAAAAACCATTAATTTATATGGTATATATCAATTAAATACAAATTTTTTTTTTATATTATTAATATGATATACAATACAGTGAAAATAAATAAGAAACATAGAACATGTATTTTTTTTTAATGGAGAGACGCATATTTACATGACCTGTTCTCAAATAAAAAGAAACCTCAGATGAATTTGTGCAAGAAAAAGAGACTTAATACAAAAGTTCCAATGGTCATAACATGGGATAATTGGCGTCAAAATACCACATCTAGTTTATTAAAGGTATAGGTAAATATATATATAAGTGAAAGAAAAACAAAAACATAGATTCTTGAGTCTTATAAATATTCTTTAGATGAAAGTTGCAATACTGAAGATATAAATATAAATTTGCATAAAAAAAGCTCTATAAAAAGAATAAAAGTTTTGATCGATCAAATTTATGGCGTCTAAAACCAAATTTAATCATAAATAAATTGAAATTGTTTAATTGGCAACTTTTTTTTCACATTTTATAGCAAATTACATTTATTTTAGCGAGAAATCATACTAGCTACTCATGTTTTAGATAAATTATTTTAGACCTGGTTTAAAAAAATAGGATGCTAAATTGGCAATCAAATATTTAGATCATATTAAAAAAATGGGTTTGAAAGAACTTATAGAAAAAGGCATGGGAAATTTACGATGTAAGGTTTTTGTAAATAGACAAAGAGTGTAAAATATTGAAGTTTATATATCAGAAGAATAATATTTATCTATGAAAATGCAAAAAATTCAAAATTTAAATATTTATATAAGTTTATTAATATATTTATAGAGAAGAAACTAAGTATATAACTGAAATCATCTTTTGTCATGGAACTTTACCACAGATAATTTTCTTATATAAAGATAAAAAACTAGTTTTTACCTTAAGATTGCAGGATTTTTTTAATAATTCGTTCGAAGAGGCATATTTATTAAAAAAAAATTAAATAACAAGATAGAGTTATTAATATGACTAAAACCGTTTTTATAATAAATATAAAATGTTAATATAAATTAAAAATTACATCAAATATCTGTATTACTAGAAAATTAAAATACAAAAAATTTGTTTAATAGAGGATTACAACATTCTACACTTAAAAATAATTTTTTTTGAGTTCATGTTTATAAAGGGTATATAAATAGACAAAAAATATTTTTCGACCGCTAAATTGTGAGAATAAGTCGTGTCTAATGATTATCTTATCGATAAAAACCTTTTATATATAATTAATAACAAAAAAAAGATTGAATGATGAAAAAAAGTGTAGCAGATAATAAAAAAAAATTGTAAAGAGAAATACAAATCAACAATCAGAGAATAAAACAAATGCTGTTCCGAATCAAAAAACTTATTATATTATTGAAATATGTTTTTGATTCAAAACAAGATTTTCATAAGCTCGAACGCTGTGACTTTACGAGTATATAGATGTATTTAATTTCATCTATCAAAACATAGATATTTAGAGTAATATTGTATAAAAGCACATATAAACATAAATTTACAGCTTAAATTGTAATTAAATATGTTTATATGCAATATAATACAGAAATATGGGTTCCTTGAATCAATTAGTGTTATATTTGTCATTTAATGATTATATAATCCATTTTTATGCTTTATAATATTTTGTGATTTTGATATAGTGATTCTGAATAAGTTATTGTTATTATAAGAAAATATATTGCAATGCTTAATGAGCAGTAAAAATAAAGTTTAAATATAAATGATCTGAAAAAACATAAATTTGTATTTCTCTTGTTTCAAATATAAACATTTTATTCAAAAAATTTATTTTGATCGATATAATGCATGTTTATTTGTGTTAGCTTGTATAGATATTTCTTTAAAGTTAAAAATAGAATGCTTGTAGTATATTTTAGATTTAAAAAAAACACGCGCGTTACTATTAGCGACTATATATTACAATCCCAATGTGATGTTCAATTTCAAACTATTTTTATTTGGGACAGAAGAAAAAATACAACAAATAGTATGATTCCATTTAATAAGATTTTCCGTTACATTTCATCAAATAATATAATAATAGCTGATGGATAAAAAAAATTATGCAAGGATCTATAAAAATCACAGTATAATTAAGTTTAAGATTTTCATTGTATAATTCTAAACAAACTTTAAAATTTAATTTTTCTAATAATACTATATAAATTTTTTTTTAGTTAGAATCCGATTTTTTTACGTAAAGCAATATTTTTAATGAAAACAACAGGTATGTCTATAATTATTAAGTTTAAATATTTATCAAATTTTATAATTATGTGTGTCTAAATATTACATAAGGTAAAATGAGAACCATCAACTTTTATTGTTATATTTCATTGTCCATCTATAACATTAGAAAATACGTCATGGTTTTTCTTTTGACGTAAATCTAATACTTTCCCTTGAGAACAATAATGAACTGGAAACAGAAGCAAAAGATACACACAGCGCCGAATTGAATAGTATGCGACATTTTATCTATATTTTGCATGCCATCGCTCCAATTATCTACGGCTCTTCGAAACCCGTAATCCAAATTAAAGCCCTTTTCGATTCCGGTCATGAAAATAAGGGGGCCTAAAAAACTGAATAGTGCGGCAAAAACGAGCATTGGACCCTTTTTGAACAGATAGTAGATGATAGTTGCTATTACTACAAAAACAACAATACCATAAATTTGATTTTGATCATCTAGCCCAATATATATCAGTGTATTTTTGTGAAATCCTTCCTTGTAAATAAAAATCGATACTATAATAAAGCCTATGATTGAGAGAGCCTTTGTTAATGAAACAATGAAATGCGCAGCCACGAGTGATAATACAAGAAAACCTATTGCTAGTTTGGTGGGATTATCATCTACAAAAGAAACCATTTTCTCGACATAGGAACCGATGAATTGACTTACTATTGAACTTTTATCGGCTGATTTTACAGAAAGCCAAGCATAAATGTCTACGAAAAACGTTTCTATAGCAATTGATATTAGAAAAAAAAGCGAGGTTTTTAGATATTTAACTCCAACTATGCCCATTAAAAATCCAATTACTGTTAACAGAATAATTTGGATATATTTAGCATATGAATCGAATCTCGTGTCTATAAATGCAAAAAGAGTAAGAATGAAGGAACATTTTACCGATCTTGTATGCAATCCGAGAACCAAAGCTAGATATCTCATTTTACCTCTCAATAAAAAGTTGATTGCCATCAAAAGTGAAGTTTTGTTAACAGTTTCTGGTGTATTTTTTCTTTTGGAAATGGTGTTCGAAACATCCTTTAATCTGTCTTTCATCCTTGAAACTTGGATTTCATTGATTTTATCAACTTTAGGGCAAATATTAGTAGATCCAGCAAATTTTAGATTATCCTTTGTGTTTATTTCATATAAAACATCATGATGTTGTCTATTCTCATCTTCCATCGCAGTTTCATTGAAATTTAGATTATAATTTTTCTTATTTACACATAAAACATTATTTTCTTGACTGATCCCCTTTTTTACGTGTAAATCATCCGAATTTTTATTTAAATTCAGATTATTGTTTTTGAACATCATTCCGATGTGTTCAATTCCTTCCTTTTCTGTACTTTCATTATTTTCGAATACAAATGAATAGTTCTTATTGTTATTCGTGGTTTCATTTAAATTTTGAATATTATCAATTTTCTTTTTTTGGTTGGGAATAGTTTTTAACTTCTTTTCATTACCATATTTATCGATATTTGATAAATTTAATCCCCTTTCTCCTAGAATTTTACTAAACACATTTATTTTCATCTTCTTACTTTAAAATTTCGATCTCTCTCCTTTTAAATGTTTTTAATGATATCTTTTTGATAAATATATAATTGATTAAAAGGAGGAATAATTTTAAGTAAAATGATAAATCGTGATCACTTTGGAAATAAAATCAATCTATTTTGGTAAGAATAATATTAAATTCTATTCTGGGGGTTTCTATTATGGGAATATGGAAACCTTCTTTTGGCTTCGTTCTTTTCTTGAATCTAGACTCAATTGTTTTATTGCTGTATCAGTTTAATATGATACGAAGAAAAAGTACAATCACACTGTCTGTACTCTTGTATCACTACTATTGATCGCAAATATATTTTATTAAGTTTCTGGATGTAGAATATTGCCAATCAATTTCTTTCTAAAAAAAACTTTATGATCGGAAATGAGAAGCTTCAAAAATTGAATCTTACACAATTGCCAAAATAAAAAAGATGAGATTATGTTAAAACAACAACTAGAAATAAATGTAGGAAATTGGACTAATTATGCTTGAAACCCGGTACAAAAATATTTAAATTCCATTGAATTCAATAAAGATGAAATTTATTATGTTAACAAATGATTTTTCTAATTTTAAAAAGTGGTTCTAAAATATTATTCAAATTGGTGTTGGTTATACTTGATAAAATTTTTGTCGTAATTCTTTCGCATAAAAATTACTCTTTAAGTGGAAAGATATTTAAAGATTTTATATTATAATTTATCAGAGAGCAAATAATTAAGTTTCCACATATAATTCATTTATATGACAGAATATATATTCTGTTCGGATTTAAATTCTAGTTTTTCTGCTATATATTTTCTCCGGGTTTGTTACTTATATTGGTTATTGCTATTTGTAGTATTCTTATTATTATAGGGATAATTGGTTCATATAATTTTTTATTTATATTATTGCCAATACTAATGTTACTATATTTAATACTATTATAATTGGTTAAATAATTACTGCGATTATATTGAGAATACGAGAGGTATCTAAAAAGATGCAAGAGAAGAGTATATAGTCAAGAAAAAGAATATATATAGGTTGTGTTCATGGGAAATCAATCAAGTATGATTGAAGAAAAAATAAAAAATTGCAACACCACAAACTATAAATAACATGATAAATTATTAATTTGTTACTATTTTCATTGTTATTCCTATTATTACAATTATGTCATTTTTATTGCTTTATTATTTATAGTAAACGCATTTTATTTTATTATTTTCAAATCAATATTAATGTAGGATTAAATTAACATAAAAGAATTCACATATATTTATAAAAACACTCGAAAGCTTTTTTTCGTGTGGCTAAAATATAAATCAACGCATTAAAGCGAAAAAAACATCATATATACTATATTTAGTCACTATAAAAATCTTTACTGAAATATTTATTCATCTAAAACTGAATTCGGTTTATCTCACTCTTTAACCAAAACCATCCAAAGTATTCGTACTAAATACGAAAGACTTAATGAGTGTAAACAAAAGAAGTAAGAAACGAGAGATATATTTAAAATAATAATTGTTTGGAAAACTAATGCTGTTGTATTACAAATAGAGATTAGTGCTACAAAGTCCCTTATCTTATAGATAAAATTGTTTACATGGCAATATAATGAATCTGCTAAAAAAAATTTAGCAAAAAGAGCAAGAAAGGTGTTAGAAATTCGTTATTTTAATAAAGCTGTATCAGAAAAACATCTAAATTATAATTTATATGAAATTTTAGAGATAGACTACTATAAAAAATTACATCCAAAATATACCTTATATACAATACTGCGGTAAAATTTATTAAAGAATAAATTTACAAAAGAAAGTTAAATTTACTATACAAATACAAATAAAAGAGCAAATCAAATATTTTATTATTATTTTTCATTGATCATTCGTTGAAGTAAATTCTTGATTATAAAGTGTTTAAGAGAAATAAAAAATTTGTATTTAGAAAATATTCGCCTTTTTGTACTGAATATTCTAGACATAAATTGATTTCTCTATTATTCGTGTGGATTATATATCCGAATCAAATTTTTATCTGTTGATTTAAGGAAATATAGAATTGTTAATTTATTTTCGTGTATTCTGATAGATTTTTTTTAAAAAAAGAAGTAAATATAAGAAATGAAATATTATAGTTTACAAAAAAAGCATATTACATCCGAAACTTGTGTTAACATTTTGCCGCTAAATATACCGTTATTGGCCATTATACGAAAATAAATTCATTTATGAATCCTTTAATTTAAGCGTCCCACTTGAAATCATTAAAATAAAAGATATGAATCCAAAATTTTTATTTTACAAAAACGAATTTATAGATAATTAACATAATTTCTAAGAGAACAAAAAAATTATGAATAAGTGTTATTCAAAATTTATATATATGTAATATATTTCTGAAAATTTAGGATATAATAGATTCAATAATTCGAATTAAAACAGGATTCAAATTTTCAAAAAATATTAGCCTCTTGTCATAATTATATCTAATACTAGCTTTTACATGGCTATATAATTTTAAGCATAAATATTAAATTGCTTTAATATAACCTCTAATTTTATATAAATAAAGGTTTAGTTTGTTATATTTCATTTAATGTATCAGTTTATTTATTCCACAGACTTGAACATCTAAATTCATCACGGGAAGATGCAAGTGAACTTTATTTTGGCGCTCTAAATTTTTTATTTTTATTTATTTCGGTATGATGAGCCAGCAACCTAATATGTGATAAATAATAATTTCGAATAAATTATTTCCTAACAATGCAGTTTAGAATTCGATTGAAAAATATATGAAATTTTATATGCATATTAATAAATTACATTTCCATAAATAATTACGGGAATCGATGAAGTAAAATAAAATACAAATTAATAATGAAAAATTAACAGGAACATATATTTATTAGAAAATAAAGAACACTGCCTCAATATATTTTCCTTTGTATGCATATATAAACCCTTTGTAAATATAAAAATTCACTTTTAATATTTCTTTGATCCCAAAAAAATATGCTACGTGATTTAGCGCCGTATGAGGTAAAATCAGCCCCATAAAGTCAGAAAAACATTCGTTTAAATGCATATCCGCTCGGTATGTGTCCATCAGAGGAATCATACATGAATCATGTTTAACACATTCTGGACTTAGAATAATGCTTTTAAACATTAATAAAAAATGACTATAACCGAGTGATTCGCATGTTCAATTCTAAATCCATAAATTAAATGTTTGAATTTTTGTGTTATAAACATTCAAAATTATTGTTAAATGACCAAATAGGCGATTCATGCTGCCCAGCTACAATCGATCAGCCAACATTTTAGACCAAAGTATGTAGTCCTATTATATGTGTTAAACATAAGATTGATTATAGCACTGGAAGTAAAATACTCATATCACAAAAACTAGAGCAAATAATCAAAGGTATATTGGAATTGGGAATGATTTTTCTGAACCGGTAAAGCAATTCACATAGCCAAATTACAATCACAATATCATAACTTCAAACCAATTTTACAAATTATATAAATGCCAGTTCAAAAACTAAAATAAAGCACAAAAATTTCTATCGAGATATATTCCAGCCAAAACCTCAAATTCTCGCCTATTTGCAATATTTACCTACTTCCAAACAGCCTCATAGCGGAGCTCAAGACTATGAACCGGCATAGTAAAAGTTACATTTTGAAAGTTAAGCTAGACAATAGTCAGTATTAACCTTTGGATTGTCATTTTATCCGTATTTTTTTACGTATTTACCAACATTCCTGTTTTTCGTAAATTAAAAATGTATTATAATAAAATAATCATCTATATAATTTTATTATAGATAGAACCAAATCGTGGACAAAATTTTATTAAATATAAGGTATTTTCAATAGATATAAAAAGAGTTCAACAGGTAATTATTTATTTCCTATGCTCCAATCTCATATATTTCTTCTTTTATTCAAGATTTTCATGCAATTATATCCATTGGGTAAGTAATGAATGTAATAATATTAAAATTTCACAAAGTGAATAATGCAGATCAATAGATAATGATAATTTTAATGAACTAACTATTCCTTATTCATTATTTTTGAATTTAATTGCTTAAATAGATGCAAGATTCTGCAGTTTTGTTACACAAAATTTAAATTATTGATTAAATCTTTACCTATGTAAATTTAATAAAATCTTAAAATAAATCAGATTGTTTCGATTAATATTTCTAGAAATAATATAAAATTATAATATTTACGTCTATTATGAAACTTACATTTATTGATTGTAAATAAGTGAATTATAGATTGTGGTTTTTCAATCAGAATCAGATGGTTTTTTTTGCAAATTTTATTTTATAAAGGCAATATATTTATGCAATTTTCTATTTTCAAGGGTTTTATATATTATGAAAAACTGCATAGATCAGTTTGTATTCATTTTTAAATAAGGGAAATCTTTTGCACTAAGTAAAGGGCAATAGAGGGAATTACAGCAGATTTTAACGAATAAAGAGAGCTCAATTTTTTAATCGCCTTTATATAACTTTAATATTACTATCTGATAAATATAGATTCAAAACACAATATATTGTGCCAGAAAAATACAGAGAATGTTGAATTAAAAATAATCAATCTAGATGCCAATGAAAAATTTATAACATTCACGTAGAAGTTATTATCCAAGAAAATACAAGATTTTTCAAATACAAACATACGTTACAAATATTTAGCCGTTTTTTTATTTAATTAAAGCCGAATAATAGTTAAAAAAACATCCATTTAAAATTAAAACCCCAATCAAGAAATATTGTATCGTGGTCTGGGATACAGATATAAAAAACACAAAAAATAGCCTTCGCTGTAAAATCGTGCATAAGAACGAAATTGTTGATTATAATTAAACATAGGACATAAAATAGAAATAATATATGAGATATCATGATCACAATTCATGTTATTGAATCAGAATATTTCAACTAAACATACATCCATTTAAAAAATTATATTTACACTATAGATTGCATTTTTTGCATGTATTTATGGATAGCTAAATATTATTATATACATAAAAATCATGGTAATTAATTTTAAAAATATACATTCGCGGAAACCGATAATTAAAAGATGAACAACTATATTAAGAAAACCATACAAAATAGCTATTAAACTGACATAAAATCAAATTACGATGACATCAAATAAAAACACATCTTGTCATGTTTTAGTTTATTGTATGAGCGTTGTATTAGCTGGTTCATAATATAAGATTCTAGATAACTTCTTTCTGTATGGCGTTAAAAAAAAGCATTTATTAGTTATTTTATTTATAAATTTCATATAATTATGGCTTACGAGTGAAATAAAGTATCGTTTTCTATCTATAATGGTAAGCAAAATACAAATTCGATGCAAACACGAATAGTGAAGAAAATTTGTCTATATTTGGAATGAAGAAAATAAAGGTCAAAAATAAAAAAAGACAACAAACCCAATATTTTTAAAAAAGATTCTTGTTCTCAGACAATCTAATATGGTTATCAGTGTTTAAAAGCATAATTTATGTTGTATTTGGACATAAAATATACAATAAAATTGCTTTTTTAATTTTATAAGGAATAAATATATCATCTAAAGTATTTATGAATTAGTAATCCCAGTTGATGCATAAAATAAGCCGTGAATTTCACTTAAATGGTTAAAATTCTAATTTGATGATTTTTAATTTAATGATTTAAAAATTCCTTAAAACTTACAATTATTCAATTTTCTAAAAAACATTCGAAAGAGAAAAAATAAAAAAATCCCAAGTTTTGGAAATAAAATAGAAATTATACCATTTTATACATAAAACTTGCTTAGAGGGCCAAATTTATTTTCGAAACTATTTTATATACGAAATAGATACATAGTAGTATTTAAAATCAAATATGGTGACTTAAATATTAGTACCTGCTTTTTTGACAATAAGCAAATTTATTCCTTCAATGTGCGTTTTTTTGATATGAAAGTTGAAATTTATAGTTAAAATAAAAGATATAGTCATCAACTCAAAATTAAAAATTTTATTATTGAACTTTGTAAGTAATTATATAGGACAAAAAAATAAATCTGTAATTTTTTTTGGTTAAATTGAAACTGTATTTGTTTTTAAAAGAATATAAATTTATAATTTCAGCTGATTCCTAAAATAATTTTCGGGTATATTATTAGAACCTCGATGCATTTGTAAAATTATAAATCACATTTTTTCATTATCAAAGACCCTTTTTGTTTTATTTCCACAAAAAAGATAAAATTAAAGGTTTAGAATAGATGAAAAATTACTACGCTGTTAGAAGTAACAATCTAAAAGTATTTTCGGTTATTATGTTGATATTCAAAAAGACTTGAATTAATGTGCATATATTATGATGGTAAAATATTGCAGTAATGCAAGTAAAAATTATAAATAGATATATAAGAAAATTAAAATCATAAAAAATAGTTGAAAACTAAAATTCAGCTAAAATTTATATAAGTTAAGCTTAATACTTTCTTCTAAAAGGTTTATTATTAAAAATAGGATTTGATTAGTATTTTCTGACTTGTATACGATGCAAATGGAATAGAGATCTAAATACCCAATTATATATTTCTAAATTTATTTTGTGTTATATTCACCTTTGGATTCATCGATATATTTCTATGAGTTGAGTTAAAGATAATTTCATGCTAAAGTGAATAATAATTTTTTTTTGAAAATTGATCGCAAATTGATTCACTTTAAATGATTTATTGATCTCAAAAAACAAAAAATAAAATATTGCTTATCATTTTATTTAGATATGTAAAATTTTTATTGATGCAAATAAAAAAAAAATACAATATAAAATTAAAATTTTTGGCTAGAAACTGCACATAATGCCGTATATCAATCAAAATATACATTTATTTTTATCTGATAGACCTACATTTATATTTTAAGCTTATTTTAATATGAAAAAAAAATCATAATATAAGAATGCAAATTCTTATAGTTAAATTCTATGATGGCTTTGAGTATGATCATTTTTGCATGAAATGATAAATATTACTTAAAAATGTACAAAAGACAACATTTTAAAAGCCAATGCTACCATGTTAATTATATTTTCATTTTTCAAAATGCAATATATCCTGTTTTTAAATATTTATACAATATTATAGACATTTAAAAACCTTTATTTACTTTGCTAAATATAAATATAACTTTCTAAAAAATATTTTATCATTTAAAGTATAATTATTGCATAAATACACTAGCTAATGTACCTATTTATATAAAAGATAACAGTGAGTTTGAGAAAAAGATATATTATATATTTTTTTGTGGTGATTTCGGCATTGTAATTTTAGATTTTCTAATTAGACATAGCGTGATTATTTCCCACATGCCCATAATATACATAATCTTAGATATATTTACTTCTCTATCATAATTTTAGATACCTCTACTCACTTGAAAACCAATAATTTTAAGCGTAAAACTCACACCTAACTTCTATTTATACGTCTTAATTATATTTTTGATTCGAGTTCTTTCTGGAGCCATATATTATATATAGTTATTGATTATATCACATTCTATGAGATATTGGATGATATTTGTTATACACTTGTAGAATAATGCTAATTTAGATTTTAGTAAATCATTTTTTACCAGTTTCTGTTATCGAACATGTTTACATTATTCGTACTAGATATACAGATTTCTATCGAAGAGAAACTTTTTTATTTTCTGTTATATACAAATATTTCTAGCTTTTCACTGAAGATTTAATGCCTGTCTTTATCCTTATATGTACTCTACACCCAGCCTAGTAATTCACCATCATCACATGGACTGAGATTCTACGTTTTTTTAAACCAATTTTGTTACTAACATGATTTGGAGGCATCAAAAGATTTCATTGTTCCTTCATACAATATGCTGCTCTATTATTTGTTTGAACCTTATTTATGGGAGAAGAACGTTATAAGAATGAATAAAGTAAGTGAACGATAAATTTCACATGAAAATATGTTTCTATTTTAGATGAAGCAGAGTATGATTTCTTAACATGCTATTTTTTCATAATACAGCCAAGATGAATTCCATAGGCGTTGTGTATTTTTATATGGTGTTTTTGTTTTATGTTACACACACCTTTTTTTGACCGAGACATAAACAACTATTTTTTCTAGGTTGGATTTTACCTATCAAAATTCTTTTATAAAAGCTAGAAATGCCGAGGTTTAAATTATCTATATTCAAATGTCAGCTTTTTAGGCGATATTTCTTCTTCTAGAGATAATGATTTTTATAATAACAGCAGTAATCATTCGTATTAAATTTAATTTGTTTTTATCCACTTTAGGTTCACTCGTTTATATTTAAAATTTTTCTATATTAGATGGTTTTACAAACATGTTGTTTTTTTATTGATAAACTTCTTTTGTTATCATCTAATTTTTGTTTAAACATCTAGTCCAGAATTATGTGATCCGATATGGTAATATATTAGCGGTATTATATATTTCCATATGAATTTGATTGCTTTAAAACGTTACATTGAATTTTACATAAACTTTGTACGGATGCTAGTATTCTTTTTCCTACTTATAAAAACTTTGAGTTCTTTTTCAACGTTACAAACCTCCAATATTTTAAAGTACTTCTTCCCGCCTGTATCGACCAGCAATACCTCTGTATATGTGCTTTTAATGCTATCAGTTGCTGATTTTCTCACTTCATTTCCCACCCTACATGATCAAATATTTGTGAGACCTCTTGATTATTAATTGGCTGTTTTAGTCCGCTTCGGCTAAGATCTAGAGCTCAGTATGAAAAAAAAAGTGTTTAGTTCTGTGCGTGTTAGTCATTAATTTGCTATGCAGTGCTGGGAATTTTCTGGTGGTCTTTGCTTTATCGGATCCATACACTGCACAAAAAGAGCAATGATAAACTGATACATGGAGAATTTGATTTTCAATTATAACCCATATTTATCTATTCAAGTTAGTCATATCGATAAACTTCAGTTATTTATGACTTTAAAGATAAATTTTATCATTCATTCTTGTATTTTGTGGATTTTTAAAATTATAAATGCGTATTCTTATTCATTGATGAAATAATTTACATAAATAAAACTTGGCCACTAAACTGTTTCTATATTGGTTGTTGGCAGCAACGTTTATCATCGCTTGTTTTTAGAAGCTTGCACTCTTTGGAATGCTAAAACAAAATTTAATGCTAATAAACCTTTATAGAATCATTATATCGCTTTGATTGAAAGTTTGCATATACTTAAAATACATGTCATGTGTCTGAATTCTGATCCATCACAACTTTTATTTTGGTATCAGGTATGTGATTTAAGACGAATAGCATGCATTTTTATTTTTTCAGGCACATAGTTTTTACTATCTTATAATGTGAGTGTATATTGGTCATTTTGTTGAATAAATATTTCTAATTTCTTTCCCATTGTTTAGTTTAGTTTGCTAGGAAGTTCAACATACTATAAAATCTGATTACATAGATAAATTCTGTTTCTGAGTATTCCCTAAGGCGTTATGGATCAAGAAATCGTCAAAGCTGCATGTATTCAAATCGTAATTTGTTTCAATATCATCTATAAAAAAAACGGTAGCAATCCATCTTTATATGTATCATTATCTGTGCTTAATATTCTTTAATTAATACTACAATGTTTTTCTGATCGGATTATATTTTTTCGCCTTTCTTACCCTATCTTTTAATAATATATCCTGCAGCAATTCAATTATCAATGGTTTATGATTATTTTTACATAGAAATGTTCATATTTGATCATCAATTTTTGCACTTCTTTCGGCTCTAATTTAAGAACACCTATATGGCGGTTGAAGAGCGAGATATCATATTCGTTGTTCGATGAAAATAGTTTCCTGGATTAAGTTGTGTTTTATCTGTTTTTTAATATTGGAAAAATATATTCTTAAACTTTTCCATCCAAATTGCAGACGTGCTATTTTCTCATGATCAGATAAAATTTTAGCCTACTTATCCATAAAATGATCGGCATATTTTATAGACTAGAAACGTTTTTTTTCTGATTTACATGTATTATGTTCTAGTGGTGTGCACTAAAAAAATTTAGTTGTTTCTTCTTGTCTTTATCTTTATGTTTCCTTGCTCTTTAGAGACTGATCAAGATCAGAAATAAATTACAGTTTTTTTGTATAACGTCGTTATATACCAATTCAATTCAAGGGAATCATCATATATTAACCTGTGAGTGGTGTAATACATGGTTCAAAGCAGAGTGGATATAAGCCATTATAAATGCATTATTGTATTGCCTATACATTTTATATGTGCCTAGATTTTAAAATCTATATTATTTGAATTTTCTCGTTATTACACATAAAAATATATTATATTGAGAAAGAGGATTTCTCAAGCAAGGATTAAAAATTAAATTTGATCATGTCGCTTTTTTTATACGTCAGTTTACATTTTACTATGGTACTTTTCCATTTTATTGTATAAATTTGTGTTTATATTTGCTGGTAACAACTTTTTCAGTTGATGTGAGATTAAAAAGAGATTTTATGTAAAAAAAAGTTGGATCTTATAATTTTCACTATAATCTTTCTGCAATAGTCTTGTCTTGTATTTGTACAGATACAACATGTAGATAATTAACCAAGACGCACTTCTGTATATGACAAATTGCTGGTGATAAGGTTCCTCTGTGAAAACAATCATTTTTTTTAGAAAAGATTATAACAATAGAAAAATATAAGTCAGCACGTGTAAGTTAATATAAATCTACAGAAATAGATATTATAAATATGCTAATATTAATAAATGATACGCCTGTGATATCCAACAATATATTCACATACTCTATTTAAATCAACGCATTGTTTGCCCATTTATAAATTTAAAACGTTAACCCCAAGATAATTTATTTTAAGGGGTAAAAGCCAATGAAAAATATAAGGTATACAAGAAACTTATCATATTATAGAGAGGATAATATATTCACCCGCATAATTCTATTCAAATATATTATAATTTAATACTTTATTATAATTAAGTCAGATAATGAACATGCAATGTCATTAATCAACTACTACACCGGGTTATTAAAGCTAGAGCCAGAAAAAATAAGGCAGTGAAATTGGGAGAATGATGATTTAAAATAAAATACATGTGCAACCATCCAATCAAGAATGACTTTACCACAAAATAAATGAACTGGGGCGCGGTCTTGAAAACATAGAATCCAAATTAAAAGAATACCCTTTCAGCTAATGAAATTACTTGAACAAGAAAGAGTACAATACCCTAGAAAAGCAGCTTTGCAATAATTTTAAAAAAAAACGCGACGTACCTGGCCTGAATAAATGATTAAATTAAGACAAATCACGGAATAGTAAACCTAGATCTTTCAAAGCTCGATTTAAAGAATAGAAAGTTAATTGTGTAAAATAAAACAAAAACTCTTCGATGTGCATAATTATTTAACGCTAGGAATACTAGGATCATAAAAATGGCTACTGTATGCTAATATAAGACCTTCGGCAATACATTTTCTGTTTAATTCAGGATAAAAATATTTTAGTAGGTGAACGAAGATCATGCCGCACCCATACGAAATTTTTATAAACTGTCAATCTCTTGGCAAGGAGATGCAAAAAAAATGCTTGTCCATGACTATACAAGAAGACATAAAGAAATGTTACAGTATCTTAACTTTATGCTAGCAAGAAAATATAATTTCAAAAAAATCAGTAGACACTCAGTGCAGGAAATAATGGAAAATGAATTCGCAGAAAATAAAGTAGATACAAGAATTAAAACCGGTATAAAAATTTAAAAGAGGCTTAATATTTTATATATGATAAAAAGAAACTGTATCAATCTCAAAGAAATTGTGTGACTAGTATTGAAATTAAACGTAGTGTAAAATGTAAAATCGAGAAAGCATGATCTGCAAACATTTGGACTGTCATTAATTTGAAAGTTCAAGACAAAATTTATTCCATATGTTATAACTTTAGACGGTGCGGTGAAACATTATCATTAAAGATATCTAAAGTAATCGAAGTAGCTAATCAGATTGAGGCAGATATACAAATCTTGGGATTGAGAAAAAAACTTGAATTAATGGGTCTTGAACTGAGAAGAGGTATTTGATAAGACTTAAGAAAGGAGAAAGGGTAAAAGTATTAATACGCAGTGCGCAAGAGAGACCAAGCAAGTTGTTCTTGAGAACAAAAATTAAAATTAAACCGAAGCATTATGCCTTAAAATTAATAATTATACTTTAATTATAGATATTGAAGTATTTAAAATAATAATGATAAAGTAGAGTAATTCGATTAAAATCCAAAAGAGTACCATGTATTAAGATGCTATCTATTTGTAGCTAAATTAACCACGAATCAAACCTTTTTGACCTATAAATATAAAATAACTCAAATTTAATGGTTGATTTTTTATTCTCATACAGAATACAAAATATATAATTTTAGCTTGCTAAAAATCATGAATCATTTTTTGGTCATATGTGCATTTTGTAATTTAATAACGCTAATGTATTTTTAGGATCCCAGGAAGTAACAAAATACTGGTCAAGCGATATTTATATAAAGTTTGTTTGAAATTAATTCCTTGCTTAAAAATACAAAAATAACATCAAATAAAAATTTATATATATTAAATTACAATACAATTACATTGTTGAGTTTAATGGTATTAAAAAGACAGCGAGATATTCTCATACTGTTATTTATATAAATTATATTCTTCTATGCTCTATTTCTTTTCGCGCCACTATTTTATGCACTAAAATACATAAAAAATTAAATATTTATGTTTTTCGATTTATTTTTATTGTACTATCTAAAATCATGCGGTATCTTTATAATAATTCCTTATTAAAATCATATTTCATATACCTAATATGTTTTTTTCCTATAAACGGAACTAAAACAATATTTTCAGAATTATTTGTATATTTATATAAATACAATTAAAAATTTAAATTTCTATTATGAGGATCCGAGATAGTCTTCGCTTCAAGTACTTATTTAATTAAATAGCATATTTAAAGTAAGATGTCGAAAAATCATGACATGGCCTTCAAGTAGGGCTTTATATTATTTGTACACAAATACGATTTTTTTTTGTTTTAAAATCCAAGGAGTCCGAGATTTGATTCACTTCAAGTAATTCTTCATGATATAAAAGAGCTTTTTCATGAATTTAATTTACTATAAAAAAACCATTGGTTATCGTTCAAGCGATTCTTTGTATATTTTATAAATTTAATATTTTTTATTTCCTCTGAATTCGATATTTTTTAAAAAAAATAAATGAAATAATGATAAAATTATCTTTTATTGAGCAGCACAAAGGTTTGAATTGTTTAATTAATAAATATCCATTTTGATTTACATATATGCATAAATTGTCCCTTTAGATAGAATCAAATGCCTTTTTTCTATATTAGGATCTAAAATATGTAAGGTTATAAACCTTTACTGAAAAATACAGCGTAAAATGGCGCATTAAATTTGCTCAGATGTATTCAAGAACGGGAATACTGCTTATAAGAATCTTGTTTTGGCCTTTATAATGATATATTATATTGTTGATATTGTATCGGTCTTTACAACCAGACATAAAAGCGGTGAAAATGCACATGTTGCTGTGTTATTAGAATTATTTGCTTTAAAAATTTAAGAATAGCATGTTTATTAAAAACTACAAGAAAGGATTAGATATATTAGAGAAAGAAATGGTTTTTTTGAAGAAAAATAATATTTATTAAAATATTAGAGCCTCAAAAGAAAATAATGATATTATTAATGGCTGTATAAATGATAGTAAATAATATGTGATATTTATAGGTGCTTACATAAGAAGCGAGGCAAAGGGTGGTGATTAAATATAATAAAAATCATAAAAACTAAAACACAACCCACTTTACCTTAATAAAAAATGTGATTAGAAAAGATTGTATGGTATCTACTGATTAAATGTGGTATAGCCATGATATTTGGGATTCTGTTAGTAGCGCCAAAGGGGGGTTATACGTGCCACAAAATCATATTTTAGTGCATTCTAAATTATCAGAACCCAGAGCCAGATATCGACAATAAACCATAGGTTTCAGTTGACTATGAATTGTTTACATAATCCGGGGAAAAAATGCAAAATTTTTCGTTTTATTTGAAATGTTTTATACCATAAGAGCTTTGCTAATTAAATAAAAGATATTTGAAATCAATAAAAAAAATTGTCAAATAAACTTGGTTCATCAATAATTACATAGAAAAAAATATATCGCTGTAAAATTAAGTGGTTTTATTTGCAAATTTTGCAAATAGTAATTATTTTATTTAATGCAACCAAAAAGCATACATATAGCTTCTTAAATAACTTATATTATACTGATTTTTTGTTGATGTTAGATGATTACAAGTGGTTCCAAAAAGATACTGTATTTTTGGGATATAGTTAACTTTTTGAAATAATATAAATTTATTGACACCAAAAATATTAAATAAACAAATAACATAAATATATATTTAATGAATTACTTTTTATTTAAGGAACGTTAAAAGAAAACAGACCGATCACTCAAACTTTCATTTTGTCTATACTGGATACTTTATGCATACATGATTTGATATTCTATAGGAAAAAAAACAATAGATTTTTATCAATATTTTTGGATTGCAATTATTTTAATTGTAACCGACAACAGTTTAATGGGATCCTTCAAATTTTTATTAAACTTCTCATCAATAGTAAAATAAAAATCATTTAATAAAGGTTAAAGTAAATAATTCAAAACAATCAAAGCACAATATGTAAGGATTTGCTGAATTATAAACCGATTAAGGCCTCGGAATGATCCGTCATGTTCTGATGTAATGCTTATTAAAAAAAATAGCAAAATAATATATATGTTTCAAATCATGGCTTCTATGAATGCAAAAAAATACCAACTTTCTGTTTAAATTGTGTTTCATTCTATTTGTTCTAATTCAAAAATTGATAATTTGCATACGATGATATATTTGTAAAAGAAAATCTAATATAATCAAATAAAGATGGTTCATATCTAATTCTTTAAAATTTTGTAGACGTCTTTATTTGCAGTTGATATCAATTAAATTTGCACTTAAATAAAAATATTTACATTTCATGAATGATTGATTATGCTTTTTATACATCAGTTTTCGGTAAACTTGAATGCAAGAAAAATATTTTTGATAATAACGTTATAATACATAATTTTGAGCATAAAAAGTGTAAGTTATAACATAAATGTATATTATCAATTTTAATACTACTTTGTTTGTATAAAATACTGGTTTTTGCTGATAGTATTAAACGTCTGCGCAGTAGTATTTCCAGTATAATGTAATTTTTTCCTTTAAATTAAAAATCTATGATTTTTATTTAGTTGTTTTTTCAGTGAAAACATAAAAAATTTAAAGAAAATAAAAAATTAACAAGAATTATATATATGATTTTTATTCAAATTTAATCCTCTTTTTGCGATTTTCTGATATAGAAATAATATCGAACAATTTTTTCAAATCTCTTGCATTTTTTTAAACTCTATAAAACATCATCAGAGATAAAATATACTGAAAAAAAATTCATGTATCTAAACTCTTATTTATTTATAGAGAAAAAATATGTTCTAAAGGAATATATTGGTATCTTAGAATCGTTTATTTTTTATATTTAACGATCCTTCATTTTTATTTTATTTATAAAAGATCGTCTTACTATTTTAATTATAGAGTATCAAAAAATCCAGCAACACGTTGTATCTTGAACAAAAATTACGTATAGATTTTAAAAGAACATACGAAAGAGTTCCTACGAATTTACGTTTTCTTGTTCATTTAAATATTTATTTTTTACGTTTTATATAACAACACACAGTTTATATGATTTTATTTAGCAATATATGATGGTTCCAATGCATTTGTTGCAACATCTTTATCCCACAGAAATTCTTAAATCTATACAAATAAAAATAAACCAAATTAAAATAAGAAAATATAAATTATTGCCTTATGGCATTGCAATAAGTTAGAGAACAAAAATTTCCGATTTAAGAAATCATATTTTATGTGAAAAAGTTCACAAAGATCTATAGATTATTAAGTAATAAAGGTATTTTAGGGGCTGATTTAATTAATATAAAAATTTTAGACATAAATAGATTATTATAAAATTAAAATTACAACTATAAATTTAGCCCATAAATAATAATTACTTTTAATGCCATGAAATATATCTTAATGTACCACTTTTTTTGACAACTATAAGGTTATAAATATATTGGAGTAATTGAGATAGCAATATGTATGTAAAACTAGAAATCATTAAATGAAAAAACGAAAAAATGTTAAAAAGAATAAGAAGTTTATATTAGACAAACTAAATACAAGAAACTCGATTAAATCTATTAATAAACATATAATACCACGACAAAATACCTTAGAGACGTATTAAAATTATAATTGGCGGAATGAATATAACTCGATAAAAGGATAATGGGTGTTTTAAACAGATTTTCTGCCACCTTCGGCCTATTAATAAACAAAGATAGTGTATAAAGAGAGATTAATTAGCACATGGGCCATGTAAAATTGAATTCAAAGGGTGAAGATAATTTACCAGCTAGAAAATTTGCTTGGAAACAGTAAAAACAGTTCGCCGAGGAGGGCTGCAATATTAATAGTAGAAAAAGATAAGAAGAAATATCTCTCACTAATTGAAGAATATCTTAAAATCAAATATCATCCCAATATCACCGATTCCTAGACACAGGAGAAAAAGCTGCAAGAAAGTCTATTATGTAAAATAAAAGAAAAATATTTGCACCAGAAACTTTTTGAAGCCAAGAATAATGATATGGTTAATATTTTTGGATCATCAAGATGGATAAAAGACGGCAAAATTAAACTTAGTGAAGAAGAAAAATTCTGTTTTATGCAGGACATAAATGTGTTTTTCGGTGAAAGGATAAAATACCCACATTGTAATGAAGCCATGAAAACAATTTAACACTTTGCGACGAGTTCAAGAGAATTTGAGGGCATTATTACACGCGAAGAAACAATGAAATCATAAGACGTCTTCATTTCCTCCAATTAAGACAATACAAATTCAAGAAAACCAATAATATCAGAAATCAATCAGATACAAGATCAGCAAAAATACACATGCGTAAATAAAGGTATATAGTAGAATATTAACGGATATATTTATCAAATTTAATAGACATGAAATTTTCTTATACGGTAAAAAATTAAATATTATATGTTGATTGAAATAGGTATAACAGACATTTCAAGTTAAATATAATTGAGAATGTGAATATAAGAAGCATTTAATTGGTTATATATACAAATTCAAAACAAGAATAATACCATATGTAATGACTTGGGATCAGGTGTTACAAAATATGTTAATGGTTAAGAATTATGAACGAAGTAGAAGAATATATGCGAGCTTTTACACTCCGCAAGACACTTGAACACATCTCATTTGAGAGAAGAAGAGCAGTTGATGAAGATGAATCAGGGGAAGGTGTCAAAAGATGCATCAAGGAGTTGTGCAATATTTTCGACGGGCTGACCACGCTTAAATAGATAAAATGGATCTCAAAACTTAACACAGAATAAAAAATTTGTTGTAACTCCCCAGTTTATAATATAATTATTTATTCTTTAAAAAATTTAAAGCATTGATTACCTTTTAATCTAACAACATAAATATAAATAATGTTCGTTATGAAAATTTTTCGATTATTGAAATTATTTATTGTAATCAATATTTTTTACCATTATAATACTATGTTATGAAAGTTAAAATAATTTTGGCATCACTTTGTGTCAATTTTGTGTTTCATATTCCTCCACTTATAAATGTACATCGGAGCTACCCACAAAGTTTGCACATAGGTTATATGTGTTCTGTAAACATTCTCACATTAAAATTAATTTTCTCGTTCTCATATTTATATTTAAGCGTTCTTGATAGATATTAATTTTCAAATAATTTTTATTTATGGATTAATTTTGTTAATATAATTTATGCTTTTCTCTTGAACAAAGACCTCCTTATTTATTATAGTCACATGATATTTATGCTCTTGACGATATCTTCTTCTCTTTCATCCTATTTGATACCCCTTCTATTCTCAGGACTTATTAGTTTGTGGGGTTTACCATATCCTATAGGTATATATGCCTTATATAAGGATTATGGCATCGAGTTTTTTCTGTCATAGAAGAAAAAAAAATATATAAATAATTTTAACGTATTTCACATCAATTGAAAAGCTACAATTTAAGCGCTGATAAAAGTTGTGATTTTATTAAAAAATTTACAAAAAATGTGTTATATGTATATATTTTAAAAGAAAAAGATCAATAGATCATGATTATCTAATGGGGGTTTTTGGAAAACTTAATCTTTTTTTTTATGGTTATACAATTTTATATGTGGGACAACAAGTTTATCAAAATTTCGCAATGTATAAAAAATTTAATTTTTAAATTTAAATATGAACAAAGGTTTTTTAGAAATTCAATTCATATTCTCACTTATATTTTTTTTTGTAGGAAATTTTAAAGAGAATCTACAAAAATAAATATAATACAAAAAAATACCACTAAGATGTCTTCTTATACAAAAAAACCTTTATTTTATTATTGATTTTTACCCTATATCAAAAAATTGTAAAAGTTATAATGAAGCGGAAAAAAGTTAGATGTTCTTTCATTGCATAGCACCCTTAATTTACATATCAAAATATCTATAAAGAATGCCTGGCGCAAGAATATTCAACTGTTATAATAGTAAAAGATGGTGTAAAAATAAAAAAGCATAGAAATATTAATGAGAAAAAACTGTTGACACATTCTATAAAACTGTCATAAAATATTTTCAAAAATTTTTGATCTAGTGAAAAAATTTTAAAATCAAAAAAATACAAACTCTATGCAATAAAAGATGATAACGGCTATATTAGTGTTATTAAACCAGAAACATATAAATTTTTTGGCTAGAAGATCATATATGGAAGGTTATATCTAGCAAAAGAATCTAATTATACAACCTACAACAAAAGATAGACTAAGTTACATAAAAAATAAATTGAAGAGGGTTTCAATATAACAATATCGAATAAAAAATATTTTGCAGTTAAAAATAATGTATATATCTAGTAAAGGTGTGACACAAACAAATTCCGCCATATATAAATGCATTGGTCAAACAAACACCACTTTCCCGTATAAACGAGTGCCTAATGACTAAGTATTAAGTAGAAATGTCTTGGATACAATAGATCTAGACGAAAATTAAAATAAAGAATGGTGTAAAAACAAACAAAAACAATTTACCAAAAGCATTTCCAAAAGTTCAATAATTGGCAAAAAAAGGTTATTTGAAAGGAGATTTTTCAAATTTCAAGTGATAATAACAATAAAGTTTTGCATTGTGCTAAATTTAGACATGTTTTGATAAAGAAAATCAAAGTACTATTTAGTGGTGAGTAATATAAAACAGTATTACACAAAGAAAATTGATTTAAAAGAGTGATTACAATGTAAAACCTAAAAGTGGAAACCAATTGGTACTATTTATTCCTTTATATCTTGCAAACATATCCATTTTTATAAATTTTATAAAAAATCAGAAAACACACGGTTCGAGAAAAATCAAAAACGAAAATAAGGGATGAAATAGACATGAAAAATAACTATTAACTTAAATTATCGCATGAAAGAACAAAATTTTAACTAAAACCATATAGAAATGAAAGTAACGAGAATTGATAATTGTCTTATGACATAAATTAGTCAAGTGAGCAAATATTACTCATCAGAAATGAACCCCTTTAATTTATAAATTAAGAACTTGAATAATGCCATGCATCATACATAGATTTCATTGGTAAAAAAATATATCCCAAGCCGAATAATAGGATGTGAAACGGACAACTGAAGCAATACTACACCACAAAAAAAGGTATTTTTATATAAACTAAATTAAAAGAATTTATAAAGTAGTATAAGATCCATAGAAGACGATTTATGAATGTTTAAATTGTGGCAAGTATTATCTAAATATGCATAAATTGAAATTAAGTTTGCTTGAACAGATTCAAGTATTAAAAAATAAAATTAATCTATATATTGCAAGTAAGTTCAAATTTTAATCAAAAATTATTCATAAGTCTAGTGACTAAAATCAAATAGGCATCCAGATGCGTTTACATCGAAAGGCCAAATTAAACGTTTTCGTAAAATAAATTCAAATCGACGTAGTTTTTCGAAAAAAGTTTTTCTATAAAAAACAAATCAACAATTTTTCCAGTGTCAACTACTTTCCATTCATTACCCGTTTTATAAAAGGATCCAATTTTGAAACCAGTCTTATCGCCTGGTAAAAACATACTAAAACCAATAAGAGTATATTTAAATTTCCCGATGAAATGTATATTTAGTATATCGGTAGGCTCTAGGTTATAAGGTGTTTCAGTGCAGCCTTTTGTATTTGAACAAAGGAAAAACATAAGATATTTTGGTGGATATAAATTTGGGTTATCTAGTTTCTTTTGTAGCGAAAACTCAGACGGATCAGTTACTTTTTCACCATACTTGATAGAGGATAAGAACTGATTTCTTAAAATTCCCGAGTAAATTTTTCCAGGCAGTTCTGGGCTTTTATTATCCATGAAAATAAAATTTTTTTGAATAGTTTGACACATTCTACAAAAATTATTCATTTTTTCTTCTTTACAATCAGAATTTTTTGTTTTTGATAAATTTTTTTCCATAGCGTTGAATTCAAATATTATTCTGTGCAGTAAAACAAATAGAATATTTCCAAAATTCACTTTATCTTTTCCAAAAGAACTGATTAAATATCTGGAAATTTCACCAGTATCTATCCTTTCCGCTATTCCTTGACTTTCAATCGTTTTAAATATTTTTTTCAGCATCGTGCCTATTATAGTTTCATCTTTTGTAGCCAAGATTGAATCTCTGAAATTTTTCAGCAAGTAGAAATGTTTATATGAATTACTATAAAAAAAATTATTGTTCCTGCGCTCTTTAAATTGAAAATCGATAAAAAGCTGCAAATCCTCTTCTTCTTGCTCTGATTTTAATGAAGTATTAAGATTAGTAGAGAGATCTTTTGGATCATTTTTGTTCCGCATTTTTTTTAATTATTATTCTTCGTTTATTAGCTAGATTCCGTCAGTGAACTATTTTTCTTTAATATGATCCTTTACTTAAATACACGTATTATAAATAGCTATTTTTAGTTTATATATTTACCTTTTAAGGTAAATATATAAACGAATTTGCCCAAATTGATTCCAATTTTAAAAAACGCATAATTAGAAGGTGATTTCAGATAATATAAACGGCGTAACATTTATGACAATATATCCTAAGAAATAAAATTTTGGTTTGAGTGCAAATATATCTGGATATTTTCATTTATATTTCATCGAAAGAAATAAAATTTGTGAGCAATGTGTTTATATAAACAACCAAATTACATATTACAAAATCCAGAAGAATACAAATTTCAACAATTATTCCATATTTAGATAGTCAATTATCAAATTTATAATAATTTTAGCTTCCATCAAAAAGGTGTATGAAAAAATTTATTGGACAATTGATATTTATATGAGGGTGAATGGAAATATTTTTTTAATCAAAGCAATATTTTATTCGTATTTTTTTACGCGATAAATATCCGGAAAAAAAAGACCAGTACAATTTATGATAAATTAGAATTAAAAAAACCAGTTATTTTTGTATATGAAATTGTGTATAAAAGTATACATTGAAGAAATTGCAAATTCTCAAGCTGTATTTTTATAGATGTCATTAAAAGTGTATTTTATAAATAATCGAAAAAGAGTTAACATCTACTTAATTTTTTTTCTTTAATTTATCAAGACAAACTTTTTAACACTACAAAACCATACGAAATTTCGATTTGTGCAAAAATTGGGGAGAAAATATTCCTAAACAATATTTAAAGCAATTTAATTATTTTAATAAGCCAAAAACGGAATATGATGATCAAATCGAAAATGCCTTGGTTCAAATACAGTATAAATGTGCATTTAAGAATTTTTAAGTGAGATTTGTATATAATAAGCAGATGGCACTAATATGAAAGTAATTAAATTACATTTCATGGGTTAAAAAGCAGATATTTAAATTTGAATATATAATATGATCCACAAAATTTAAGTAAAGGCTATTTTAAAATGTCAAGGATATATTTTATATGTGTCACATATAATTTAAAATTCTTAAGCTATAAAAACGTAAAAATATTGCAAGAAATTATGAACGCATGATTAATATAGCAACTTTGTTATGTGTTATTAAATCATTTTAAAATAAACCCACAGATTCTATGGAAGTATTTTTTATTTATGGGCTAAATTTATACTGTAATTTTAGTTTTTGTTCACAGGCACAGCTTGCTTAATTCTCTGTACCCACAGCGTATTGATACTTGCGGCTATCTTCTCCTCTCTAAAGTCTTCTTCATTACCTCTCCTTCTTTCTAGATCTATTAATTCAAGGGTTTTTCTCAATCCCAAGGTTTGCATACATGCCTCAACCTGGTTCGTGACATCTAGTTAACACACAGATTCTCTATATTATTATCTAATTTGAGTAAATATTTCGAGGTTTTAAAAAATTTAAACATTACGCAATACAATTAACAAACTAATAATCATACAAATAAAAATAGGAAATTTACATGTAAATGAAATATGCTAGTATAAAATTAAAATCATCATTTTTATATGAATTAGTAATTTATGCAATGAAACACAGATTAAATGCCTTTATAATGAAAAAACAATATTTTAACAGAGAAAAAATGTAAAGAAATGCAATTTAAAATAATCCTTTCTTTTTATAACAGATAATATTATATATTTTATTATTTACAATAGAAACCTCCAAAACAAAATTTTTATAATTCATACTGAGTTACTGAACCTAGCAAATATAGAATCATTATTTTCCCAATAGAATCTGAAAAATGCAAATAGCTTTTAAAACACGCGATAAATCTAAAGGATATATTTTTTGTCCGCATATTTAATATTATTTCAAATTAGGTAATCACAAAGAAAATTATTTTCATAGAGCCTTTCTTATGCTTTATTTCTGTATTCATTATTACCCATATAAGGTTTCAGTGTTTATTTTGCTAAATTAATTCGCAAAGATTAAATATGGTCTATTTTTTTGCATTAAAAAAGTTACAGAACTGTGTATAAAAAGAAAATAAATTATAATTAGCCTTAAATTATTTATTTTTTTCTAACTTTTTGGTTAAATATATATTATTTATATCTAATGTTTTAGGTTGGGGTATATTTTACACTTTATAACATGATACGTAAATTATATCAAGTTAAGAATCTAATTTATGAAGATACTGTAATCTATCATCGAATTAACTTCCATTTTCAATGTAGTTGGTTCTTTATTCTTAATGAATTATTTATTTATTTAATTATAACTGGTTTCGTATATTATTACATTTTTATTCATTTTTCTGAAATATATTAGAATTTTTATTTGTCATATTTTCTCAAGAAACTGTTCAAAAAAATATTCAGAACAATTTTTTTCTAATTTTAAAGCAACCATAAGATTTCATAAAATTCCTTATATATTTGATACTTACATTTTATGAACTATTTTATGGTTCTCTTAAGTAAATATTTTATATATATAGATAAATTGTATATGAATTTTAAATAGTAAAGTGTAGCTGCGTTGACCAAAAAAACTACGTTACGAACTTACAAAATTTTATTCAAAAAAGAATAAAGAATTAATTATTTGCAGGCTTTTCTAATAAAAAACACATTTCTCAATCGAAAAATTGATGGATGTATGCCCTCAAGAAATAAATTAATAACCGATAATA
This sequence comes from Rhyacophila brunnea, assembly GCF_057557595.1. Taxonomy (NCBI): domain Eukaryota; kingdom Metazoa; phylum Arthropoda; class Insecta; order Trichoptera; family Rhyacophilidae; genus Rhyacophila; species Rhyacophila brunnea. Next base: position 181,609 of record NW_028233355.1, read on the forward strand.
AATGAAGCATGAATAAATATTTTAGCAGCAATAAATATTAAGCAAACCTTTTTTAATTTTTTTCTCTAAAATTTAGTTATATAAGCTCTAAATGTATATTTTCTGAGCCGAATTCTGATGGATTTAAATATTATTATCTTTATTCTATATAATGTATAAACCTGTGGTATTAAGGCGACCATTATGCATATTTTAGGCGTATATTAACAAGAAAAATCCAATACAAATTTTAATATTCCATGATTCTGGTCAAATATCATATATATTACATTATCTTATAAAACAGTAATATTTTTATGTTTCGTTTATATTCTATCAAAAATTTCCATTTATTTCTGGTATTATAAGGACATCCATGTGACAGATCCCTCAATATTTTTGTCCAAATATTATTTTAATATTTAGATCGGTAAATGATTAAACATCTATAATAAAAGTAATGGGCATTATATTAACTTGACGCTTTATATTTTTATAAAATTTAAGGCTAAAATATAGGAATAAAAATATTCAGCCAATTTTTTCAGTTTCTTGTAATCTATTATATTTTCCTTCGCTATTTTTTTAGTACCAAGCATGAGAATTATAATAAAAAATAAAGCAAATGTAGCTTAAAAAATAAGTGATGTGCTTATTCATATATATAATCCTATTTTTTTAAAACTTTACTTTTTATTCACTATATGAAAATTTTTTTCGCCTAATTTGATGATGCTGTCTATAAGCATTAATTTAAAAACCTTTTGAAATATTAAATTGAATTTTTCTTTGTGTTTGTAATTTTAAAAAAATGTTAAAGTAATATAGATTTTTCATGCCTTTGCTATAAATAACATTTAAATATTAGCTATTCGTAAAATTTTTTTAATAAAAAAATATAACATTTTCTTTATTGCCCTGAATTATATTTATTATAGATCTTGCAACAGTGTTATTTTTTATATAATAATATTCAATTTTGAAAAATTAAGGTAAGATGCTGCGAAGAGTAATAATTTGAATGCTAAAACATTTTTTTTATATTGACATACTGAAATATTATACGTATTTTTTGCTGTTAAAGAAAAACCTCTATTCACGAGACTAGAATTATGCAAAAGTATTTATAAACATATTGTTATTTTTTAGAATACAAATATTTTTGAAATAAGGTTTTGTGTTTCGTATAAAATTTAATTATAAATATTTTATTTAAAATGAATCGAAATTATAGTGTAATTTTTTTTCTTCATCCGATGTGTATTGTATGAAGTTCTTCCAGAAATGTATTTTAAAACTATGACTTTTACCAAAAATAAAATTCATTTATTTGTGTGCTTTAGTTTAAGATTTTTAAACTGAAGCTATATATCCTTCATCATGTATAAGTTAATTTTAATTTTTAGTTTATTTATAGAGTTTCTTTTTTCAATCATCTATAGAGACATAGTCAGCCCATTGGGAACATTGCACAACATCTTGATACATCCTTTGACACCTTGCCATGATATACTTTCATCAATGCTCTTATTCTCTTAAATGTGATAAGTTCAAGTGTCTTGTGAAGTGTGAGAGCTTGCATGTATTCTTATACTTCGTCCGGTATTTTTAACTCCTTAACATATTTTTTATGATATTTTGTGACCACCCCATCCCAAGTCATCACATATAGTATTATTCTTGTTTTACATTTTTAAATTAAACCAAGTTCATTCGCCAAGATGTCCTACTTCCTATGTTTTTCATTCTCAACTTCAGTTAAGTTGTCAAGGCTAGTTATAACTATTTTAATTAACGTAATAATATTTTCTTTTTTATATTGTGGGAAAATATCTGTTCTATTTTGTTTGATTGTTGTATCTTTTTTTATTCGGGCATCAACTGTTTTTCTATATTGTTGTTTTCAGAGATCTAATATACAGAGTGAGTTCTGATATTTTGGGGTTTTTTAAAGTTGTATCGTCTTGATGGAAAGAAATGGAGACATCTTCTGATATCATTGTGCCTTCACGTCTTAAATTACGCTAAAATTTTCTTGCATCTCGTTCCAATGTAGTCGATTGTTTATATGACTTCGTTACAATCTTGGCATTCTATTATCTACGCGTTAAACACATTCCTATCTTGAATAAAACAGAATTTACCTTCTTAACTTGGTTTAATGTTACCGTTTTTTTATCCATCTTGATGATCCAACAATATCAATCATATCATGATTCTTGGCTCGAAAAGGTTTTAGTGCAATTGTTTTTCTTTTATTTTATACAATAATCTTTCTTGCTGCCTTTTCACCAGAGTTTTTCAATTTGTGATATCGATGTAATATTTATTTTTTGACATAGTGTATAATTTTGGTGCGATGTATTTTTATCTTTTTCTACTTTTAATTTTGCGGCACTTCTCGGCTAACTGTAATTTCTTTTCAAGCATTTTTAGAATAAATCATCTTAACCCTTTAAATTCAATATTTGGTAAACCATGAATTAATTCATTTCTCTTTATAATCTATCTTTGTTTACTACTAGGCCGGAAGTGAATAGAAAATCTGTTTAAAACATCCCTTATACTATCAGCGAGTTTATTTCATTCTTCTGATTCTGATTTCAATACCCAATGCAAGATAATATATAGTATTTATATAACAGATAAAATTAATTATAGATACAAGAAACGAACTTTATTTTCAAAAAATAAAATATTTGCGCGCAGTTTTTTAGGTTGTAGTATTTTTTAAATTTACTGCTTAAGTTTCTGTCTTTAATACCTATAACATAATAATAATACAGACAAATGTAAATATAAATCATTATCCTTTATCATTATATATATATTTACTTGCTAACTATTTTCTACTAAATTAATAATGTTTTAAGATTTTCTTGCCGTGAATGTATAAATATCAAATTTAATAGTATAATTTATCTTGTCATGCTTTAATAACAATTTAATGACATGAAAATAATAAAACGATCTACTCAGTATCTTGCATAATTTTGTTGCCTGTCACCTTAAAACAGCAATTTAGTAAACACAGATGTATTTTATTATCTCTAGCCTCAACGAGATAGTAATCATTCGATATAAATATATTTTTTATTTCCATCTAAAAGGTAAAAGGTAAAGGGGAATAAGATAACCATCGAACAAAAATAATATTAAATTACATTTAAATAAAACTACAAATTATGTATATGCTTATTAACTGGCACTGGGATGCTCACATAAAAAAATTGATTAAATAAAATTTTCTTATGCTCTTATTCATTTTAATTTAAATATTTTGTGCTTGATCAGAGCAACATCCAAGTAATTATGCATAAAATTTTCATTTTAGTTCCTTTATTTGCCTTAAATTTTTTTAAACTAAAAGCCGTGGGATAGCTTTACATTAATTTTATCCATATAATATTTTATATGTACTTTTATTTTTTTGATCACAGTATCACGAAGCCATTATGGTATCTTTAAACAATACTTTATATAATATATATAAATAATTGATTAGAATTTGTTTTCATATGTATAGGAAGCCAAAAAAAACCTAGACTTATGGTAAATCTTTATTCTATTACGTGTTTGGTCCATATTTTTTTTGTTTACGCAATAAAAAGCCATTATATACCTATAACCAATGTATTATATAATTTTACGATTTAATTTTTCTTTTTGTATGTATTAGGGGACCAACAAAGCCTACACTTAAAGTAATTATTTAATTAAATTATATATTTACGTCCTCTAGTTTTTTTTATTTACATTCAAAAAGCCATAATATGGCCTTCAAGCAATCATTTGTAGAAATTATATATTATGTTTCTAAATTTATGTTTTTCCCTAAAATAGATAATTCTTCAAAAGATAAATATATGAAATAAAAATAAAATTATTTCGGATTCAGAAGGTCAAAGCAAAAGATGTTTTTTTTACAAAATCCGTTTTTATTTATTTATTTGGGTAAATTGCGTCTTTAGATTAAAAGAAATATTTTATTCTATATTTAGATCGGATTTCTATTATATCAATCTTTTGCAGGAATGCATAGTGTAAAAATGCGGATTATATTCGCAAAGCGATATTCTAGAACCAGAAGAATCTATATAAGAAACATGTTTTAGTCCTTTAAAATGATTTATTACATTGTTGATATTGTCTTGGTTTTTTTAACCAGACTTGCGAGCGGTGATGTAGTGCATGAAGCAATCCCATAGAGAACAATTATTAGGGAACAAAAAGATAATAGCATGTCAATTAAGGAAGACAGCAGGGGATTTCAATATATAAAAAATAGTAAAATTTTTGAATACATGAGAATATTGGAAGAAAATGAAAATAAAATTGATGGCATTAAAAGAGATGGTGAAACAGAAGAGACAAATATAAGGAACACACAAAATTAAGAGAGGCAAGAGGAGGTGGATGAATATTGTAAAAATGATAAAAACACAAAAAAAGTGATGCATAAAAAATTAATCCGGTATCTACTAACAAGCTATTCTATAGCTATAGCATTTGGAATACTGTTAGTAGGGCCAAGAAGGATTTGTATGTGCCTCAATAATTTATTTTGGTGTATTGTAGATTTTCAGACACACGAGAAAGATATCGAGAATAAGCCAAATGCCCCAGTAGAAAATATTGTGGTGTAAATAATAGAATAAAAATATATCAACACAAATTTTTTATTTAGTATTCTCTATCTTATAATAATAATAGTTTACCAGTTAATTGAAAGAAAATTTTAATTAAACTATTTTTTAAAAAAACTTGGTAATGTATGATTAAAAATAATTAGTAGATCAAAATAAAATGAAATGCTTTTAATTTGTATTTTACAAATAAAAAATTTATATTTAATGCAACCAAAGGGCGTCTGTATATAATAGATTTTTTTTTAGTATATTGCATTTAATTTTGGTGCTAGGTGATTAAAACATTGTTATAATTATTTCAAAAACATCCACTATCTCACATATACAATGTAGTTTCATTAAATAATATAACTTAATTGACTTCTAAAATATTGAGCCTGTAAATAGCACCTAAATTGAATTAAATGAATTATTTCTTTTAAAGTAATAGTGAAATATAAAAAAATAATCAATTAACCGTTTAGTTTTTCCTTATTGGGTATTTTATACGCTGTATGATTTGCTTTTCTATACAGGTAAAAAAATAATGTAGAAGTATATAATCATGCTAGTGCTTAAATTATTTTAATTAGAACCGACACGATATAATTGACACCGACAAAATTTCAGGAAATTTTCTAAGCAGTGGTATTTTAAAGTTATTTAGTAATTCGAAGTAAGTGTAGAATCATAATTTAACCAATAAAAACATACATGCTTTAGATTTACAGAATTAAAAATGAACTGAATCCATGGTTGAATCATTTTATTCATAAATTATATAGTATTTCAGCTGTTAGCAAATAATGTATTTGAAATATAAAAAATGCTTTCATGAATGTGGGTAACAGGTTTAAATCCTACCTAAAAATAAATTTAGAATAGACTTCTTTGTTTGCTTCAATTAAAAAATTAAATATTTACATACGATATTACATTTATAAAGGAAAAGAAACCTATTCACATCGAATAAAGTGGATTATGATATTTCTTTTCTAATTATGTCGGTGATTTTATTTACAGGGGATATCAACTAGATTTAATTTAAAATGAAAATATATGTAGGACATGAATGATTGATTATACTTTACATTTACAATTTTTTACGTAAAATTGAGAAATAAAAAATGTTTTTTTAAATATTATAACATTTAAATGGGTATTTTATTTATAGGCTGATTTTTATTAGACTTTTATTTTTTTGAACAGTTTAACGATACGGTCCTTGGAGCAAAATTAATAAATACTTTTAATTATCCTTTTCTCTGCATAATCTTATATCAAGAATTATCAGTTAAGGAGCCTTTTTCAATCCAGGAGTTTGAATATATGCCTCGATTTCGTTTAATATTTTAAGGTTTTTAATTTTAAAATAAATTATGAATATGTATTTTTGTAAATTCGAAAAAAATAATATTTTTGTACCATATGGACTATTTCGTATTATATAATATATTATTTTTCTTAAATAGGTGTTTTTGCTGGCGATATATAACATCTTTATAATTAAGTAGTTTCAGCACGAAGACATATTTACTTCTAAAATAAAAGGTTGAATTATATGTTTATCTAGTAAAATAGAAAAAATTTAAAGCCTATGAAAAGGTATTATTATTATGTGTAAAACATGGCGTCAGAAGTTTATCTCCGGATTGAAATATATAGATTATTCATATATACTAAACAAGATTTTTCTATATATACATATATTGTTTCAAAATATCATAAAAAATGACTAGTATATAAAAATTTACAAAAAATGTATCTTCAGCTCAAAATATATCGTTTTTTTAAAGAAAAAAATATATCATAGATGAATATATTGAAGAATGAATGTATTATACAAAATCATCTTTTCATCTTGCTAAAGTTTATCTAAAAATTTAAAGACAAGCTGTTTTATAAAAAAAAACGTATTAATATTAAGAACTTTCGAAAGTTTCACAGAGAATATAATGCTTTTTTTAATTTAAAATTTTTACTTTTTTTATACTTTATATGATTAACCAGTTTATTTATAATTATCTATCTCAGCAGGTGGGTTCGATGCATTATGTTTATACCAATTTTATACCCATTATTTGTTCAAATTTAATTTAATTATATTGTTTACCAAAGACGTCTACTAACCACATATAAGGTCCTTTTTCATATTATTATACCAGTTTTCAAGCATATTTCTTGAAACAGTAACTTCTAATAATCAAAAACTATTATTTACATTTCATCGATTTTTTTAGTGCTATTTATAACTAAGCCTAAATTAGATTTAAAAAAATGTACTAAAAACAAATTTAAATTGATAAACAAGTTTTCTATCTATGTTGTATTTATATATGGGGATTCTAAACTGCAAAATATATGCACTGAATTATATTTTTGGCTATTTAAATGGAACCAATTTTTTGTATAATTATTTCTTCTGGAAAAAAAACTCGCACTTTAGAACTTAATATTCGAATTAAAAAAGTTAGATACTTATGACATGCCAATTATCATCAAATAAACAATATTTTTATTGAAAAAATTATAGATTTTTATAAAATATAAATATTTTATGAGATTTACAAGCTAAGTGTATTTATTATCCAGACCAACATTTTTAATTCAAAATCAAACAAAAAAATATAATTTGGCTAGCATATAATAATAGCACGATTCATATTATTGTATTAGCGTAAAATCATGTTTTAATAGTATAAAAAGAATACATAAAATATATTTTAAAGGGTAGAGGTTTTTTATTTGATATATTTCTATTATTCCCAACTAAAAGAATGTATAGGAATTCATGTTTCATAAAAATAAAGTTTTTTTTATAAAATGAAATTTTTACACTGAGATAGAATCATAACTAAATTTTTCTTTACAAAATCACTTTTAATTATTTCAAGATTTTTTTTACGATGTAATGATGCAAATATCAGAAAATAAATGTTTGTTAAACGATTTGATGGTTTTATTTTTATTAGAAATTATCTATCAAAAGTAACGTCAAACTTCGCCTGTTTAGGAGAAAAGAATAATATTAGATTGAAACCAGAATTATTTATTATACGTGTTATTATCTAGAAATATTATTATAAGAGTATTATCAATACATCAACTAATACTATCGAGGTGTGGGCTGGATTCTGATAAAATACAAATAAATGTGTACTGCGCATTTCACAGTTTTTAATCTTGAAAAATACTGAGAATTTAATGAGTATATTGCATGATAAAAAGGGTTTAAACCTGAGTTAAAAACAGTCGCTCATTCAAATAGGTATATTTTAATTTTTCTTGATAGATATTCATTTCGTAAGGTCATATAATTATTTATCAAGAAAAAAATAAAAAAATATGAAATTAAATTACAAAAGGGATGAAAGTCAGATTCTGTATGAACTTATATTAGATATAAAAAAAAATTCAAAAACATGAATGTTATAAACGAACAGCTAAAGAATAAAATAAATAAAAATTCATTCTCTTTAAAAAAACAATGACTAAGTGTTTCGAACTTTATCGAAAGATGCTTAAATTTTGAAAAATAATGTTTTGATGTTTTAAGCCTTGAATAAAAGAGTCAATAAAAAGAATTAAATAAACAAGTAATTTTAACTATTACACATCGATTATAAAGCCAAAATACAAGCGCTACTAAATGGTGCAATTAAAAAAAGCATCAATAAAAATTGTGCAATATGAAAGGGGTTTTTAAGCGACTGTTTAAGGGATCCTAATATATAATGGAACGCTAGGAAAGTTTTATCTTTCATTAAGAACATATAATTTAAATTAAGTTAAAGTTAAGTAAACCAAACATTTTGGTATAACTAACAATAAATAATTTTAACTAAACATATTAAAAAGGTTAGACTATATAACAAAATTGTCTTTCAAATTTCATTTCGAGTTGGAACTATTAAAGAGAAAACACAAGAACAAATTTAATAAAAGAATATAACGCTGGGAAATCCTATTGTGGAACGAACGACTTAATATTTGTTGATAATCTAAAGAGCGTACTCGAAACAATATAAAAGCTAAAAATAATGACAGTAGAAACAATTTAATTTCTTTAGATAGAGTCACAATTAAAATATAAAAATATATGCAAATGATGAAAGAGTGAGTATATGCAACTGTTAAAATGGTAAAAGATGCATATAAATACCTGTAAATTGTAAAGAATAACACATGTTGAACAGAATCCCACAATCATTAATCTTGTTTGAATTTTTTCAATAATTTTAAATCTATCAAATCAAAAGAATAAAACCATTCATATAGTAAAACGAATATGTAATCAAATTAAATAAACATCTTTATAGTTGATTTAAAGAAGAAAATATGTGTTTTTTTGCATAGAATGTCGTAAAAGAAAGATACATAAGAATCTGTATGCATAACTATCTCATAAACAGAATCATTAATAAACCAAAAACCAAAATGAACAAACATCGGAGATAATGTTTAAAAAATAAAATAAAATACGGGCATCTGGTAAAGGTGTGCGTAAATATGATAAGTTATTTGTAAATAGAGCAGGCCAACAAACACATTTTTTGACAGATTAACTAATTATATATAACTAAGAATAAAACTGAAAGGATGTGTAGGTAATCTATTGAGCTGGAAAAAAGACATAAACAGTATCTAAAAAAAGACAAAATAACAATATAGAACATTTATATTTTTACAGCAGCTCAAAGATTGTCAGAAAAGGTTTTTTACATTCTTGATATTAAAGAAATTAAAGTGAAAAGAAGAATCTGTATACTGTTTTATGCAAGATAAAAATACGTTTTTTAGAATAAATTCAATGTAAAAAAACTGTGTTATGCGAATCTAAAGCACATCACCTAGCAAGTTGATGCAGAAAAAAGCTTTATACTGTCGATTTGTGAAGTATTTACATTTTTGTTAGTTTCTAAAATCTTCTTTTTTTTAAAAGATCTAAGTTAATCAGAAGACACTCGATTAAGGAAACATTAAAAACGAATAAGCAGAGATAAAAATAGACATTAGAAAAAAGTGACAATAAATTATCGTATGAACGACCGATAATTTTGTTTAAATTTTTTTCTAAAAGCTGATCACATTAATAGAAATATGAATAATAAGATTAGAAAATTAGCTTATGGTTAAAATTTAATCAGCTGAGTTAGTATAATATATCAGCAATCAATCCTTTTAATTGGTAAATAAACTTTATAAATAGTGCCACACGTCATAATATGGGTTTATCTAATAACGAAATAACACAAGCCGTATATAAAGAGTCAAGATACCTACTTCAGCAAAAATATATTCAAAAAAATAGGTTCTGTATAAAAACTTGAATTTTAGGTCTTAAAAAAATATAAGATACACGGAAGAAGGTAAGGATATAAAATTTTTATCATTAATGCAAAATATGCAAAAAAAAAAAACTTTGCTAGAGCAATTTATATCTTTAAAAAACTAAAGTAGCACAATATCACATTCTATTTTGTTTTAAAAGAAAGCATTTTATAAGATTCGTAAAATAAATTTAAATCGACGTAATTTTTATAAAATGATTTAGTGTAAGCGTATTACAAGCAATATTTACCGTTAAACTACATTTTCATTCTTCATCCGTTTTATATAAGTATCCTATTTTGAAACCAGTTTTATTGGGTTTAAAATCATACTAAAATAATAAGAGTGTATTTAAATTTTCTTACGTAATAAATAATAAATATATCAGTAGGCTCTAGGTTGAAATATGGTTCCGTCCCGCATTTTTTTGATTTAAGAAACAACATAATATATTTAAAAGAATGTAAATTTAGGATAGCTATTTTCTTTGTGGCGAAAATTCATATGAATCGTATAATACATTTATATACTTGATTGAGGAATAAAACAGTCATTTTTAAATTCCAGAGTAAAATTCTACAGGCGGTTCTAGATTTTGATAATCCATTAATATAAATTTTTTTCAATAATAAACATTTTACCAAATTTTTTCAATTTTATTTTTTTAAACAAGAATTTTTTATCATTCATAAATTATTTTTCATGGTTTTGAGTTTAAATATGATTCAGTGACTTTAAACAACAATAATATTTACAAATTAATTTATCTTTGTCAAAGGAGTTGATTAAATTTATTGAGGTTCTTCTTTATCTATTTTTTTTATATTTCTTGACTTTAAATCGTTCGAAAAAGATTTTCAACATCGTGAATACTACAGTTTCATTCTCAATCATCAATATAATTTTTCTGAAATTTTTCAATAAGTAGATATATTTCTTATGAATTACCATATAAAAATTATTTTTCCTGATTTCTTGAAATTGAAAATCGAAAAAAATCAGTGAATCATCTTCTTCTTTCTGTGATTTTATTGAAATATATATTTTAATAAAGAGACTATTTATATCTTTTTTGTTCTACATTACTTTTTTTGATGTATTTATAATTATTCTCAAATATTTAGCACGAATATTACCAGTTATCTATTTTTATTTAATTGACCTTTTATCTAAATAAGCTTATTATAAATACCTAATTTCCCCTTTATATATTAAAATCAAAAAGATGGATAGTAATCTTTTTGCTCAAATTTATTTGCATCTAAAAAACAAATATTAAAGTTTCGATGTCCTAAAATTTTAAAGGAAAATAGTTTTGAAATATTCATTTTCTTTTCATCTGATTTACGAAAATTGTGAATAGTAAGCTTATATAAATAATAATATATATTTTTAGATGGTTAAATTTTCATAAACAACATAAATTTTTGCACAAAATTTATATTTAGTTGGTCATTTATTGAATTTGTACTAATTCTAGCTAGCTCTAATTGGATTATGATAAAATATTTTGGCCAATTTATCTATCCAAGAAAGCCAATAAAAATATTTTATATAATCCAATCCATATTTGTATTTTTTGTGAATACAAATCGGGAAAAAGCAAAACTAGCAAAATTTATGCTGAATTAGCATTAAAAGTAACTGCAAGTTTTTATTATCAAATATATAATTTTGACGCAAAGCAGTATTTATTGATGAAATTAGAAAATTTTAACTTTTCTTTTTTCTAGATCCCTTCAAATAACATTCTATAATTTATTTATGAAATCTTGTTAATATTATTAAATAATTAAAATTTTTTATTTCTAGAAAAAAATACGTTAAAATATTGTGAATGGATGTTTTAAGGAATCTTATATGTTTTCATACAAGATAAAATATTTTATTTTATAATTGAAAGTGCCTTCTCTAAAAATACATTATAAATGCTTTTTTGAATTTTTAGATGATATTATTAGATTATCGGTAGATTGAACTAGTAAGAAAGTATACAAAATACATTTTTAGCGTTAAAAACCATAGATTGAAATTTCCTAATATATGTTTAACAAATCCAAGTAAAAACCACACAAAAATATCAGGAATATATTTATATTGTGGTGATTAAATATAGTTTTTATATTCATAATCATCGTGAATATAAAGAGAAAAATTACAAAGCATAATAAATAGAGCGAATATAAAATTCACATTCTAATACTTTTAAATAAAACAAATGATTTTAAATATTCTTAACTGGATAAAAATATTCTAATATCTAGAAAATTTGTAATTATTATGTGATACATTTGATGATATAAAAATTAAACAAATAATAAATTAAATTTATAAATGATTGAGAAACATGCTAGTATAGAATGAATAATAAATTTGAATTTAAATATAATTTATTTAATCGAAAAAAAATAAAGATTTATTTTAAAAATTGAATGGTTCAAAACTTACAAAACAAACTATTTTTAAAATGAAACCCAATTATATCAACTAAAAATGTATATACTTCTAAAAAAACTATACACATGTAATTCATGCTTGATCATACCTTTTATAACTGCCTTTTGTTTTTTGTTTATATTTTTATCAACAATATAAACCTTAGCGTTAAATTTTTGATGTAATTTTATACTTTTATCATAAGTCAGCGGATATAGATTATTATTTTTGTCGCTAATATTCTGATAAACTAAGCAGCTTTAGAATCATTTACAGAAACAGCCACAATTTTTTTCTATATGCTTCGATCACTGCTTTCTGGGTAAAATACCAAGCATTGCATAAAATCTTAACGAAACATATCTCTAATCGTCATTACACGAGGATTGTTATAAAGACTTTTATCAAGTACATTTTAAAGAAGATTTCTTCTGTAAAACTAGGCAAGGTTACACATTTTATAATTCTTTGCGCAGTCAGGAAATTATTATGATTCATTATATTCTTAAATATAGCATTTATTATAATCTGAGATCAAACATTATAATTTGTATCATTGACTTCTACTGATCTTCCTGAGCACATCATCATTTAAAAAGCAATTATTATTTAAATTGTATTACATAGAGAAAATAAACACATTTATCATGGAAAAAAGTGAGTATTAACATTTATCCAAAATTGGAGTTTGCATATTGCATAGTTTTCATGCTTCTTTATGAATTTCTAGTATGCATATGATGTTCCATATTTTAGTATCGAGTTTTTTAATATTATAATATATGTCATAATTATTAAAAATTAAAACCATTCCAGAAAGCCATTCTTCAACTTTATCATTGCATTTATTAAAAACTTTATATTATCCGAGTAAAAATTTTATTCTACTTAAACCACTACAAATCGATCAAATATATTTTGTCTTTTTTTGTATGAAGAAGTTACTTTTTAGCATATAACTAGAATTTTTTTTATGGGTCGGAATTCTTTTTTTAGCCCCTAATTTTTTTAGCATAATTAAGTGTTTTTTGTCTTGAATTTAATAATTTAAATTAAATTTATGTAATTAAACAATATTATAAACATTCTATCAATGCATATAATAAACTTTTGAAAGAATAATAGTCGGTTATCGAATTTTAATTTATGTAAATAAGGATACACGTTAGATATAATAATAACCATTTTTTTATTTTTATTCAAATGCAAAGTTGTGTAATTATTCCACTTTCATTGTTTTATAGTTTAATATTCGAATTTTAGTTTATATTTTTCATTTATTCATATGAAATTTTTCAAGAAATAAGTATGAAAGTCATTTATCATATTTAACTTTTGTTCTTTATATTTATTTTATTTTTATTTTTTATTTGATAGTTATATTTTAGAATGTTTTTCGGGTTTCATAGAGTTCATGTTTCAATAAAATGCAAAAACGATATTCAGCTTTTATTTAGTGAACTATAACTAGTTAAATCAAACTTTTTTCTGTTTTGAGCTTACGAGATTTTATTTAAAAATAAGTTAAGGTGATTTTTAGAGTAGTATGTTTTTTATGGCATCAACCCACACATCGTTTTTACAGTATAATTAATGAGCTTTATTCATGTAAATTAAATTTGTAACAGAATTCCTAATTATGAATTGAGCATAAAAAAATACACATTGTGTTTATAGCTGAAAATTAATATTTTTTTGCCCCTTTTGCTACAAAATTGTTTAATAGGCATCAAATAAGTCTTTACTAAACCAAAATACAATGACTTTAAAAACCATCTGATTTGGTTCATATAATACATTTAGGTATATGCGATGTATTAAAACCATTCAAACATATTTTCTTTGTATTTTTTAAAGTAAAATCACTTATAAATGCAAATATTACATGATTCTGTCAGATCCCATATATATCTTATACTATATAATACATAAACACTTCTATTTTTTGTCTGTATAAATATAAAAATTACATTTGGATGCAGGTTGTCACGTGCAGAAATTAATATGAATGTATAAAGATTTATTCTAAGCGGATAAAGGGTAATTATATATAAATATTTCTATAATTAATGCATCTTTGTTAAATGCTTATTATACACTAAATCAAACCGTAAACATCGTGCAGGTATCATGATGATTGAGATGTGGTAAATCATTTAAAATATTTTTAACAAGTATTTTTGTCAGGATCTATGTAAATATATTAATTCGAGAAATAATTAATATATTTATAATTAATACTAAAATTAATTAATTTCACTTGATGCTTCAAAATAATTTTCTTAAAATTTTGGCACAAAGATGATCATATGATATCTTTTTCGACGTTTTACCCCCGATTTTCTATAATAAAATGGTACTTTTCTAATATCACATACTTAGATCGTAATATAAATATATTTTTTGCCACTTAAATAATATATTATTCGACTATTAAATACTTTTCTATTTGTTTATAAAGTTTTTTTTCGCTATACTTTATAATGTAACATCCTTCTATTTTTCTAATAGAATTTAAAAAAAGTTTGCAAAAATATCTAGATATTTAGTTCCTTATTACACTAGAAAAAAGGATTTTATAAAAATTACAGCAAAATATTTCCTTAAAATTTTTAAAAAAGTAAATTTACTGATAATTCATCCTAGTTTGTGTTTTAATTAACAAATTTTTAATTTTATTTATTATCGGAGTAATGCTATTGTACTATTTTTTATGGTTTTAAATAACTTTAAATAAATAAGGTAAAATTAACACAAAAAGGTTTAATTAATGTTAAAGAATTTCAAATAAATATAAAATAATCATAAAAAGACATTTTATAAATTTTATTGCTTTCAAGAAATAGCTTCTATGACAAAGAATAGAATTACGGGGAAATACTATTAATGATAAAATATTGCTTCTTTAAGAATACAACTATTTTTTAAAATAAAGTTTTGTGTTCAATAGTATAAAATTGAATTTTAATATCTATCGACTTTAATGGCTGCACTTTTTTATTTTATGTCTTCATCTAGTGTGCACTGTACACTTTTTTCAATGTATGCATTTAGACACCAAGAATAAATTCCTGTCATTTGTAAATTATATTATGAAAATACATAAAAATAACAATAATGTAACCATTTTAGATTATATAAACATGGTCGAGAACGAGAAACTAAGAAAATATGAATTCTTGTCATTTATCTACAAATGTAAGATTTATATTATACCATTTTTTTAACATGAGACTGTGTGGAAATATAGTAACATAAAGATACCAGAAAGAACTTGAAAAATTAAATATAATAGAGCCATACTCACAAACTATAGGATATATGAATTTTTTGAACTGATAGGTCTTGAAAACAGATGAGGTATGGAAAGGGATGTAAGAAACGAGGTAATACCAAAAGTAAAGATATAATGCGCCCACGGGAAGTCAATAACGTTATGCTTGAAGAAAAAAATCTATTATTAAGATACCAGAATAAACACATAAATATAAATAAAACGTAAAATTTTTTGTAAATCTTTTACTATAAAATTTTGATGATTTAGTCAAGATAGCAAAATTAATCTAGTATAAAAGCATAGTTATACAATTATAAATTATTTAAAATAAACACAATGTTTATTTGCATAATAAAAATTTATCTATTTAAAGAAATAAATTATTTTCGTTTACTAAGTTCCGCAATTTTCTCGATATATTCATCAGTAGGGAGAGATTTTTGTGGTTTAATCTGTCTAGTGCCAAACGAATAATCAAATTCTTTTTCAACTGTAAAAAATATATCATCAGAGGAGATCGTATCGCCATTTCTATGTTTTGTAAAAAGAATTGTTCTGTTGACAACATCCGAAACGAATTTCTCTGCAAAATTTTGCATATTTGTGATTACTTCCTTTTCAATTCGCTGCTTTGATTTTTTATTGAATAGTTCAATCACTCGGTGTTTTGATAAGAATTTATTATCACGTTCCATCTTTTTATTTGGGGTTTGTTTTATTTGGAGGTGTGAGGTTCACTTTTTCATAGGTGAATTCTTTGAAGTAAGATATAAATATTAGGGGAAGAAATATATCAAATATAAGATTTTAGAGGCACTGAATATAGTTATCTTTTTATTCATGCGTTGGATTTGGTATTATAATTTTATGTTTGCACTTCAATCATAGCGTAATTGATTCACCATTTGTATATCTTATCTATACTCACATCCATGACCTCTTCTCTTACATCTTCTTCGATACCTTTTATCTTTTCAAGACATATTAGTTCAAAAGTTTTCTTAAACCTATATTTCGAATATATACCACGATTTGGTTTGTGAATTCGAGTTGACACCGAATTATAAACATTGATACCATCAGATTTATTCTATAATTAAGGTATGTATGGCATAAACATTTATAGCATTTCCCCCTTTTGATATATATTGGATACGAAATAACTTTTTGGTGTAAATGTAGAAATACATGTGTTATTTTTATAATCGGCATGAAAATATATAAAAACACATAACAATTGATTATAAACACCCTTATATAAATATCTTGGTTTTAGGCTTAAAATAAACACATTCTTCTGTTTACTATATTCTATCTATTATTATTCACAATAAATTTTAAAGTTTAAATTGTATGGTGGACTAAATAATGTAAGATATTTATATTTACCCGATTCTTAACAAAATCTAAAGGTAATTTAGCCATAAAAAAGATCGACTAAATACATAAAATACAGCAATCAAATAATGTACTGGAGGCTATATTATTTTATCAGTTTAAGAATTTATTATTTGGTATTGAAACAAAAAAATATAATTTTACATTTTATAAATTATGATGCAGCTAGTTAAAACTATTCACTAAACAGATAATTACTTTCAATTCAACTAAAAATAAAGAAATAATAGACTAAATAAAAAAATCCGGCCTCCAGGATATTATTATTCAAATAAATTCGAGAATTTAAAAGATTATAATTTATCTGGCTGTTTCTATACAAAGACTTAGGATTATAGTACCCATTAATTTTATGCTGATTTTTAGACAATCTATATAAAATTCACCCTTCTTTTGTAATAAAAATGTACGAAATTTTCACTTTCAAATCGTCTTTTATATTTACTTTACAGCTATTAATGATTTTTTTCAAACATATTAACTATAGTATTGTTAGAAATTAAATAATAAAATATGAAATCAATGATTACCATCTTGTGATGTATAAGAATATATTGATTAAATTTGTTTATTTTTATTTTATAATATATTCAGTGAAAAAATAATTTTCCTCAAAATATTCAAAAATAATATTAGAAATCAAATATTAGATACATAATCACACATGTGTTTCCCGAAACAACTTTATCAATATTTCTAGAGATTTATTTTTTTATTTTTTAACGAAGAAAAAGTGAAAAATTGGCCTATGAACTCTTTTGATTCTCATATTCGCAATTCGAATAGTACCTTTATTTTAAAGAAGTTGCCTTAGGCGGATTTATATATTTAGATTAACAAGTCCGACATTTCAAAAAGGCATGTGTATAACTTAAAAGAATAAATATTTTAAATACTCAGATTTTACGCTATTAAAATTTGAAATTTATATTAGCATGTTATAAATAAAATACAAAAGTGTTGACATATATTAAATCTGTTCTTTATTGACATCTAAAATTTACTTGCAAAAAAAAGTATAGAAATTTAATAATTCCTTTTTTAAATAATATAATCATGCATTGTAACATTCATTTACCGATTAGTGACATAAAAATGGATGGTATGGTAAAAATACATAAGTGGGTAATATAAAGTTGAAAAAGCTAACGCAATCAAAGTAAAGCAACGAGACAATTGGTTGAAGAAACACCATAAATAAAAGCATTTCAAAAAAAAAGAAATATAGAAGAACTTTAAGAAAGAAAAGCAATTTGAAGAAGCTAATATATGTTCACCATTAATGGGTCAAAAAAGATTTAAAGTTTTGAAAGGATGTAAAAACATACGTGATTAATCGATCTAATTGAAATTCAAATTTTCATTTGATGAAAGAACGTTGTTATATTTAACAATCTGAAGTTTTCCTTTAAACAATTAAAATTATAATATAAATTTTGTTTATGGGTTTGATTTGTTACTGTAATTTTAGATTATTTCTTCAAGCATAACTTAATTTATTTCCCATGAATACATCATATTTATATACTTGTCTATATTCACAGTTTTTATCCTTCTTCGATTCCCTTCCACTTTTTAAAGACCCATTAGTTCAAGGGTTATCCTCAATCAAATAGTTTGAAAGTATGCCTCGATTTGATTTGTGACTTCATTTTCTTTGGTACCCATAAAAAATATAAATAAATATCATTTGACTGCTCTATAGAAGTATCTAAAATTATATTTCATTGAAAAAAATTCACATATTTAAAGATAAAAACCCAAGACTATACTTAAATTTATTATAAATTCACAAATGTATATGATTTATCAGTTCTATAAAACCGTAAAAGTTTTTCTTGGCATAAAAATTGTAAAGGCAATAAAATAAAACCAATTCATAAATAAATTAAATTTTTTTTTGCTCTGAATATGTGAAAACTTAAATTTATTTTGTGAATTATTTATGCTGTAAATATTTAATCGATCTGCTGTATAAAGCCGTATATAGTTTTTCTGATTCAACAATACGTAAAAATAGTGATATAAACAAATCCATCAATAACACTTATTTTATTTATGGGCTAATTTTTGATTTGCCATTTATATTTCTCAAGCAGATCGTGTGATACAATCCTTGGAGCAAAATTTATCAATGCTTTTCAATGTATCTTATTCTGTTATATACTCATCGATACCCCTTATTCGCACAAGATTATCGGTTCATGAGTCTTTCTCAATCCTATGGTTTCTAAATCTATAAATATATTTATATTTTTTATCCAATAAATTCATCTGTTTTATACCCAACCAAATTGTAAGATGTCTTCATTTCCTCCTATCAAGACGATACAATTTCAAGAAAACCAAAAAGATCAGAACATACTCAGTACAAGAGATCAGCTAAAACGAAGATGCAGAAATAAAAGTTGATACCCGAATAAAAACAGATATTTTAATCAAACAAAATAGACCAGATATTTTTCTATAAGATAAAAAAGAAAATATGATTACGCTGATTGAAATAGGTATAACTAGCCTTGATAACCTAACCAAAGTTGAGAAAGAAAAATATAGGAAGTATGTCATCTTGGTGAATGAACTTGGTTTAATTTACAAATGATAAACAAGAATAGCACCATATGTGATGACTTGAATGGGATTGTCACAAAATATCATAAAAAATACATTAAGGAGTTAAAAATCCCGGACGAAGTAGAAGCATACATGCAAGCTCTCACACTCCGCAAGACACTTGAACTCATCTCATTTGAGAGAAGAAGGGCTGTGATTAAGATAGATCGGTGAAGGTGCCAAAAGATGCATCAAGGAGTTGTGCAATATTCCCAACACGCTGACTACGTCTAAATAGATAAAATCGATAAAAAGAAAATTAACCCGAAAATAAATATCTATAGTTATCCCCGACCCATAAATACAGAACACGAATATTACCGTAAATGATAACATGGATATTGTGGTTATAAAATATTATGGGTTATTTATCTAGGAGATCAGAAATCCAAAGAAGACACAAGCGCAGTCAAAAATAATAGAATTGAGTTTAGCAGTTGAATTAGAAAGTCCTATAACCTGATGATGCACACAGGGGGAGTGTATTGATGATGTGACAAAAGATGTATTGAGCAATTCCTTTCTATAGGAAATCTAAAGTTTTGCTAATATAAATACAAACAGCTAAAAAAAATTTACCTTAAATAAAAATAAATCCGTAGGATGCACTATATAGCCGTACAAAGCCGTTTTGGTTACAAATATACCAATCAAAATTATATAAAGTTAAACATTATATAATATAAATATTATAAAATATTTACGTAGTTTTCTATCCAAGTATTTGAACATTGCAAGATTGAAGGAAAAATATGATCTATTTAAAGTTTATCATTTATTGAAACATAATATTATATGCTATTAAATTCGTATATAGCGTCATTGATGATTAAAAATCCATTGAGAGGTTTATAGTTATTCAACTTGAAAGATTAGAAATAACTTGTTGTATCACAATAATTTTATTTATTTATAAGTTGATTCGATTTTTAGCCATTTAATATTATTCATTCAAAACTTTAAAATGTTCTCTATAATAAATTTGGCTGATACTTCTTTTCACTTTGTCATCTTCATATTCTATTACAAAATATATTTAAAACTATAACTGATATATTTTCAAAAACTATTTAGATTGAATTCATATTAATTTTAAAATGAAATCATTTAAATTTTTGCACAAATATAATTTTTATGATATTCGCGTTCAGCAATGATATGGGTAGATTTGGTGTGGTGGTAGGATAATTAACCAGGGATAGAAAGTAGATAGAATCTCATTCCCCTCCATATTGACTGCTGCCTGGTAAAACTGGCATATTCCACGAAAGTCATACTGGTAATAGGAAATGTAAAGGATCACACGGGGGGTGCATCAGATAAGCACAAGTTCCTAATAGCAATAAGCCAACTCCCCAAAAAGAAGATATATGCGACTAAATATAAAAAAATAAGTCAATTTGTCATGAATTTTGATGATATTCGAGTTCCATATATTTTCATATCAATAGATAAAATTAAAAAGTACTTTTGTTACTAAATAGTACAAAACAGTAATCTAAAAAATCAACCGAAATTTTAATCTATTAAATTATTAGAACCTTCTAAAGATTATATTTCAATAAACTTAATAGATTTTGCATTTTGATGCAATTTCTTGTCATACATTTTTACAGCTTTGCGAACATGCAAATTATCTTCCAACTTTATAAACTTGCGATTACAAGCCAAGTGTTCAATAATAATTTCTGATTCTGCACAATATGTATCTGAACTAGAATACCACATAACCTTCTTAATATTTCTGAGAACACCACGATATCTAACCTTACCATTTTCGATAGTATAATCATCCATATTTGTGTTCTTTTCACGCATCATTTCATACATAAATGCATCCATGCTCGATGTAAAAGAATTTCTATCATGATTCTTTTGAATCATTCTCCCCTTTTTCTTTCCCTTTATTGATTCATTAAACGGTGATCTAAAATTTATCTTGTACTTTTTGAAACCAAGTTCGTCTGAAAAATCCGTCATCTGTATGTCATTATTTGTGTTTCTATGTGCTAACATGTTTTTTATAAGATTTAATTTTTTTGTGTATTTATCATTCTTTTTTATTTCTGTTGATTCATTTTCGTTTTTATTAATTGTAAACTGTATTTCGCCACATTTTATATTTCTTTGTGCTAAGCTTCGTGTAATCATGTCTCGAAAGATATATTGCATTTAAGTGGACTTTCCAGGGCAAAATATATTTCGAGCTACAGTAAATTTTAAATCCCATGGAAAACAAAAAAGAACAGCACATTTACTTAGATAACAAATTGATGAATTGTATCTCAATCTACTAAATATACCAATATCTTCTATTTTTTCAATTCATTTAATTTTTGTAATATACAACAGTCTCCATCTAAACATCGTATATTGCATAAATAGGTACAAATATCACATCTGCTATAATTTTAACAATAAATTTTCTTCAGCAAACACAACCATATCTATTAAAGAGAATAGAAATGAAAAACTCTTTAATTAATTTTACAAACTAACTATCTATAAAAACCGCTATTTAGGTCGATACAAAAATAAAAACGGATATAAAATTATCACATTATCGACCAGGCCTTTTAAATAAGATAAGGATAAAAACTTGATCACTTATATAGAAATAGGAATAACTAGTATTGATAATATACGAATATTAAAAACGAGAAGCTAAGAAAATACAATATATTGACAAATAAACTTTTTTTTATTTACAAATGTAAAACTCGAATATTGCCATACATCATAAATTAGGATGAGATGGTTACAAAAAACCATAATACGTGTATTAAGGAGTATGTAATGTCCACATAAGTAAGAGAAATACGCACAAACAATAGGTTCGAGGAAGACACTTGAACTAATTAGTCTCGAGAGAGGAAAAATCATTTATAAGATTGTAAAGATGATTATGTTAAAGAAGTAGGGCTCTATTTGTCCTATATAGCAATCCACCACTTTTCTTACACAACTATAAAAAGCTAAAAATCAAATTAGCCCATAAATAAAAATTTAATTTACGACTGTATTCATAACGTTATGTAAGGTAGTATTCTATAAATTGGATATATAGTGGAGCAGTTCAGGAGATTATATAAATAATTAAGATTTTCAAAAACAAATATTCACTTCGAATAAACAGAAAAGAGTTTTATTGGCTGACAATAACACAAGAAAAATGCTAAACATATATGCTTTTTAGAATTATGTTAATTATTTTTGGCTTAAAATGTTAGGGGGAAATGTGAGAATGTGTTTATAAAATATGAATGTGAAGGAAATCACGAATAAAACACTTTATTTTTTTTGTAATTTCTGGAATCAGAGAAAATAACCAATCATCCACCTAACTAGAAAGCTGCTGGTTGCGTAATAAAATATATTCCATTAATAAGTTTGAGTTTCAATACAAATAAATTCAGGAAATAGATACCAATCTATAAATCAAACAAAAAATTTAGAATAGTTATTAAATAAAGTGACTAAATACCCCGTTTAAAAAGACATTGTTATAAATAGAATTATAAAATAAATATTATAGGCTGTATGAATAATGTTTAAAAAGGGAAGACAAGAGCGATGACAGAAATTAAATAATTTTATGTACAAAAAAATTACTTATTAGAATATATACTTATGATAGTAAGACTTGTAAAAGGATCCAACGACCAGGCGTCGATAAGCACCAGTTAAAAAATTATAAATAATAATGATGATGATACCATGTGAATTTATCTTAAGATAGAATACGACTTTAAAGATAAGGTCAATCTACATATAGCATAGAAAAAATTTCATCTTCATAGCAAGTAATTAAATAATTTGACATTATAAAGAGTAAATGGTTAATTTTTACTATGACACAACAGCAAATTAATTTAATAAAAGTATTGAATTAAAATAGTGCAGCGTTATGGTTTAACACTTCTTGGTAAACCTAAAATTTTGATCGCAATATACACAAAAATAAACGTAAGTTTATTGCGTAAAACTAAAGTACAAAAAAATCCGCTCTTTAATTTTTTGGTTTTAAATTTTTATGATTTATATAAAATAATTGAATAAAGCTTTATAAAATGAATATTGAAGAAAGCATGATAAAATACAACAAAGATTTTAATATATCATAAAAATAATGATTGAATTCCGAATCAAATAAAATGTGTTAAATGTCCGCGTAAGCCAGTATTAAATGTGCTAAACAAGAATATAGGTATAAGAAAGCGAATCGCAGAAAACGTACTGTAATGGGAAGCGATAAGATTGATCAAAGATGCACTAAAAACCATAGGCTTTTCTAATATTTGACTATATATTTTTAAGATGCTATTTACAAGATTTATATATGGTTTTGAATTCAGTTATAATACTATTTGTATGTTTATTAAGAAAATACGAAGAATATATGCAAGGCAAGTAAAATGAGAGACACATATATATATGGGAGAGCTAATATAATGATAAGGTTTATAAAACCTAAATGGTCAAAATAAATAGAATTAAGGTGAATTCATATGGGTTATTATGGGTATAGAAAGAGCAAATTATAAAAACGAATTTTCAAATAATTTTAAGAAAAAGATTTTATAATAATTAAGAAAATATTTAGTAAATATAAAAATCTAGGTTCAACTATATATACTATTGTATGGGAGTGCCTGTAAAAAGTATTCAAAAAATCAAAGCAAACATAAACACTGTACAGAACCAAACAAAAATTTTAAAATGAAATACTGTGCATAGTCGAAATAATATGGCATAGAAGTGTTTTAGTTTTAGATAAATCAGGGAAAATATAATCAACAAAATCATTGGTTTTTTTAATGAAAAAAATAATAATTCGATTTAACTTTTTAACACGAAAGCGTACATTTTTTCATAAAATATAAAAAAACATGCCAGAAAACGTTAGTTTCTTACCCTTTTATTTAGGCTCTAATATTTAATCGATAAAAAAATCGCTTGATTATTCTTCCACTTGGAACAAAAAGATATATTATAAATATTAGCTGAAGAATAAATCAAAGAGACAGCAATATAAAACATTATTAAGCAGAAGTGATTGGTTTCTTTGAATTTTAAACACCAGAAATAAATAATTTAAATCTAAAAAATTTCAATCGGTTTAGCCATTTGACTTATATGCATAAAAGATGGGTAAAAATATCATGAAATTTTATAAACATAATATCAGATCTTGTCATGCAAACTTTAATTTAATTTATCAAAAAATTTATATCGACATTTAAATCAAATTAAAAAAAATCTCAGCAACAATTTATTTCAATCGAATAAAGAAAATGCAATCTAAATGGTATTTAATATAATATTTTTCTTAATTTTCAACAAATAATTTCATTATGTATGCGCATATAATGAAATTTTAGCCAGAAGAATCGATGAATTTACTACCTGCAAACTTTCTAAGTTTTGTAATAAATATATGAAGTAAAATTGAAGTTATCGTGTAAAAGTATTATCAGAAAATCGACTTCAGTGACATAAATTGCGGCCACTTATAAATTAATATCACAAAAATTACCCACTGTATAAAGAATTAAAGGTCTACATAACATACTAACACTTTCCATTGTGTATCTTATAACCAAGTATAACCTTTAAAAGCTATACATCGAATCATTCAAGTAGAAACAAAATTAAAGTTAGTTGTGAAAAATAAAAGACAACTTATAAATCAATAAACACCCAAAAACTAAGATATTGACATGAATCGATCAAAAAATTGATTCATATGGTCGATATACTGAAAATAGATAGCGTAATTTTGTGATTTGAATTTAGAAAATACGTTTTTTTGCCGATAATTGTTAAAGGTAACACAATAAAAATGCGTATAAAATAGTATTTTTACAAAAGACTAGATTAAAGACATGCTTTTCAATGACATAAACTGAATATTAACCGAGTGCAAATATATATTCCCTTTATGCATAAATAAATGTTGCTCTGAAATACCAGAATATATATAGTTCAAGAAATAACAGAAAACGCAACGCTAGAGATAAAAGTAGGCGATAAAATAGAAACAAGCATTAAATTAGGAATTATAAACCCGATATTATTGAGTATATTAAAAGAAAAAACCAACACAATTATAGAAACAAAAATGGCATTGATAGCCGTAATAAAGTTAGAAATAGGTGATTAAGAAAATATTATTTACTAAAAATGAAACCACATATTTTACAAATTCAATGACGCATTTTATCATATATGGCAATTATCAATAACAACTAAACCAAAGGCATACACATAATCAGCAATATCGAATAAATACCTGAGTAAAAAAGATACGAAAAAAAAAGATGTGTTGATGAATATTTTAAAGATGATGAAAAAAAAGTATCTGGTAATTTTTTTTTATGAAGTTCGTATTTTGCATGAATAAAATGAGAAGATTTCTACATAAGATATAAAATTATGTTTGAGTTATTTAAAAACTAATAAGTATTAAAAAGAGGAGAGGTATCCAAGAAGATTTAAGAGAAGAGGATATTTCCAAGAGTATATCATGATGTTAATACGCAGAATCTATCAAGTAGAACTTAAAAAAAAAGCAAAAATTAGAATTCTAAAAATAACCCATAAATAAAATTATATGATTTTAAATTAATTAGCCAAAAAAATATTAATTTATTTGAATTTTTTTTCTCTAAGTTGCATTTAGATCCTGTATTAATTCTAACCTAGTTCAATAAAAATAGCGGTAGGGAGAAATTTGCAACTGATCATTTTAAATGATACATAAATTTAAAAAAATCTTCTAAACAATCCAGTCCATAAATATGAAAAGAATGTTTATATAATGAAATTAACGCCGAATACTATATGAATTTCAGGATTACCAAGGAAAGGCAGCTTTATATAAAATCGGGGCTTGTGCTTGTGGGTGACAGTTTAATTGATAAGTTTTTTTGAAAAAAAGTATAAATATGCGTTTGAAAAGAATGATATAGATATAATTATAGACGCAAAATTCACTATATATTTTAAAGGCTTGACTAGATCACCTGCAAATATAAAAAAAATACAAATCGCCCATGATTAAAAAAATAATTATAAGAAAAGCAGGAAAATTAAGCGCAAAACCAAGTTTTTCAAATAATATTTTTAATACAGCGATAAAGTATATATTTTTATTTACTCTAATTTTTTTTTGTAAGGGATAATAAACATGTATCCCAATGGCAAATTAAGCAAAATTATATAAATTTTAATATAAAATAAGTGTTTTTTTTATCGAAATTGCATACAAAAGTGTATGCTTTCTTGATATTGATCTATGTTCGAAATGAAATATTTCAAAAAATTCATAAAAGAACTAGAAATATTTATTTAAATTTTAATATTTTAATATTTTAAGAGTCGAATATTTAGATTTTAGTTCCCAATATAAAATTAAAAAGGTATATTTCTGAATGCAATAAGCTGTTTTTATTACTTTAGGAAGCAATACATTACATCTACAAAATATAATACTTGTCTAAAAATTATTCATTCTAGCAAAAAACACGGAGAACAAATATTTATAATTCCTTTCAAGCTTGGTTTATTTTTAAATTTACCATTTATTTACATATTAATCAAAAGAATGATGATTTCTGGAAATGTGATCCAGGTGAATTTATTAATTAAGATTTTTGATTAAAAATTCGAAAAATGTCAAATAATTAAAAAATAAAAAAACAGAATAGATCATGTAAAAATGTCCATTGCGCAAAAAGATTTTATTAAATAATTTAATACAATATATTCGCACAAAAAATAGGATTTAGAAGGCAGTTGAGCTAGTGAGTCTTTAGAGAAAATATTGTAAAAATGATGAGATGGAAAGACATATTGTCCAAAAATGTTCTATAAAGCAATCCAAAGCTCTGCTATAACAATAATAAATTGCTAAAAATCAATGAGCCCATGAATAAAATTATTTACGACTTATTCGACGAAATATTTTGGTTATTTATATTCAATTCATTTTTATGGTGTAAATTTTTTAACTATATATATATATATTTAACATATAAAATAAAAGAATGATTCTATCATTTTATAAATGTTTATGATATAATTTAAAATTTTTAAAAAATTCGGGTACTATAATACTAATAACTACTTATATTATAAAATTTTGACATTTATTTTATGGAAAATCTTTAAATTTTTATAAAAGATAGTGACTTTATTTCTTTTGCTTTATTGTATCTGAACCACAATATAAAAAAAATTAATATTTAAATTAAATTGGACATCTAAAGAAATTTCTTTTTAATTAAATAAAAAAAATAAGAATTGAGCATGGCTTAGAAATGATTATAAAATTATTACACGATCACTGACGTAATATAAACATTGCATATATGATTTGTACATATTTGATCATAAATGCAAACAATGATTATTAACAACTAAATTTATATTTTAATCGATGTTCGGGATAGTAGAATTTGTGCAAAGTAAAGTAAACTTGCTATGAGATATATTTGAATAAATATTTATTTTTAAAAATAGAAACCCAAATAAATTATTTTCTTAAATATGAATGAATAGATATTTTTAGAAGCATCATTTCAAATAACTCATTGTTTTTAAATATAAAAATTAGAGAATTTTTTTTCTTAAATAAGAATGAATAACATTTTCTATAAAATATCATTTCGACTTTCTCCTCTTTTTAACGAGAAAAAGACAATATAATCATCTATATATAAAAATTTACATACATTTTACACATCATATTATTTGTACATCTCTTTACCATTGTAAAAAAACAGGAGAAGTTTCTTTTTTCTAAAAAAAAATGAAGTCACATTTTTACTTCAAAAAGAGGATTTATAACATATTATAAGCGACTTTAATTAAATTTGATTTATTATACCAGCTGGGTATAATATATGTTAAATGGTTTTCTTTAATAAAACACCTAGAGCACTATTAAAGAAAAATTCCAATTTATTTATTTCCTTTTCCTTAATTTTAATTTTTTGTTTCTTTTTTCTACTTTTATTCAATATAGATCATATAAATTATTGATATTTACCATAAATGAGACAATTTCAAATCTTAATTATTTGCCCAAAAAAGAATAGTAATATAAAATTAAAATATTTGTTTTTGAGATAGCCCCTATAAATTTAATGGAAATTTATATTAGAGAGGGATTTGTCTTAACATCACATAGAGTGTTATTGAAAGAAGGAAAGGGGGTAGATATTATTTATAAGAACCCAAAATTGGCACGGAATGACCAAACCAACATAGATGAAGTGGATGAGTTTTTTAAAAATAAGTCTAAAAATATATTTATCAATCTACGGGATGAAAATACAATTTTCATAAACAATAACCCATATGTTTTACGAGAAAGTGGTAGGGTTAACTGTCCCTTAAAAGAAATTATAGGTATTTCCGGGGAAAATTTGGAGATAAACGAAGATAGGTTGGTTCAAGAAATTATGAATGAATATCATTTAAATGGTTGTTTATCAGTTTTGAATATTGATAAAAATAATCTTGAACAAGAAAAGATTTTTATTGAAAAGATCGAGGTGAAAAAAACAAAAGAATATGTATGTGACAAACTAGGAAACATAAAATATTTTAGACTTCCGATTTCCGGATACGGTATGGGTATTGAGAATGATACAATTGATCAATTGTTGGTATTACTTTACGATTTTGATGAAGATACAAATCTTATTTTATTTTCGGATGATAACAGAGAAAACAATATATTTTGTTATTTTTTGATTTCTGTTTTTGAAAGTATTATCTATTTTAACATTAATTCTCTAGATAGTTCATTTCTTGTTCCCAAAAAAACATTTGAGGATCCCTTTTTCGTAAATTTTATTAAAGATAATAAGGCAAGCTTCGGGGGTGAATTTTCTTCGCTATATGAAATCGGTTATAACGGAAGCTTTAAAATAGTATCTAATTTATTGTCTATTCTTGAAAACAGAAATTCAAAAACTATTGTTGATTCTATTTTAACATTAAATGAACACAATTCAAGCCATAATTTAAAGCTCGAAATTTTAAGATCTATTATTTCAGATGAACAAAATAATTATTTAACAGCCAATATTTTTCTTATAAGATACATCGTTTTAATTTTACTTGCAGAATATATTTTCTATAACAACAATAGATCAGATAAATCAACATTTTGTGGTTTTATTGAAAATAGATTTGAGTACCAAAACCTCTTTAAATACATAAAAAGCAAAAGAGAAAGACCAGATTTACTTGCACCTCTTAATGTTGTCATAGAAGAGAGAAAACTTCCTAGAATAAAAACCATTAAAAATATAAACGGATTATTGGCAAGAACATACAAATCCAATAGCACAAAAAATATGTTCAATGGAAATAAGATCATCACTAGTACAGACCCCGCGAATATATCCAAGATTGCGGGTGTATTTTTTTTCTTAAATATGCGAGAAGAACCTTTGATTATTATAAAAGATAAGCTTTATACACTAAGAAATATAGAAAAATATGGAAAGAACATAACATATCTGAGACATATAAGCAGAACAAAAATCGAAAAAATTGAAAAAAAATTAAAAAAAGCAATAATAAAAGAAATAAAACATGAAGACAACATGCCTTATTATATTATAAGAAATAATGACTATCGGAAAAAAGAAATTCTAGCTGATGTAAATGATATCAAAACCATAAGCGAATATATAAATATAAAATACCAAAATGCAAAATATTTGAGAATACCTATAACTTCATCAATGGCATTTAGATTTAACAGATTCGATAAAATATTTACTGCACTTATAAAACGTGGACTAAAGAATTCAGAGCAACGAACGATTGTTATCCATTCAAATTCAAAAAGAGGTCGAGCAACATATACAGCAATTGTAATACATTTAATAATGGAACATGAAAATATAGAATTTCTTTTTTCTTCAAATCTCAATAATGAAAAAATTAATTTACTCGTTGCCCTTTTAGACGGTGGGCAAAAGGCTTTTCTCACAGTTAATCACTTATTTAGAGTTTACTTCAAGACAGATATTTATAATTTTCTATTAGAATCAAGAAATCTTAAAAAATCAAAAAGAACACTGAAAAAGTACTTTCTCTTGATATGTTTTGCTTCTTGGTTAGATGAGTACAAAAAAACACACACATCGTTCGAAAAATGGATGATAAGCAGAGTCGACATAGTAAATTTACTCGAAAGTATCAATGATGTGAATTTGGATATATTCCAAGAGAAAAATTTACATATTAATGAAGAAATAATGAATAGAAAGGGGGAAATACTAAGCTCTGCTATGATTTTGAAAAATGATTATTTCATAGGATCACAGATATTTAAATTGTTTGGTGACGTAAAAGGCACCCGAAATTTCAGATACATTCTATTTGAAGATAACCTCGTGGTGGGGCTATCAATTCCAACAGAAAATGGTATTCATAATACGCTCAAAAAAATACAAGAAATCCTAAAAATTAAGAAAAATAAAATTTATTGGTTTTGCTTAAGAGAAGAACCTGTGATTTATATAAATAATTCTCCATATGTTTTAAGACACGGCACCAAACCAGATTCAAACTTGGAGATAACTGGAATTTCTGCAGATACAATTGAAAATATAGAGAAAAAACTATATAATGATATTAAAATAGAAAAATCAATACATTTGCACGATGAGATGCTTGTTGAAAATAGAATACAAAATGTTATATTACGAATAGATGTCGAATCACTACACTGTACCCGCGAAATATTCACCAAATTCGATATAAACTACATTAGACTACCTATAACAGATGAAAAAGCTCCGATTCCAACAATCATAGATAGACTGTACGAAATATTTAAGCAGATGTCAGGCATTAAAATTGCTGTATTCAATTGCCAAATGGGGAAGGGAAGAACCACAACAGGAATGGTACTTGGATATCTTACATTCAACTACCAAAAAATACAAGGAACAAAATACATGCCAAGATTCAGAATCATTTCTTTATTAGTACAAATACTTCCATTTTCTCTTCAAAGTAAATCTATTGTTGATGAAGTCATCGATACAATGTCACATTTAGAAAATCTTCGTGAGGTAATCTCAAAACTTGCAGAAGCTGGGGAAAAGGAGAAAGCAAAAAACTTTCTCATGCGCTATTTCTATCTAATTTGTTTCAGTGAATTTCTCATTCAAAAAAAGGAAGATATATTTTCTCTTTTTTTAGCTAATCGCCCAGAAATTATAAATTTGGCAGATCAAATTGAAAAAATAGGACTCGAATTAGTAAAATGAATAAAAAATTATGTACTTTTTTTAGTATACGATCACATAAAATAAATTTGTTTATTTTATTATTTACTACGATATTTTAGTCTAAATTTTTCGTTTCCCAAATATTCTTTTTTTCCCATATAAATATACATAGAACCATAATAAGCAAGTAATGTATAATAACTTTACTACGTAATTTTTCTATCGCAAATATTATTTTTTTTACGGAAATATATTAAAGTATACCAAAATGTTTTCCGAATTCATGTTAAAATAATAAAAAATTGTTATTTATACACTTGATAAAAAAATCGTCTTGAATTAGGATATTTACTTTGATTCGTCTACCGATAAGATTTTACAACTATTATGATAAATAAAATTATTCAGCTGCGTTTTATCATTCTCTTCGAAATTAGACGAATCTAAAAAGACACATATAAACTTGTAACTGATATCAAAGCTTAGTAAAAGTAAAAAGAAATTAACCAGCGCACCACCCCGATTAATTCTTAACTTATAGATGAAAGTTTTTTTCCAGCAAAATATACAAATGTATTGTTTTAAACCACAAAATATAGTAATATCGGTAATATTTCCTACTGCAAATCCATTGAAATTTTTTTTTAGAAATACAAACAATAGAAATTGTTTTTTTATCGCAGACTATATTTTTTAATGTTTTTTTGTCGCT
Source organism: Rhyacophila brunnea (assembly GCF_057557595.1). NCBI lineage: Eukaryota > Metazoa > Arthropoda > Insecta > Trichoptera > Rhyacophilidae > Rhyacophila > Rhyacophila brunnea. The sequence goes on from NW_028233355.1 coordinate 214,246, forward strand.
ATAAAAAAATTTACATATATTTAATAGCAGAACAAGCATTTTAGATATTTTTTAGAAACTGCCATCAACTTATCTAATCTTCCTATTGCATTAAATATTGAATTCTTGAAAAAAAAATTTAATATTATTACATCCGTTATACATAATTTCAGCGAAATTAATCGATTTTTACCTTAAGATTTCTGATTTTTAGAAAAACGTTAATAACCATCATCATTTTTTTGCAATTAATTTTTGAATTAACAAATTATATTACGAATTTAAAATTATTTTTATCATATCCCCAATTTATTTCATACATGAGAGATTTAAGTGAAAAATTGATTTGTGGTATTCTAAGCTATCTAAAAAATAAAAAATTATCATAAAAAATTTTATTTTTCATGTCTAAATATGACAGTATTCACTATTTAAATGCATTATTCTTGTGATTATATATGCTATATATGGGTCTGTATGCTAAATTTAATCTTGGAAGCTGATATTAGCAAGAATTGATCTAAAGATAATATTAAATTCTTGCACCTTACATATTATATTAATTGACATTCGCTTCACAAGCCAAATAATGCATAAAAGATAACTTTTAAACACTACTTTATATTTTTTAAAAATATGTAAAGCAATTGCCACATAAGTTTCAAAGGTTTATAAAAAAATAAATATAGTTTTTCTGATTCTAATTATAATGTATATATTAATTAGAAGTTTATATAGCAATACAGTAGAATAGAACTAGAAATTTAGTAAGTAATTTTTATAAAGAATTTGATTTTTTTGAAGTTAATTATCTTTTTTAAAAATAAAATCTATCTTGTAGAAGCATGATGGCTAAATATTACAGGTAATAAAGATGAATTATTTTGAGATCTATTTTATTAATACGTTTTTTAAAATCTGGTTTTGCTATGGATTTTATATCAGTGTAGCAACTAATCACAGCGTTGAAAAGCTTTGCTGTTAGTTTTTTCGATCTCTTCTCTATTAAAAGAGCCCATGAGCTTATGGGGAAAGATATCATAAAAGATCATCTCTATATTAATGAGAAATAAAATTCACTTTTTATATCTTTTAAAATTACAGTTAACATTTCATCGTTTCAAATACGACACAATCAATATTATTGCAATGATAAAATTTTTATTATTGCATTGCAGGAACGATGGAATTTTTTATGCTGTATTTAATTTCAGTGAAAAGAATTTTTATACTTATATGCGGATATCTTCAATAACAAAGTGTCTATTTTTTTATTTTTCGGTTTATCTCTAAGTAAGGCAAGTAAAAAGAATCAAGTTTTTCTATTCCAACTTTTACTTATGATGTCTCAACGTCAATACTTCAAAGTAAAAAAATATTATGTTTGCTAAAATGGATTGAAAACGATCCTTCTCTTCACAAAGCGATCACTAATAAATACTTTTACTATTTTAAGAAATAATTATATGCCTCGAAATACTTGAGTAGCCTTTAATTTCGGCCATCAAGAAACAAATTAATTTCAGATCATTCCTTAAACAGGAATTTTTAGTATATTGCATTGTATTTATATTTTATATGTGATGATGCTTGAGGGTTAAAGAAACAAAATTTATATTTATGACTTAATTTGCTTTGTGCTTTTCTTAGTTGTCCTAGAAAAACTTTAGATTACTCTATAGAACGGGTTTGGATGATACTTCTTTCCATTTCATCATATTTACAATCTTCTTCAATAGATTTTCTTCCCTCAAGATTTATTAGTCCAAGATTATTGCGAAATCTTATCTTTCTGTGTATGCTTCAGTTTGCATATCGATTTTTCTTAATATACATGTTATGGTATTTTTAACCACCCCATTGTACGTTATATGTAAAGAAAAAATAAAGTTATTTATATATACATTGAAATGGCTATGTGTTATGAGCGGATATTATGAAATTCTTAAATTGTAATTTTTATACACAGGTTTAGGAATATATTCTAATTATTTGGGCTTCTTTTGAGGGATATAAAATTTTTTGCACATTTTTTGCAATACCACAACAAATAATATGCTGAAATTCCAGTATATAAACATTTGATGAAATGATTAAATAATCACGAAAAATTGTTACACTAAAACACATAAATTTATTAATTTATCTCACTGAGAATTTTTAAAAAATTAATGCAGATACTTAAAACAAGAACAGAAGAATGTAGAAATATCGTAAAAAAAATTTATTAGTATTTAAAACTAATCGAACAAATGGTTCAATAACCTATTCGATTGGGAATATAATGCAAGCAACGTGTCGTATGCATCAAAATCAAATAAAACAAATTAGAAATCAAGAGTAAAGATTAAATATATTATACGTACTATAAATATAAGCATGTTCTGTTAAAATGCAACTAGAATATAATATTTGTTACGATTTGATTAAATTAGTAAGAAATTTTCCATGCTGACTAGACAAATTAAAGATTTATATACAATAAAAAAGTGAATATATTTAATAAAGAATGTATCTTGCAGAAAATGATATCAAAAGATTATATAATGGCCAAAAAATCTAATAAAAAATCACATATGTCACATTTTTACTGTATCAATGAGTAAATTAATCACATTAAAATTTCAAATTTTAATTTCTAAATTATAATGTCAGTTAATACAATAATTAAGTTTGAATTTAAAAATTTAATCTTATAATATATTAAATGTTCGTGAAAAGTTTAAAAGCAGCGCACTCGAGAAAAAAGAAGAAAATATTATGCTATTTATATTAAAAATGTGGATTTACAGTTTCCTTATATCAAAACCTTCATTTGCTTCGAATTACAAATATAATGCCTTATAATGAATTTTTTGAGAACAAATATGCAAAATGGCTTTCCGAATCAATTATATATTATGCACCAAAATTTACGAAAATTATTATTTTAATACAGCTGAATGATATATCACTTGCATTTTTTGTTTTACTTTTAATTACATGTTATTCAAATTATCTATTTTTGATGATTTTTATGATCTACACATATTCGTAAAGTATTTTTTTATTTTAAGACTCCATTCATTCCTTATGATTTAAGTTTTTGTTTACAAGCACAATTTGCTTGATCTCTCGTGCACATTGCGTATTAATACACACGGTTATCTTATCCGCTCTAAAGTCTTCTTTAATAATTCATCTTCGTTTAAGACTAATTATTTTAAGAAGATTTTCAATCCTAAGATACGTGTATATGCCTCAATCGGTTAGTTACTCTGAGTTCTTTCAGATAAATTTTATGATATTGTGTTACCACACCATTCCAGGTTGTAACGTATGAAATAATCTTTGCCTTGCCCTTGTATATATATAACAGCTCGTATGCTAGCAGATCATACTTTCACAATTTTTCATTTTCAACTATGTTTATTTTTTATATTCTAGTCGAACCAATTTCAATGTGGGTGATACATTTCTTCTTTTTTATATATATAAATATATCAGGTCTTTCGTTTTATAATTTTATATCGGTTTAAATTCTTGCATCTACTTTTATCTCCGTGAATATATTTTCCATTATTTCTTGTACTGAGTGCCTACGGATTTTTTTGAAATTATATTTTCTTGCTAGCATAAAGTGAAGATACAGTACTATTTCAAAATTTCTTCTTGTATGGTCATAGCCAAGCGTTTTTTTATCGGCTTGCCTTTTGAATGACAATCTTTAAAAATTCGTTACTGTGCGGGTATCTTCCTCTTTCAATAAAGAAAATTTTAGCATCCAAAATGAATTAGAACCTAGCTTCTTCTAAAAATCCTATATGTTCTTCCTGTATCCACTTTGATAATCCTTTTATTTCTAGCATTGATTTATTATGCGCATTAAAGAGTATTTAATGTAATGTTTTTGTTTTTATTTTACACAATAAACACTCTTTTTGCTTTATTTAGAGCTCTGAAAGATCTAGTTTAATATTCCGTATTTTGCCATCTAGAAAAAATTTATTAAGACCCTGTGCGTCGCGTGGTTTTTTCATAAATTCTAAAAATCTTCTTTCCTAGGTGATGTGTTTTTTCTTATTTAAGTGATTTTGTATCTAAATAGTATTATTTGAGATTTAAATTATATGTTTTCAAGACCGTTCCTTAGTCTATTTCTTTTGAGGTAAAGTCGTTCTTTATTAGATGATTGCATATGTATTATATTTCCAATCAATTTTAGCCTGATTTAATGGTCTATATTTTATAAATCTTCTGACTCTACCTTTAATAAACCTAAGTAGTAGTTGATTATGATAAATCATGTCCATTAATTGCCTCAATCCATTTTTTACTAATAAATTTAGTTTTTAATAAAGTTCATTAAAAATATTGGCATTGTATCAAAACTGGAAAGTATAGTTGAGTAGAAATATAATGATTTAGTGCATTTTATTAATATTAAGGCAGCATAAAACATAAATAATGTATAGTATACATAATGCATATAAGCAATTATTTTAAGCAAAATTTGATAAAAAACACATATATTCTAAATCTTACAATAAAATGAAAGCGCCGCATAATGCAATTGAGGGAAAAAAATTATAAAAAATTAGGAATCATTCCCAAGTAGAAATGTGTTTCAATTCTAGAAAGCAAATCCACGCAGTGAATTTTTTTATACGCCAAAAATATAACTATATATATTTTGTTGATATTTTTCTTTTTTACAGTATATATTTGTTTCTTAATTTTTTTTATTATAATCGTTTCTTTACAGGCTAACTTATAGCTTCTTTTTGCGATTTTCTCATGCGGTTTGAATTTTATAGACGTCAGATTTTTTTTTAAAATAGTTTGACCTTTTAAATTGGGTAATCAAATGAACAGAATTATATAAAGTATTGCGCAAAACTAAAAGTTGGTTTTATTATATTTTAAGCATAAATTTAATCTTTTTAAATATTAAAACCTATTCATATTTAAAGGTACCCATATTAGAAGATTTAAAATATAATGAATATTGCTTGAAGCCAAAACAGTTTGATATATGTTATTTAATTAAAAATCGTAAAATAATTGATTTTTATTTTATAATACCTTATAATTGTAGTACACAATGGATTTTTTCCGATATTTGATATCACATCCATATAAATTTAAATATAGAATAAATCGGAATTTCTAAAGATGCACTAAAAAAAGTGATAGCTTCTTCAATAGATGTAAATTTAATTTTGAGTATAACTAAGGGTCAAAATATAGAAAATTTAAAATATTGTAAATTTTAGTTTCGGGCCTGTTGTATATTTTTAGGAATAAAAATTCTAGCGCGAGTTACGCTCTATTATTTTAAAGGCGTAGTGTATGTCTTCTATAGCTGTAAGTTGCACAATATGGACTTCTAAATACTTACGTAAAACGGTTTTTACTTAAATGAACTTACTCAAATGACTAAAAATAAATTTGTGCGTAAATATTATCTTGTTGACCCAAAAAAATATTTAAATCATTGGATTATACATGAAACTTTGTAAAGCCTTCAAAAAATATAGTTCTGGTGGCACTCTATAAGGTGAAATTCAAATATTTTTTTTGCATTTTAAATTTAACGAGATGATCATTTTATCCAAGAAAAAAATATAAAAGAAATGTCTTAGCCGAAACCCACATATTTATATTCTTGAGAAAAAGATTATTTTTACTGGAAGTAGTAAGAATAAGATCTCATAAAGAGTTTTTTTAGAATGAAAAGAGTGATTTGATTCAATTGTAAAATAAAATCCACCCAATCAAATCAGTATAAGATGAATAGATTTAAATAATATTTTTCAAACATTTCTATAAAATATACACAGATCGAATTATAAAATATATATGATAATATGTCTGTGCCTTATATGTCCTTTAAATTATACAAAAGCATAGTTAATTAAAGATCTTTGAGGAGATTTATGATCAATTTAGTAGTAGTAAAAGCGTAAAAATAGCAAAGATTTATATGTATGAATACATACTAGGCTAAAGGTATTTATTATTTAGATGAATCCTTTTGCTTATTCTTTAAACAATCCTCAAGGTGACTATATATATACAATTTAACCCCTTAAGATCAATTATATACTTTGAAGTTATAATAAAAAAGAATTTATAAAAAAAAGAAGATGTTAATGTGATTTAAAAATTCACAGTTGCATTTTAACATTTAAGATATCTTATTTTTAATCAAATGCATAGATCGTTAGATTTAACCAAAACCTACCCTATATCATAAGAAATATATTTGAGTATGCAACGAAGGCAATAAAAAGAAAAAATGAAGTAGTTAAAAAAAATAATTACGCCAAGCATTCATCAACCAAGAACTCATCAATAAGCTTTTATCAGAAATTTCCTTTTATATAATGTATGTATCACAGAAGATGCGAATGCCAATGGAAGCTGTATAAGGCAAATGTTGATGATTGTAATATAAATTGAACTTAGGAGACCAGCTAATAGCACTGGGTTATCTTGGTAATATGAATAGAGATTTACTATTGAATTCGTCTAAATATGACCATTTTATCGGTGATAAACATATACCAGCAGATTTATTCAAGAATAATAAAAAATCGCGAAAGCTGAAGCTATATATACTTTATTCATATGGAAGACTATAAATTATATTTTGTCAAACGACCATAATAAAATTGGTATTTATATATATTAAAAGTTATGATCTTACAATAAATTATATGTGTTATCTTAATTATAAATATTTCTCATCTTTATTAAGATTCTTAGATTGCTTCAAAACATCATTTTTGATTAAGAGTAAAAGGCTTATTTTGCATTTTTAAATCTGTTTTTTCATTAAAATCTTTTAAGATTATATCTAAATACCATGATAACATTTAGTGATAGATTTTATCAGCTATCAATCATTTTTTTTATGTTTAATTTAAAATATTTGATATTAAAAAAACAACTTTGTTAGGAAATTAACTAAATTTGATAGAAATTTTTATTAAACATTTTGTGTTTTTAATACACTATACAGTCTAGAGATCATGTATTATGCTGTATTTATATTTTTAATCTCATATTATTTAAAACATAATCTTTTTTTTTTGCATACATATTCTTTAATTTCATTTTTAATTCTTGTTAGAATGGAATTTTATGCTTCTTTACCATCATAATTCTCTGCATTGGCAAGTATAGTTTTAAAATACCATAATACGTATATTAAGGATGTAGCAACGACAACTATACAAGAAAAAATTGGATTGTGATAATACATCAATTTTAAGGGTTTTAGATAATACATATGAATAGTTATAATAATGAAGAGTTTCTAAGAAGTAGAGAGTAATTCTGCTCTTATTTAATACGATGAAGTAAGCCAGAATAATCTATATTGACTTCAAATTTAATATAATTCGCAATATATTATATATTTTGCAGCTTGCGACAACATCGTGCACTAAGTTATAAAAATAAGACGTAAAATACATCTTTTCAGATTAGAATCAAGATGCATATTATATTATCGTACTCCAATGACTTTTATACAGACTAAAAACAGCTTAATCCAGAAAAATTTGTATTTTGAAGAGAAGAAAATACAATAGATATAACAAAACCAAGAAAAATCATCAAAAAATATAAAAAATAATTTTAGGCAAATAAAACTAAACTATATGTATTATAAGAAATTACTTTAAAAAACATTAGATGAGTAGATAGATCTGTAAAAAGTCAAGTTAGTAAATTTTTTTTGGTGTTCATAAAAAATCGTCTTGAAAGAAACTCACTCAACTATAAATTCAAAAGAGAAAGCAAAATCAAAAAAAAAATTTAAAAAAAATTAATCCAATAAAATAATGCTATTTTATCCGTCAATTCTTAGTCGTATTTTTAATCGATAGAATGTGTCGTAAATATCTTCCAGAAAAACAATATATTCCCATGGGCATCGAAATCCAGATACCAAATGCAAAATTCAACCTTTAAGGTTGAAATTTTGAAAAAAAAATATGCACTAATCTTGGTAATAATTTAACAGACAACTAAAGGTTGAATACACAGATAAATGACATGAAAAATATAAATAGCTATGACAAAAATTTGTGATCGAAACAGTCAAGATGTATTTAGGAGCAAAAAAAACAATAAAACTAGTTTTTTCAGACTCTCTCTTGTGAAAAAAAGATTTTAGGCTTTTATATAATACGATTATATAAAGAATAAATATCCTGGTATTTATTATGACGATTAAAGTAAAAGAAATGATCATTTTATGAAATGAAAACATCAAGAGATAAATTGGCAGACTTCTCAAATTCTTCCAAGAACTATAATTATAATTTTAAAGCTAGTTTCAGCTGACAAATATAATACTAAAAAATACCCATTGCCATAAAAAATGAGTAGAACATTCTTAAATCAAGTAAAGATAAAATAATGGGAGAGTTACTATAACAAAACACATCATTAACCTTAAAATACACATACTTGCACAATTTTTATAGTAAAAGCACCACAATATAACTCGCATTCACGAAATAACCTTATATGGGTTACAGGAGCTTAAACATAATATTTTAAAATAATGCACTTACTTGTAATCAATAGAAAATTAAATTCTTTGATTTATTTTAGATGTTTAATTTGCAAGAAACCAGTGAAAGATTACACTTTCATCTTCAGGACAGTGCTAATGTTTATATGATTTACATATAATGAAACAAATATTTCATGTTCTTTTTTATATAAGTTGTTCTGAATAATACTTACAATATTACTTTTAATTAATCAAAAAGATTGTCATATCTCTCCACGTATAAGCATCATGCGGATGTACTTTATACTATTAAGCACAATAATGGAAATACACTAAAAAGAAACACCCTTCTTGTCGGAAGACGAATACACATTCGAACATACATTTTTGTTAGGTGTAATTTAGGAATAAATGCTGTAAGATAATAAAACTGTCAAAACCTATACTAGATTTAGAAAGTCTTACAGTAGTGGTTTTCACGCTTTCAACTAGCCTCAAAAGAACCAGAAAGTTAAATATATGTTGTATAAAATTTAAATATTTTATAAATAATTTATTTTTAAACAGCTACAAACGTTAATGTACAAAATGAAATGTTTTTCTATTTGTACAAATATTAATGTATATTTTTTTAGTAAATGTTAGTGGGCTCAAATCTCGTCTTCGCATTTATATGTGGCGAGTTATAAAAAATAAATGAAATTTCAGATTGTATATATTCTTTTAATTTGCCCCAAATTAGAAATGCCACTAATCAAAATTTGCAACATACCGAAATTTGCCACACACAAATTAATAAATGATGAAATTATAAAAAATTTCAATATATTAAAATCGGAATTCAGAATACGATTTAAATCCGGCTCTAAAATATGTGTTGTTGTTTTCAAGAAAGAAATAGATATGCCCGATAGCATATCCATAGCCAGGAAACCATGTAAACTGGAAATCTTCAAGGAAAAAAATCCGATAGAAGGTGATAAAGGTTTGAATTCTAGAAAAGATTCAACAATAGATATCAATAATTTTGATATAAGAGATTCTGTAACTCCATTATGGAAAATAGAGTATAAAAAGCAAATTGAGCAAAAGAAAACGATACTTGAAGAGTTTTACGATGCAAAAATTGATTATTTTGGGACAAATCAATATTTCCGAAATAGTTGTGAATTCGCATTTGGTTTTGACAAGAATAAGATGCCTTCAATAGGATTTAAAGGGCATGTATTTAAACAAGATTACAATTTGGTTTTTGACATTCAGGATTGTTTGAATGTAAGTGATTCAATGAAGGTCAAAGTCAAAACAATTAAAGATATTATTAAAAATGTTCCCCAAATAATTTATGATCGAGAAACTAAAACTGGTTTTTTGAGATTATTAAAGCTTAGGGAAAATGAAGACGAGGTGATTTGTTTAGTATTAGTACAAGATAATAAGGATCTTGTCAGAAAGGCATTTCAAAATAGCATAGATATATTTGAAAGTATCGAGCAAGCAAATCACAAATCAGAACATGAAAATATAACAATAATAAATACCAATGAGAATGAAAATAGCGCTCAAATAGAAGCTGAAATTGAAAATTCAAATAAATTGGATAATAATGATTTTAGTGAAAACAGACTGGGATTTTGTGAGGAAAATAATTTAAATGAAGTAATCGTGAACAAATCAGAAACGAAATTACAAAAAAACAAAGATTTATTTGAAGCTGATCTTTTTAAGCTTATAGAGACGGTTAAAAATCTACCTTTTGATAACCTTTTTGTTTCTTTTTATAAAGGTGTTCATGATGGATTTGTTTCTGGAAATACATTCAAGATACGTGGAAAAGACCATTATTTTCAAAATATTATGGGCTATAATTTTAAAATTTCGTTTTTTTCATTTTTCCAAAGCAATAGAGACATAATACAGCAAATTTGTGAACACATCGGAAAAGATGTAGAACAAAAAGACCATTTGTATGATCTTTGTTGCGGATCTGGAATGTTTTCAATTTCTCTTAGTAAGGTATTTAAAAAAATAACTGGCATTGAAATAAACCATTCAAGTATATTGGACGCTAAAGATAATTTATTGATCAATAATATTCCAAATGTTTATATTAAACAAGGCGACGTTACGAATGAAAAATATAATCAAAACTCTACTGTTATTTTAGATCCACCAAGGAGTGGTGTAAGCAAAAAAACCATCTCTAATATTCGAAAAAATGAGGGAATCGAGGAAATTTTTTTTATTAGCTGTGATCATAAAAAATCTTATCATAATATTATTGATCTATGCAGGGAAACCTCTAAAAAATATGAAAACAACAAATTTGAAATTATAAATATAAAAGCTTTTGATATGTTTCCAAACACCGAAAAATCGGAAGTTTTGATACATTTAAAACGGCAAAAAAGTAATTAAAACGTTAATATATAATTACATTCAAATTTTATAAATCAATGATTCACATTGATATTTTTTATGTACACAAAAGTTTATTTACTCATTTCTCTTTAAATAAGTCAAAATTTCTATTAAAATTAATATGCTCTTGATTTATATAAAACAATTAAGATAAACAAAGTAATTTAATAAAAAATCCAACACATTGAACGTTTTGGATCAATTAAGCATAAAATAATACAATTAAGCAAAAATACAGCCAGATGAATAAAATCTAATATATAAAGAAGAATAAACGGGATTTATAATCCATATAAATATTTGAAGGTACTCTATAGTTTTTTCAATATTAAATTCAGTTGATGATCATCCCAGTTTCATATTAAGATATAAAAAACGATTTCTGCAGAAAGATAATTAAATTGTCTATCATATAGACCAAGAAAGACGTGATCATTCCAATATTATAGAGTTATACAAATATTATACACAACACTAATTTTCATGTTTGTTCTGATCATGAAATTACCAATCATATTTGAAATCATGGTGTCTAATATACACCAGTGATTTACGTAAATTACACTCTAACAAAGTTAGATATTGTTATCATTATCTTTTTATTAAAAGGGTTTTCTAAAGGCTTAAAAAGGCAACTTAATATTATTAGAAGTGTTAGAGATTGCTTGATTTTCTTAGGATATTATCACAATTTCCCATTATACGAAAACTATTTTATTTGCACAGTCTCACATATCATATATACGTATTGTTGATAATTTGATAGGGATTTACGAATAAATCACAGTTTTAATGCATATAAATAGTACTCACTATACTTTGTGCATGAACTGATAAAGACAACTTCACGTGTTATTGTTCTCAAAATTCAAAATCAGCCGAATTCTTTTATGTTTATTAATATTCTGCATATGTCGAGGTTACTCTCAAATATCGCAAGATAGATTTTATTTGATTCCAGTTACTGCAGATTTTTTAAATGGCCATATTCGATACATTAGATTTCATCACGAGAAAGGTCATCATTTTATATCAGTAAGATAAAAATACAATATTTTAAATTATATTTTATCGCCAATCCATTTCTAAAAAACTATATTTTTCTTGAAGTATATTAATACAGCTTCTTGGTTCATTGGTAAATACTGCGATTTTGTTTATCTTATTTACACATCATTAAATATCAGAATTTTGTAGCATAATTTGTCTATAAAAGATTTATTTGAAAGTTAATCTTTTTTGAATAGTATTTTATATCAATAGACTGAAAACCATTAAAATAATAAAATTTGAAATAAACATTATATATCAGATATAAATTCTATTTATAACATGCGATGTTTAGGTTTATATTTGATCATATGTCATTTGAATGACTAATTATATGCGAGACAAAGAATTTAATTCATATAAATCACTGTCAAATGATATTTTTAGCCAAAAAACGAAATTTTCTTTTATTTTGTAGGTGATAACATAATACTTTCAGGACAATTATTTATAAAAAAATAACATGATGGTTGAAACAATAGTGGGTTAAACCTAAACTTATAAAAATTCAAACATTTAAACAATAAATTTTTCGAATTATTAAATTTAAAATTTCTGGATTTTTTTAGCATAAGATAGCTCACTTTTAAAATGAATAAATCCTAAAAACCTCAAATATAAATAGACATCTACTCGTTGAAGATGTTATTTCAATATAATTACTTCCATTGGCTATAAGTATTGGAAAATTTTACATATATGAAATTACATGCCAAATTTCGAAAAGCTGAGGCATAATGATAAAAATAAAAAAATTATGCATATCTACACGCGCGTAATAAACTCCACTAGAATTAAACACCTTGAGTACAAAATAGTTGAAATCTAAAAAAAGTAAAAAATCATGAACTATGTTTTGAGAGAAATCCCGTATTTCTGGAAAGGATTTTATATTATAAAATTATATCTATGAGAACAAAATTCACATTTTATATTTCAAACTATATAAATATAGACACGCAACGATAAATTAAAAAAAAGTATGCAAATATATTTTCGTGCATAAAGATTTAAAAGGATACAGAATTACAGTTTCAAATATATAATTTTATTTGTCATTCAAACATAATTTTCCTATTTTCATTTCACAGAATAATTTATTATATATGCAGGCTGATCACATGTGGCAATGTTATTAATTTGGCAATCTAGAATATAATAAAGATTACTCTGATCTGCGGTAATAGTTAAGTAATTCTTATTTATTTACACTATTTAAAGGAATACAATATAATTGTTTAAATTGAAAATTTTATAAATAGAATTTTTAATTATTCTTTAATTAGTTCAACACATGATGGTTTTGTACTGAAGAGACATTTTTATATTGGAACAGTTTACGTCAATCATAAATAACAAACAAGACTTGAAATCTAAATGCAAATTCAAAAGTTTTTAAAAAATAACTTGATTTTTATTTTCACGATTTTTATAATTTTTTTTATAGCGTTTTTGTCAATAGTGGCATATTTAACATGTATTGTTTTTGTCAAAAAAGGGGGTGAAGAGTCATGTGAATCTACAAATAATCAAAAAAAATGTTTACATAAAAAAGGGGAAAACAGCTCAGCATGCATAGTATGCAAGGAAAACGCGCAAAATATTGGTGTCGATTCGGCTTCCCTGCACTTTAATACTTTGTCAGATTTTACTACACCTGAAATATACGAACACAAAAAACAAGATGAGTTATATAATAGTTCAGAAGACTCGATTTTGTACGATGATAGTTCAGGTAGTGATAATATAACCTTTGATTATTTATCTTCGATTATAAGTCCAGAAGAAAAGCAAGAACATATAAAAGAAGATTTTCTTTATATAAGCCCGTGTATTAACTACATATCAAATTACCAAAATTATAATTTTATTTCAGATCTGAAATTCATTGAAATGCAAATGCTGAAAATAAAAACTTTACAGGAACGAGAAAATATTTTTTTGCAAAAAATAAAAAAATTATAAAATAAAAACATTAGATTATATTTTTTACAAACCAATAAAATACAATAAATATTTTCAAACAACACATATTTTCGGGCTTCATTAAACACACTGATCTTTATATTTTATTCATCAGTTTGAGCCCGCTATGTAAGCATATTTATTTCCATCCAGAGCAATAATCCCTTTTTATCCGTAAAAATCTAGAATTATTTAAGATAAAAATATGATGTTGCCATAACATATATAATTATCAAATTAATTTATAAATTTAATCTTCAATATATTTATTAATGATGTAAGATTACAAAATGGATTCATGAAATTTATGGATTATACTTCTATTTTTCAAAATTTGAAAAATGTTTTAAGAAATAATTAAAACCTATTTTACGTGCAATAAAACCACAATCGAACGAATTATATCTTTCTTATTATATTATAGCTGGAATATAATAGACACGATTTTATAAGAAGAAGAGTATTCAGATAAAGGTGGAACGAATTTTTTTGATGATTTTAGTTCTATTCATTTTATCTTTAGTCCATGTGCCACTTATCAAATTATGTATAGCTATAAAATTTTAAATTTTCTATTATGTAATAAGTCGAAAAAAATTTAGATATGAAAATACTACTTAGACACACAATATTTTCGTATTTAGAAAATTTGTTGCTGGTAAAAGCATTTAGACTATGGAATTATAATTTCGGAACATATAACAGCAGAGAAAAAGTTAAAAGTATGCGAAAGCCTAAAGATAATCCTTAAAAATAAGTTTAATTAATATTAAATACGTTTAAATTCAATATAATAATGTCTTTTCATAATTTAGAAACTATAATTTCTTCTTAAATCGAAGAAAACTATATAAAAAACCATGAAAAATCGTTATAAAACATTTTTAGCAAAAAAACCATGAAAATCAATCGATATACTACGATGATATCTTATAGCAGAAATAAATTAATTGAAAAAATATAAAGCTATAATTTTATAACTTAGAGTGCATTCATAGAAAGAAATTTATACTATGATTACAAATAAAAAATAAATTTTACTTTATATCTTATAGCTGAAATGAAAGAATTGAAAAATATAAAGCTATAATTTTATAACTTAGAGTGCATTCATAGAAAGAAATTCATACTATGATTACAAATAAAAAATAAATTTTGATAATATATCATATGCGTAAAAAAGAATATAAATAAAAAGAAATCTTATAACAAGCCTGTTTTATGGTATTAAAATTTTCTATTTTAAAATTTCATATAAATTACACATTGAGAGAAGAATCATAGAAATATAGCCTCGATTTTTTCATGCTATAAGTTTTATTCTTTTAATATACATTTCATTACAATTGAATAGATATCTATATTTATAAAATGTACATATTATATATAATACATAATTAAGAACACTTGGGCTGCCAAAATCATGGCATAGTGGCATAAAAAAATTAGTAAAATGTTAAACTTATAGAAAATTTTTGATATAAATATCGAAAATATAATTCGTATATTTTTTTTGAAGATAAAACATGCAGTTATATATACAAATTTCAGCTTGTGTATCCATGAAAGAAATATAATAATCCATAACTAGCTTTTTAGAGACCACAAAGAAGTATAAAAATCATATGAACATAAATAAATGTTATATTTGTAAATAAAGACGGTTTTTTTCTTTTATCTTTTGCACTGAATACCACATAATGGCAAGTATAAATAGGGGCTATATTAGCTTATCAATTGGTAATGTATAAATTAGCAAAGAATTTAATGCTAGAATTGATTGCCTGCTTGGCATTGTTAAAAATATAAAATGATATTTTTAAGTAGAACGCAGTCGCCCACTCTGTTAAATCCTTCTGCCCTGCATGCGTTTAAGAAATTAAACTGATTTTATTTTGATGGCTGATATTTAATGATTCTGTACTTCAAAATACGCATAATATTTTAATTAAATATCGTTTAAAAGCTTAATACAGTTTTGTTCAATCTGTTATTCAATAAAAGCAGTGTTATAGTTATTATTCACGCATATTAGACTTGTTATAATATTATGCGACAAATCCAACTTACTAATAAACGACAAGGAAAATGTATTATATTAATATTCCATAAATATATATAGAAAATATGGTACAAAACCGGAATTCCAGGATGGATGAGAAGAAGCTTAACCACAATGCAAACTGAACGGAAGAAATTCACCCACAAGATAACATATGCGCTATTTGCACAAGAAAAACATCAGATGTTTCAGAACCTAAGTAATCGAAAATAAATCAGTATATATTTTGATGACTGGAAACTGTAAAAGGGTTGAAATTATTTAAAAAGACTGCATTAACGTCATCGATGCTCTCAAATATTTCTGACAGTTTATATATATTAAAGACAAATATTCTTAATATTTTGTTGAAAAAATGATATTGTTTATATGCTAAAGGCATTTATATATATAATGACATTCTGAGTTAGTTATAATGTATAAAGCGGAAGAGTTAAGATTGTGGACAATGGTATCAAAATAGTATGCATAATAAAATTAAACGGATCCACAGATAAATTATATTTTATAGATTTTTACTTATTAATCCATGATATTCTATTTTTATATGTTTTGGGAAATAATTTACATAATAGGTTTGTATATATTTTGTAATTTGTTTATACTTTGCATTCTCCTCGATTTTGGAATATCTGATTCTTAGCTTTTGTTTATATATATCTGAAAACAATACTGAATGTATTTTTATGGTTTTATTTGATAAGAAAAGATTGTATTTTTATAAATTTCACCAATGAAGAATCGATTTCTTATTATTTTTTATTGATACCTTTGTAAACTTTATAGATAAAAATTCGGAATTTTCACATGATTTCTTATTTTAATTATTTTTTATTTTTTTTTCTTTTTTTAAGCAAATTTAGATATGATATAAACAAATTGAAATTATATTTTAATCTGAGAAACTACAGAAAATTCATTTATAGATACCTAAAAAAACAGCCCCTTTTGATTTTAAATATATAAAAAACACAATGACACTTATAAGTTTTATTTATATTAACTTTATTCATATTATTAGATTATTAATTTGAAATTTTTATAATCGGCCTTACCTAAGACATAATAAGCTTTGTTTTTAAGATTTATGCTGACGGTTCATAGTTCTAAATTCCTTTTTATTTATGAATTTATAAGATTCGAAGTATAATAAAATAAAATATATTTAAATTGTGTTTACAAATGCATATAAAAGTCGCATCTTCAGCTCTTTTCGTGTGACAAGTTTAAGAAAACCCTTATATTATTCAAGGAAATTTAAAAAATACATACTTGACCACTATATATATAATTTTATCATTTTAAACAAAATAATCAAGAATTTAAAAGCGAACCTAAGAAATTATAATAAAATTAAAGTTAATATTGTCCTTTTAACATATAAGAATGATCTCACGCTTTAAATACACGAGCTATAATTATATAAATTCTGTTTTTATATGATGCGAAATATTATTGTATCATTTAATATGTTATAATATCTAAGTTCTTATATTTGCATCTTAAATTTTTTTCTTTGTTTAAAAACACATTCCCTTATTGACTATAATCGTAAAGAATGCATGCAATTTATTTTTGAGTATAATAAAAATATTATGCACGATAGAAGTCCGACAGAAATAGAATCTAGCATTAATTATATATATTCAGACCTTTTTCGAAATACAACCTTCAATTTAATATATAGTCATGAATTATTTTTTAATGGGGTTAGTTATTATTTAGATATTGATATATATAATTCAAGTTTCTAATATAACACGTAAATGTGAAAAACTTAATGGTGATTGTAAGATTATTATCTAAAAATAAAATTCATTTTTTGCTATAATTGACATGGAGCGGTCCTTCACAATCCACATTTCTACAGTATAAATAGTGAATTAGAGGAAGCATTAAGTTGTGCATATTTTTTTTAAGATTAGTGGAACAAGGAAAAACACTAATAAGACATTCAAAAACTAAATTTTAATTATTTTTATATAGACCAATAGATCTAACAACGATAAAATAATAATTTTCAAGAAAGACTGATTTAAATAAAAATTAACCAATAGAATAATCTTAGTGGCATTTTTTTTTTTACAAAGTCGCTTTATAATCATCATACGCATGTTCTCTATCAATTGTTCGTGTAATAAAAAGATATCCCGTAGAATAGAAATACCAAAATATGTGTGATAAATACATATATAAATCATTTTAAAGAGATATAAGCAAGACACTTGAACTCATCTCATTTGAGCGAAGAAGAGCAGTTGATAAAGATAGATCAGGAAAAGTTGTCAAAATATGTATCAAGGAGTTGTGCAATGTTACCAATGGGCTGACTTAATCACAATGGATGGAATTGATAAAAAGAAACGTAACCCATAAATAAAAAAAGGTAGGGAAATAAAAATTTAATATTTATAACGTCTTTTTCAAAGCTTCTTCTTAAAAAACGCAAATCTATCTTGTATGCTTATATTTCTTAAAATAAAATATGATGGTGATTCAAAGTGATGCACGCATGTCAAATTCAAAAACATTTTTTCTTATATGCAAGTTTATAATTTTACAATTGAGATAATGCATGTATTTTAAGAAATATATTAACACCCATATATGTTTTGAAAACGTGAAAGTAAAACAATAGCTTAAAAATACTAAATTTTTAACCCCGGAATCAAGTTTTTATAGCAGAAAAATATTCACCCATCTTTTTTTAATGTTGAGATTATAATTGTGATCAAACAAAAAAAAATGCTAATATGGGCTTTAGATAAGTAATTAAAAAAAAATACGCGGATGAAAAAATATATATTGATTCATAGTCCAATTTCCTTCGAAAAACATAAAACATAAATTGATCTTCTGAATTAAGTTAATATTTTTTTATTTCTGTATTATTCAGCCCACACAATTCTTAACTTCGAATCTGGTTTTTTCAGATTATGGCAAAATATACAAATGAGTAGAATTAATAAAAATATTTCGCATGACGAATATTGTGAGGAGAGGTATAACCCTATATAAAAGATTGCTTCATATGTAAAAAATGCCATTTTCTATAGACCACGGGCAGGTAAATAACATACGCATTCTTCTAGAAAAATATTATTATGATTAATTCATAAATAAATTTACTTGATACACTTTTTCAATTTTGAATCACTTTAATTTATTTCCAAGTGATTATATGTTGTTTTCCTAACACATATTTATGATAATAAATTTTTTCTCATATATATTATTAATCGGAGCTAAAACTTTTTTATAAATTCAAATCGATAGAAAATACAATTTTATGATGTTTCATGGCTGCAGTATTTATCAAAAAATACTGTTTTACATGCCATATTTACTCAAAATAGGGTTCACCATATATAAATATATTTTAAATACGAAACATTGCGGGTCTTAAAAAGAGGTCTGCTAAAATATTTTATTGATTTTGAAATTTGTAAAATTGAATGTCGCATTTAATTATGTATATGATAATAAGTCTGAGAATCTCTTATTATTATAAAGATAATAATCACATATTTTTTTACGAAGGAATTTAAAGGCATGATGCCAGTTTTTTAATCGATCAACGAGAAAATAAAATAATTTATTGCAAGATGCAAACTTATTTTTTGTGAAAACCGCGATAATGTGTATTTTCAAGCAAAAAACACCATAATAAGCAATACATTTTAGCGTGAAAAAATTCGTTAAAGATATAGGTTTAATATTTGCTGGTATATTCAACTTTTTGCCGAAATATAAAGTAATTCAATGTTAATAATACCTTTTCTATCTCACACGGATATTATGTTGACCTTTTACAACTGATTTTCATTAAATATTAAGATTATATGTAAAATTAAAATAAAATTTTTTATTTTGGTAAAACATATAAAATATTTTTAAAAAATATACAAAAAAAACACAAAATAAGAAAAGTGATATACTTCTAAAATGAATGGTGTGTTTTTATTTGATTAATATTTCAAATATGATTATAAATTTAAGGAAACAAATATGAATATTCTAAACTCATAAAAAAACATGTAATTATTGTAATTTTGCAAACTTATTCGTGTTATTTACCAATTTATATTGAAACTTTGCTATTTCGTTCTTATTCAAACTATGTAGAAGATCAAAGAATGTATTTTATTTTATAAAAAAAACCAAGAGCCTAGCTATAATAATTTCCTCCTTATATTAAAAAAGCCCGATTATATTATCTGGCGAATATTCAAGTATAATTAAATTAAAGAATAGATAAAGAAAAAATATGTTATTATATAAAACAATTATCTAATTATTAATAAATTAAATACATAAATCTCTAACTTTTAGATTTTATATCTTATATTTCTGCTTATATCTTAATAACGCAAGACATATAACAATAAAATTTTATATACTATAAAATACAATGTGAATGAAAGTGCAAATAAAATGCGTGAAAGTAACATATTTATAATGGTTTAATATAGAAAATCATAAAAAAATATAAAAATAAAATCATCAGGGTGAAGAGATAAGACTTTATCGTGTAGCAATAAGAAACGTTCCTATAACGAGATCCGTATTTGGAATGATCAATAAAAGATAAAGAAAGGTGCTATTGCCTGAATTACAATAAAATCACTTCATTTATTTTATAATGAAACATATAGAAGAATATAATTGAATAAAAAATCATAATTTCATTATTTTTTTTAAAAACAGTTACCCCCTTTTTTATGTTTATAAAACAAAACATATAAAGTCACATCAAAAATATAATATTTTAAAAAAAAGTGATATAGGATAATTTTTGAATTCCATGAAATTTATACTTTTATTTCTTAGAGATGGAATGTATAGACATAATCTATGTATCGATATATATTTGAATAATGCGTCTTAAAATATTTACATTCAAATTTGCCATATTTATTCATTATATTTTGCTTATCTTTTTATCTGAAATGATATTCGTTTTTGCATATATTTATCATCTCCTTTAATAATTTATTTTTAAATTCTTAAATTATTACCCATAGAGTTATGTTTACCATAAAATTTGAATATGCAATAGCAATTGTGGTTATCGTTGTAGTAGTCATCATAGGGTTTATTTACTGGATTAGGAAAGAGAAAACACGCGACTCTGAACCAAATTTTAACAGCGTCACCGAAGATCAGCAAAAATATACAGAAGAACAGGAAACAAGCAGTGAAGTACCAAAAATTTTAGAGAATTTCATAATGGTGGATCGCAGAAATCTTAGACATATTTACAGCGTTATATTCAAAGATCTATACATGCTCGTCGATTTTAGAAATTTTATTTTTACGCTTGATGTGGAAATTTCAGAATGCATAAAGTTGAAAAGACATTTTAAGACTATAGAGATACAAGGAATGCTAGGAAATTTAGATACCGAAGAAATATTTAATGATTTGACCATCCACACGAAAAGCAAGGAAATAAATTTCGCAAATATTACATTCCTTCTAATAAATGGTATAATGATAAAATTAATAGATCAAAAGGAAAATGCAATCAAAGAAGAATCTACGGAACTTCAAATTAAGAAAATAAAAAACCTTAATAATGCTATTGATTCACTGGCGACAATGTTCTTTTTCGTTGGTAATGATTGGCAAAACTTGCCGGGTGGTTCCTTTTTCGCCAGTTTTAGGTGTGAATTTACACAGCTTTTAAAGTCTTATGACATAACTGAATCACAAACAGATGATTCTGATTTGGATAAGGCCCCACATATACCACCAGGCACGCAATATCCTAAATATCTCGTTTTTTATATTTTCTCGAAATTACAGGATAATCCAGATTCACAAAATATTTTAGAACCACATGAAATTCTTGATATTTTTGTGCATGATCAAAAAGAATATACTTTATACAGTTTTATTGCATATTACCGCGATAACAACCGTATATATGCCAATCAAGGATCATTTTACAAAGAAAGTGGTGTGTGGAAGGTGTTAGAAACAGCAAAAATCGTAGATATAAATTTAATCTATGAGATATTTAGGAATCCTAACATGGATTACAGTTTATTTTACGAGATAGTCTCTAAGTAAAATTGTTTAAAAGAGATTAAACCAGATTTTATTTTAATAAACGAAACAACCCTTTAAAAATTAAAATTGTAATTATAATATATATTGATGGGAAGCCTTGGCTAATAAAACCCAAAATATTTTGTTGTCTGAGTAGATATGAATAATTTAAAAAAATTTATCTAATTATTAAAATTCATCCCATTAGTTATCTAGATTTAGACAACATTTTTGTCTGATATAATATTTGTTATTTTGTCGTTCAAATTCATTAATACCACCACCTTTGAATAGTTAAGCATGGTAAATATAGTGCAATGTTCACTTTTTCAAACTTATGCTAATTTTAAGTAAAGAGTTTGCACTGTAATAAAAAATAACCGAAAAACATAATATTTTATTTTTCGATGACTCTCAACAATAATTTCGCATTAAATATAATTAATATGCCAGAATTCATTAATTTTTTATTTTTAGGCCATATTTATAGTCGTAATTTTAGTTTTTGTTTTCAGGCACAGCTTGCTTGATTCTCTGTACACACAGCGTATTTATACTTTCGCCTATCTTCTCCTCTCCAAAATCTTCTTCAATACCCCCTTCTTTCGAGGCCTATTAATTCAAGGGTTTTTCTCAATCCCAAGGTACCAGAATTCATAAAAATGAAATATACATATATTTTAATACCGATAGCACGATTAGCAGAATGCCAAATTTTGCCAATGATTCATGTGAAAAACATATATAAAACTTAAGGTTGATATCACCCTTACATGGTTAGATGTAAGATCTGTACGAAACGGTCTAATTTCAGTAAAGAACAAGATGAGAAAAACAACACAATCAATCTTTTGATTAATGTCACATAAATGATGCACACAATACATTTGTTCAATTTCGAATTATACTTCAGTCTACATAATACAAGAGAACTCAAATACAAAAAATTTAAAAATAAAATAAAAATACGCATGGTTTTAATCCCTGTTGTTGTAATTTTTCGTAATAAATATTTATCTAATAGTAATTTTATAACAATGTCATTGGACATAATTTTTTGATCGAATACATTCTGTTTATAAAATACGTGTTCTATTTTAGCGCCTTAAATGATATAATCCATGTGCAGCATCATATAATCGTCAGTTAGGCTTTCAGTACCATTTATATTACGGGCAAAAAAGACATTTGAATTCTGTTACTGTAGAAAATTACAAAGAGCTACTTATAAGTAGTTTTTTTCCAGCTAAATTAGCACTATTCTTTTTTGAAAAACTGTAACTGTAATAGATATGTATAGAATTCTATGAATTATTTTTTATTCTATTGGCAATAGAATTACTTGATCGCCTCTTTATTTTATTTAAATATGTTGGTGCATTTTTTTAGTCTAAAACAGTGATTTATTGCTTATTCATACTAGTTCTCACCGTAAAAAATAGACGCATTTAAACCTAAATAAACTAGAAATTTCTCGAAGAATCTTTTTATATATATAAAATGCAATTTTTGACTAAAAAACACGAAAATTTATGTGAAATTGTTTGATTTGAAAAAAGACCAAAATATATGAATAAAAAATATGACTATAGAAAAAAATTAATGTTTTGAAAGAAAAAAAGAAAAGTGCTTATAAAACAAAAATTAACAGGAATAACATATAAATAGAACACATTTTCTTAAGCTTAAAATAGTTATTAAAAAAACACAAAAGGAGAAAGAAAAGTTGCACTGTTGTGCTAAGCGTCCCCAAGCATATTACTTTTTTTATGAATAAATGTATCAAATCTATAATGTATTTCAAAAAAAACGGAAAAAATCCAGTTAAGTTCACAGTGAATATTGTTTTTAGTTATTGTATTTTATAGTTTTTTCAAGTAAAATTTAATATTTAACGTTCATATGTGCAGTAAATTTTTTTTTATGCATATAAGCAGTTTTAAACACCATGCAAATATTAATATTGTATTTTAATTGAAAATTTTGCTTTTTTTAATCCAAGAAAGTTTATTGAAATATATGCATTAATTACCTAAAAAACAACTATTACAAGATTTTATATAAACAGAAGCAGGCAATTTTTAAAAATTTATGTAAAGATTGTTGTATGGTAGCTAATAACAATTCGAAGTTTTTAAATATGTGCTTTAAGATGTTCTTAGCTGCTTTTCAGATGCTACAAGAAACGATACGACTATTGTCTCGCAATTTAGTAATACAGATCTTATAAAGTCACTTTTGCATAATAAAAGACAAAAATTAGCACAATTTTTTTTATTATGATAGAAAGTTCTCATTATCATAATTTTATGATTTTTAAATAAATATACAATTAAAGGAGAAGACAGATAAAAAATTAAAATGCAAAATTATCAGTATTCGTATATTTCAATCAAAATTTGTA
The DNA here is from genome assembly GCF_057557595.1 of Rhyacophila brunnea. Classification (NCBI taxonomy): domain Eukaryota; kingdom Metazoa; phylum Arthropoda; class Insecta; order Trichoptera; family Rhyacophilidae; genus Rhyacophila; species Rhyacophila brunnea. The sequence goes on from NW_028233355.1 coordinate 238,693, forward strand.
TAAATTAAAAAATTGACATGATATATATTGCTCATAACCAAATAAGAAATTTACTATTGAAATATCTGCCCAGACAGACTAACATATTACATCTATAATTATTTTACGATTAATGTTTCGAAATTGTATTATAAGTCATTTTATTTGCGCTAAAATTGTGTAAATAGTTCAAAAAGAAAGTTTGTGAGATTTAAATCATTTATGTTTCGTGTTTTTTCAAATCTTGATTATAAATTATTCATTTTCGGCAAATTTATATTCTTGAAATAAATACTCCTTTTTGACACAGCCTTTAATAATATATGTTCAATTTAAGCTCTTTTTCTTTTATATCATTGATTTTTAAGTATATAATCGTTGGATTTGCAATTAATTTCTCAAAAAAACACATACCGAATCAAAAATCAAATAATTCATTTGTTGCCGTACGGTTAGAAGATGGTCCGAAAAGTTATTCAGAAAGATTTTATATGAACAATGGATCTTCACTAATACATGACGTAATTTTGGAAACGGAGGATGGTGTAAATATTAGATGTTTTATGTTTATACCCACCGAACCCAACTTAGAAAATAATCCATCGCGTAAATATTGCATATATTTGCATGGAAATGGAGAATTTAGAAATAATTATCTGATTGGTTGCCCATTTCTCGATACGATCATGTCGCAAAACATCTGTATGCTGATTCCTGATTATCGTGAGTATTGTGATTCAGAGGGTATATTTACAAAAGAAGGTGTGAATTTTGATATTGACGCTTGTGTAAAATACGTCCGAACAAAATATTGCAAAGAGGTTAGTATAATTGGATATTCACTCGGTGGTGCTGTAGCAATTGAGTATATTCGTTTTATTTCTGAGAGCAAAACAAAGAACAACAGAATGGCTGATATAGACAAAATTGTGCTTATAAGTTCATTTGCATCAACTAGAATGCTTTTAAATGAAGATCATAAAATATTGATGCTTTTAATTAACTTCTTTTATTTAGGGGCCACCAGAAAAATACTTGAGGATTGGGATTATGATTCCTTGCAAAATATTCATTATTTAAAGAAAGAACAAGTGCTTATCGTTCATTATACAGGCGACATGGTTGTTAATATCAAGCATGCCCATAGAATATTAGAGAATTTTGAATGCGAAAATCATATAACTATAAATGGACATCATTGTAGCTTTGCTTCAGATGGTGTATTGTTGCGCAAAATCATAAAATTATTTACTTCTTCGAATTAAACAACAAATAAAGGTGGGTAATCAACGACAATCTACAATATTATTAAAAAAAAAATTCATTATGTTTTTGATTCCCGATCTTAGAAACTAATTTTTATGAACATTAAACTTTTATGCATATTCTACAATAAATTTTAATGAAAATTACGATATTATATTTCATTATAAATCAATTTTTTTGTTATTTAATGTAAATATCTAGCCTTAAATAGGATATAATCTTACTTTATGCTGGTAAAAAATGTGACTCTATGATTAGCTTTGCTGGGTTTTTTTAATTTCACACCAACATACTGACATGATACTTTAAAAAAAGATTTTTATGATCAATTTTTCATTTTAAAGAAAATTGATCTTACATTTGGTGCTAAATAAAAAATTAAAAATTAAAATAATTTAAAATAATATGATAAATCACATAGAAAGTAAAAAATTTAACCAAAATATTCCTTATTTTTAGTTTAAACTGCTTCTTGTTAAAGATTTTTGATGGATTTGCCCATAGAAAATACAATGAAAGCAATATAAATTCATTTAAATGATTAATGAAGTATAAAATTTAAAGGTTTTTTCTACCCTATTTTAATAACAGAAAATATATTTTTTGATGTTGGTGCTTCAGTTTTGAAGCTAAAGTTTATAATTAAGAGCATATATTACCCATAAATAACACAATTTGAAAAAATGAATGTACCTAAAGATTCAAAATCAAAATATAAAAATCACGTTCGTCATTTTGTAAAGATGAACCGAGCGAAAATTTGAAGGTTCGAAAAAATATTTATTTACAACAATAACAAATTTCAGAGACATCGCTTATAAATTTGTACCTATAAAATTAAATTTATATGCAAAAACGTTTGATACCCAGGTAATATGTTTAAAACTAAAACAGAATATATACACATATATTTTTTAAATTAAAAAGAAATTAAACTACAAGAAGTTTATTTTTATTTGCAAAATGAACACCAATAATTTTAAATTGGTACATTATGGTAAAATATAGATTGAGAAAATAGATCCGAATGCTCATCAATGTGATAAAGATGATATTCAAAAGTAAAACTGAATGTAAAAGTCATATGAAAAGTGAGTAATATTAAATATTCAGATTTAGAGTACAAAATTCCAAATAAATAAGATATTAAATTTTAAATAATTTATCAGGTAAGCGTCTAAAAATATTGTGTAAACATTGTCATGCTAAAATTTTCTGAGCTTTAACTCAAAAGATTAAATAAATATCGCATAAAGAGTAATCATAATATATATTCTATATTTATAATAAAATTAATCCGTATAATTTCTTTAAATAAATTATATTGCCAGCAATAAAAAAAGAAACCTTTTCAAGCACTTAATTACAAAATATATATAAAAATCTGATAAAATTTTCATTATATTGCGATAATTAATTTTTTTAATCTATAAAGTTCATTATGACAAATATAAAATGTGCTTGTGATATTTTAACTAGTTTGTATATTGTTTTTGTGCATAAAAGTATAAAATTAATGATTATATAATATGACTTGAATATAAAATTAACATAATAAATTTAATTTTCAAATTTCATCACCTTTTATTTTTATAGTAATATCTTAAGAATCAATTAGATTATCAAATAAGTTTGTCAGCATCTATCTGCATATGTTACTAGAAACGATATTTCATTATAATGATTTATATTCCAAAATAGTATAGCAGGCTTTAAGTTAAATAACATGTGTTTAGCGAAAATATTTTTTGAAAACAACGCAATGAATAGAAATAAAGATTGATTTTATCGAAAAAAAGCTATATTTTTTGCGACAATATGAATAAATATATGAAGGGTTGTTTTTCTAAATTAAGCCAGAATCACCATGATAATTTTTAATTTTTTTTGAAACAAGGAAATCTATATATAAGTGAAACAACGGAATTCCTTTTCAGACTTTAAGAATTCATTTTTGACAAAATTATTATATGAGCTAGATCTTTTTATACTGGCTTAAGATTCATATTATTTAATATAAGAATTATAAATGGCTTATAAAATCGGTGAAACAGAAAAATTAGAAGCAGCGCACTACAAAGACAAATAATGCGCAATTATGGCTGTTTACCGATCAAAAAGATGTGGTTTTTTTGGAATATGAGCAAATATTTTGAAAAATCAACAATAAATCTGACGTTAGAATCGATCTTGATGTCTACAGAATCAGCTTTAAATGAATGAGTTCAAGATTCTATGCGGCAATACTAATACGCTTCCATTGTATCCCACGCTTGAGATGGGAGATACTCCAAAAATATTACAGTGGAAATTTCAATGTAATTTGTCCCACCGGAAATCAAAAGAAGAGCGATGAGTATATTAATAGACCAAAATGAAAGGAAGTCGGCTGTCAAACGATTTGATGCCGAAAACGATAAAAACTCAAAAAGAGCGAAATTAAGTGATTCATATAATTTTGGAATTCTAATGTATAGAAGAGTCGACTTATGTAGAAGGGAATTCAATGAAATATGCGAAAGCTTAAAAAAGGCAAACATCGTTAAATTTGAAAGGACAAGAAAAATTTCATGCTACAAAGTTGACTCTAATATTCTACAAAAAAATTAATATAATAATAGGGTCAATTACATTCACCCAGAATCCCAAGAATATGCCCGATGATGCAGTATTGCTACAAACCGCACAACAGACTTACAAACGCCTCACAAAAAAACCGAAAAAAGACAACCAATATATTTTAGAAAAAATTAAAAAAATTGAGCATTTGAAAAGAGTAAGAGATGAGCTAGATTTATATAAAAATATAGGCAGTGAATTTGGGAAAGTGGAAGTGAAAAAATTAAGAAAAATAGTACAATCAAGATACATAATCCTAGATATAGATTACCATCTAAAAAAAAATGTTAAAAAAGACAGAAAAATCAGATTATTAAATAAAAAGATAGGACTTTACCATTAAAGATAACTGGTTTGAGATTAATAGGACATTTTATTTATAAAGGGTTACTGAAAACAATAATTATTTAATCAAAGCGTCAAATGAACAAATCACAAATTTTTGGTAGAAATATGGAGAAAAGTACGAAAAATCACACAAAAATTCTTATAACGTTTACCCATGACAATTAGATTGATCTAAAAACAGTAAAAAGTAGATTCATATCAGAGGTTGAATTTGATAGCAAAATAAATCCACTTGCAATTGAAAAGCCATTAAACCAGATGATATCTTCATATTCTTCATTAAAAAGATGACGCCCCTCATAAATTCATTTTTCAGGGTATATCATATGAATGCTTGGGTAATAAAAATTAGAAGAATGGTTTTAATTTGGTACTAAAATATATAATACCAATAATATATCTTTAAAAAAATGAATTCACACCCAAAACGGGTATATCGTACTTATATAGGTTAAAGACAAAACCAGTTGTAAAATCATTTAATATGAGGGTAAGACAAGAGAATTGATTACAGAAAATCAATACAGAACAATATATGAGGTCGAGGAGGAAAAAAGCTTTATTGATATTGAAATAAATAAAGAGTATGGAAAAAAAAATTTACAACGTGGATTGATGTAAAAAGGCATTTGACCAAAAGAACATAAGTATCTACATGTATTTATTTAAAAATTGAACCTATATAAATAGAAAAACATATTTTATAAAATGACCAACAAAATGAAGTATATCTTAAAGGTGTAATGACAAAGTAATCATGCATAAAAGAATACTAAAAGGAAACAGCCTGGGACTTTATTTTTTCGTTCTTTTTATGAATTCCTTGAGGAGAAAATTTAATGAAAGCTTTGCGAGGGTAGCTAAATGAATCAATAAAACTCCTATACAAAAAAATTACCATTTTTTAATAGATGACCATAAATTAATATCAAAAACACACGAAACCATGAAACTTATGGCGCACTAAACGTTAACCTTCTATAGTGCAGCAGGTCTTGAAAATAAATCAGCCACTAGACATGAAATATGCGCTAATATAGCTACATTATTAAAGGTCCGACAGCTTATAAATATCTTGGAGTAATTGAGAAAAGCAAATTGGAGCGTAAGCTAGAAGGTATTGATACAATTACAGGAAAAGGCCTAAATTGAATAAGAAATTTATGTAAGACTAAACTGAATGCATGTAAACTTATGAAAACATTAATGAATATGCAAAATGGCTCATAAATATATAAGTAGGCGTATTTGAATTAAGACCTGAAGAATAAATTAAACTTGATGATACGATAAGAGATATTTAAAATGAATTTTCTATTCATATCCAGTCTATTAATAAACAAAGATTATATAAAAGAAATAAACTAGGACGTGGGCTATATAATATAGAATCTTAAGCCATGAAGATGATCTACCATATAAAAATTCTGCTTATAAACAGTAAAAATAATTCACCGAGGAAGGCTTAAATATTAAAAGTAGAAAAAGATGACACAGCATATCATTCATTGATTATAGAATATCTTAAAAATAAATATCATGTCTTATCTCTGATTACGAGACACTGAAAGCAGCATGAAAGTTTATTGTGTTAAATAAAAGAAAAACCATTACACCAAAAACTCTTTTTAAGCTAAGAATAATATTATGGTTGATATTTTTAGATCTTCATGATTAATAAAAGAAGGTAACATTAAACAAACTGAAGAAGGGAAATTCTATTTTATTCAATTAGAAATGTGTTTTTCGGTGAGAGGAACAAAACCAACATTGTAACGCAGCTATCATTACAATCGATCGCCTTTCTAAGAGATGCAAGAAAATTTTAGGGCCTGATCACACCCGAAGGCACAATGAAATCGTAAGATGTCATTATTTCCTCCTATCAAGACGATAAAAATTCAAGAAAACCAAAAAGATCAGAGCTCATACTGTACAAAAGATCTGCGAAAATAAAAAAATAGAAATAAAGGTATATACCAAAAAAAAACAGATATATATCAAACAAAATAGGCCAGATGTTTTTATGCGAATATAGAAGGTATTATTACGTTTATACAAATACATATAACTATCCTTACACCTTAACTAAAGTTGAGATGAATAAATATTGGAAGTGTAACATCTTGACGATTGTACTTGATTTATTATATAGCCTTTAAACAGGAATAGTACCATATGTGATTACTTGGATTAGGGTTGTCACAGAATATCATAAAAAATCTGTTAAGACGTTATAAATCCCCGACGAAGTAGAAGCACACATGCATGCTTTCACACATCGCAAGACACTTGAACTCATCTCATTTATGAGAAGAAGAGCAGTTGATGAAATAGATCAAAAAAAGGTGTCAAAAGATGTATCGGGGAGCTGTGAAATGTTCCCAATGGGCTGAATACGTCACAATAGGCATAATTTATAAAAAAATTACCCCATAAATAAAAAAATTATGTGAATACATCCGCAAAAAATATAGATAAATATAAAATTATATGTATTACGTTTATAAATATTGTGTGTGAAGAAAACAACTTATGTATATATTGGTTCTAAAAATCAAGATTCGGAGAAATAAATTAAGTAATAGAATAGAACAAAAAATTTATATTTTGAATATAGTATAGCGACTTAAACAAAAAAAAGATTTTAGTTTTTATGCTTTTGTACACAATATTTGAATTATTTATAGCTCTAATGTGAATTTTGAAATAAAAATTATTTCATGTTATAAAATGAAGATAAAACATAAAATTTATTGGAACAAAGGCGCGTAATTTAGCAAATTCTTGTGCAGTTTGTATCAAATATGATTATTTAACATATTATTAATATTTTGAGAGATGAAATGGGGAAAGAAAGATTCACAAAAGATTTTTATAAGCAAAAGTAAGTATGTTACTTTTTTATAAAGTTCGTTCGATAAAACCATCATAAATATTTTAAAGCAAGCAAAATACAAATATATGAGGCAAAAAGCCACTTTCTTTTATAATTATCGAAAAATAACAATGAATTATTTTTTTTGCATTGCATGCACATAAACACATTCAAATTCCTAATAAAATTTAAGGAATATATCTTTAAATATAGAATAACAGAAAATATACGTATTTGTTTTGTGCAAAATAAATTTTTGTAAATTTCTATATCTCCTTTATAATTTCAATTCTGCATTTGAAATATGACAAATTTATAAACTTTTGATTGCAAAGAAATGAAAAGGACGCATTATATATTTTAAAAAGTATAAAATATAGATAAGTAATATGCATTCAGTTTAGTACCAGATAACAATATTACATGTTTTATGATTCTTTAAAATTTCCAAACTGCTTATTTACTGATTATAATATAAATCATAAAACATGCTGAATTTTTTAAAAAGATATCATCGATGAATTATTTGTTTTTTTTGGATATATTTCAAAGCGAAAATTACATATGACTATGTTTTTTTTTATAGTTTTAATCCATAATTTTAATCTTGTAAGTATAAATTTTATTTAAAAAGGAGAAAAATAATAGATATATATTGAAAAAAATTGCACGATGTAACGAAACACTATAGTATTATATGTGATATATCATCGAAATGAAGGAAATATACATTTTGATTACTGAATAATGTGATATAGATAATTCTTGTACGAATTATTAAACAAAACTAAACATCAAATGTTGCCACTTTTAATTTGTTTTATTCTCGATTTGTGATTTTTATTGGCTATAGGCACACTTTTACCGCATTAATATTATTTTTTCCATTTTAATCTTATCATTACGAAAACATCTATAAACATCAATATTTAAAAACCCCATTCAATTGACAAATTCCCGTATAATGACCATGACTAGTTGGATTACACGTATATTTATAATATTTATAATTATAGTTTTAATAATTTTGGGAATATTAAAGATGTTTGGAAATAAAAAATCATCAGATCTAAATCAAGAAAATATGAATCTAAGTGATGAAAAACAATTGACGAACCTCTATGGTTATAATGATAAATCAGTGGAGCTTTTAAAAGGCTTATTATCCTATCTGAAATTTAATCCTGCTGAAATAGCCGAAGTTAAATTTAAAACGCCGACTCAAAAAAATTTAGAGATTATTAAAAAAGCATTTGGTTTTAAAAATATATGGGAGGATATTGAAAGTGAATTTAATAGTCCTCAAAATGATAATGGTGCAAATAAAGTACATGTGATTCATAATGAATTTAATGAAACCCATTCAAATGCTATAAATAGCAGTCATTTAAAAGAAGTCCATTCCATTTTGCAAGATTTAATTACAGATGCCGAAATTTTTAGAACAGCATGTACTGAGGCTACTAAGTTCTATCTAATTCCTAATTTAGATATAGGTTTAGTTGCGAATCGTGAAACATTGCCTGAAATCATACAAAATATGCCATCTCTTGCAATATTAAAGAAAATTAAGACGATAAATATAGATGAATGTGAAGAATTAGACGTGAGTCAGAGAGATCAACTTAAAGTTCAGCTAAAAAAAAAGAAGGATTATTATACTGGTTGCGATTTGAATGACGATTTCGTTTTACTCGATTTTAGAAATACTGTTGTTGAATATGCGGAAATTGAGTCCCAAACTGACAATCTAAACGAAGATATTCGAAAAATGAATCGGGAAAAAAAAGAAATCATAAAGAAAACACTTTTGAGACTACGTTTTATGTGCTGTTATACAAAAATAACACGAATGATGTCGAATCTTGAAAAATGTGGCATAAATTTACCAGAGTTTATGGTCGATACTTACGATTCTAATTCCTTTATAATAAGATTTCCATTTTTATATGACAAATTAGATCGAGTATTTAAAGATAAAAAAAGATTGAAAAAATGCAGAAATGGTGGAAATTTGCCTTTTGCTTATGAAACTAAATACTGGCGAATTCCATCAGAGGAAGATAAAATATTTTACGAAATCGCCTTTAAACATTTCGAGAATAATAAAAGGTTGTTTTATGATCTACTTGGATCTGAATTTACCAAGCTTTTTATTTGCTATAAAAAGAAAAACTGGCACTTTTTATCTTACACAGATTTGCTTGATTTTGAAAATGAAAATTAAAATATTTATGGTTCAAAAAACCCTTGCATATATTGTTACTCTTTTAAATAATATTACTATTGCTAAAAGTGAATTTAGTAATTTTTTTTGTTAAACATGCATTATTAATGTTTTATTTCTGCTTTTTTGATTATTATTTTCGATAAACTGTTAATAACGTATTAATACGAAAATTTTATAATTATTAGTTTTAGTTTAAAATTAAGAGATTGAAGCGTTAATTAAATTATAAAAATATTTTTAACAAAAAAAATAATGATATAATTTGCATAGAAACTATAATGAAAATCTGTCTTGAGATATCCAGTAAAAATGAAAACAATAAAACGTTTAAATTCTTAAAAAATGCATAATTTACAGTAAAAACTTCAATATATCTTTGTTGTACAAAAATACGCGTCAAATATGTTTTTAGGTATTAATATCGTTTTTTACTATTAGCGTAAGTTATATGTTGTATGATAGAAGATCCTAGCCCCAAGAAATAAAAATTACAAGAGAATAAAAAAAGCATACTTTTAAATCCTTTGGTACATAGAACAAGAATTTTAAGTAAACGATGTTTATATATAATTTTATTTTCTTCATTTCATCAATATTATACTGGTATTATATTGTATCAAGCACAATTTATTATAAAAAGTTAATAAACGTGTAAAAATGTTAAAATACAGTTTTCAGCGATCAGAGCTCTCTAATATATTCAAATATTTCTATCTATATATTTTAGAACCGAAGCAAATGAAGTTTACACCTATCTATAAATAGAACCGGTTAAAAAATAATTTCCGCTGAAGCTTGCACTTTTATGTGTTGATGTCTCTAAATACGTGTGTTACCAAAATTTTTTGGTAATAAACATACGTTTATTTTTGAATAGTATTAAATTTGTGTTTGGCTTTTATTGTGTTCATTTTTTTTCTTGAAAATAAATTGCGATGCAAAAATATAAGCATCATAATATTAAATCTTGAATATTTTTGAAAACATTATGTATTATGTGAAAATTAGACTCTTCTATCTGTCACATTTTTTTAATAATATAAAAATTTATACATTTGCAAATCCAAAAATAGACTTTTCAACTATAAAACATAATTCCTTATGCATAAATATAAGATTTATAAATCATAAATCTCTAAAATAGAAAACAAAAATATATTAAAATTTTTATTTCGATCATTGCAGTTAAATTTTTTAGCAAAAGCAAACCTCAAGAGTAATATACATTTTATTCGTATCTATAAACAGTTATGTATCTATAAAATATATTTAGAATAAGAAAATTTTATAAAGTTAGATGTATCCTCCAATAAAAAAATATAAGACATGATTTTCTACACATAAATGAGTACAGAAATATCTGGTATTTTTATTTTTGACTTCTCTAGTTCATATATGATTTATAAAACACAACTGCGTGTTCAGATTTTATTTATTTGCGCAAACAGTACAATCCATCATATTATGATCGTAAACTAAGAAAATATTGAATGAGAACTGGAAAATTTGATGAAAATAACAGTAATCTTGTAGATAGAAATTTTTTTCTTATCTAAAGAAAAAAGAAATATAGGTTATGAATTTTCTTTTTGACACACAAATGCTGAATTTTATATTATTAGAACGAATTTAGCTCGTAAATCTTAAAAAAAAAAGGAGCTTAAGTTTATGTAATTTTTATCTGGTAATTTGTTATTATAATATCGTTCATTGCTTTTATAATATACAATATATTTTCGCTAATTAAAAATAATATAAATTTTTTTTAAGATATTTGGGATCAGTTTAATGCTGCATGATGTAAAATTAGAAAATCTAAAAAAAATTTGCCTTTTTTTTATTACAATTAGTTCAAGTACGTGTCTAAGGTTTTTTGTTTATTCACACATAAATAAACGACTCGCAAGTAAAATATATTTTTTTACAATGTATAATTGAAATTTGTCCTTCGTACCTATGATATTTGCTATGCTATATTTAAAATAATTTCAAGAATATCTTTTCTATTTGTAATAATGTAACTTATATTCTTTATTTAATATTGCATTTTATAAATGTGAAACTAGAATAGATTCAAGCTTCAAAAGGATTATTTTTTGACTATTTACAGTATTCTAGCGTTTTTCTGAATCTTTTTTTGTTTTTTCTGCTGTTTCAGATTGAAGGAATTTTTTTTGGACGCTTGATAATCTAATAGCACCAAACCACAAAAATAAATCCATGCTCTAGTCAATTTTTATGCAGAAAAAATTACATAATTCGTATAAATTCCAGTTAAAATATATATACTAAAAATAATAGTATTCTAAGTAAATGTTCTTATTTTGCAATTATTTGCCTTTTAAGGTCGAATTTTTTTCTATTATACTTTTTATGTAAAGATGAATTTACTTTTTGCTAAAATTTCATCCTACCATAAAAATCTTATTATTGTGTATTAGCAAGATATTTATTTCAATTCAAGAATGCACACAGATTTTTTTTACTCAAATATATGGTTTCAAAATTTAACGAATAATTATATGTTTATACAGTGGGTATCATAAGTAAAATAGATACAAAAAAATATGATAATATCTAAACTTTTATATTGTACCGAAATCATGAATCAGATAAAACTTTATTTCGATTATGAATCAAAAAATATTAAATCAATAATTATAGCGTTTATATGCAAATATTAATAGAAAATTAACGATTTATCACACTTGTCTTCTTTTTATAATTTTTTAACAATTTTTGTGCAAGATAACTAGTCTAATTTTAATATTTGATTTAATAATCAAAAAATTATAAAAAGAACGTAAATAAGAGCAAAAAAATAATTTAGAAATGAAATTAAACAATTTTTCATGAAATCTATAAATTTTCAGGCTTTTTTTTAAGATACATCATCTAAAGATAAAAATAGTATTACAATGCCATAAAATCCAGTTATCTATATATTGAAATCTGTAATTTTATTGCACCCTATATTTGATTACTAATTATTCTTTCTGGCTTTCAGAATTTAACTTAAAAAAAGCAATACTAAGATATTATTTTAATTCATTTAAAAACCATTTCTTGAAAGCCTTCTTTTATTATTTTATTTTTGAAATGTTAAACACTGAAGTTTTTTATAACTACAAATCGTTAAGTAGAAATATCCATTTTTTTGCAAATATTTCTATATTATAATATATCTTCATTATACATATTTTAAAAAAAGTATTTATAAAAATTACAATTAAAATAAAAGATTAAAACTAGAATAATACCATATGAAATTACTTGGGATGGAGTGTTTGCAAAATTTCATAAAAAATATGTCAAGGATTTAAAAATCACGGACGAAGTAGAAGCATACATGCAAGCTCTCACACTCTGCAAGACACTTGAACTCATCTCATTTGAGAGAATAGGAGCAGTCGATAAAGATAGATCGGGGGAAGGGGTCAAAATATGCATCAAGGAGATGTGCAATATTCAAAATATGCTGACCACGTCTAAATAGATAAAATTGAATAAAAGAAACTTAACCCATAATTAAAAGTAGATCAAAATAAAAAAGATAATACATATTTTTAGAATAACGTAATTTATTTTTAAAAGCATATATGATTCGTTGTAATCTTGTCTAAATATAATGAAAGCTCCAATTTTATTTATTAAAAATGTATAATAATATATGTGCGTTTTTTGATTTCTAAAATCACTTAATTTTTTTATTCATTAATGTCACTTTGAGAATAAATCTAGATGATTTTTTTTTCGTTTAATATATAATCAAACTATTTAAATCGAGTAAAGATCTTAAGAGTAATAGATCTTATAAAGTTTAAAACAATAATGAGGATGTAATATAAAATATCGTTATCGTGTGTAAAGACTTTCTGTTCCCCTGGGAAATAAGTCACTTCTTTCTTGACTAGAAAATGTTTAATTACAATACCAAAATAAGCCCATAAAGAATGCATAAATACTCAATTCTTTTGGAATTATAATATTTCTAGCTTTCAAAAATTAAGCCCTAAAATAGTAATATGAATGATGAGTGACGGTACAATCACTTTTTAATCTAAGTAAAGAATGATCTAATTCAATTTAATAGCTTTCTACATTATGGCAATAAAAAAAGCAGTATAAGTGATGAAATTACGTAAAAAATAACAAAATTTGCCATATGAAATTTTTTTTGTCATTTTAAGTCAAAATTAAACCTTTCGCTGTGTAGATTGTATTTTTTTGCAAAATAAGTGATATATAAGCAAAATTTGTAAGTACCTTTTTAATAATAATGTAACTTTTTTTACAGTATAAAAAAATATCTGCCCAGTATAAAAAATTGAGTACAAAGTTTGCTTAATATTCAAACTCTATCTTTGTGAATTTTTAAAAAGGTATTGGTATTATTGATGATTCTTTTTCTATTCTAATCTATAAAAGAAGACTATTAGAATATTAATATGTAACTCTGTAACTTAAAAATATAAATCCTTATATATATCAAGTTTTATTTGCTTAAGACCATCTAGAATCAAATAGGAACATTTTATAAGTTTGGACGATTTTTATAATAAATGCGCTAATTAGAAAAAAAATATTAATGGATTTTATCGTGCAATTTTCAAGATGCAATAAAGTTGATACATTTGTGCTTTTTTCTATTTTTTTATAATAATGTCGTGTGAGCATATTTTACTTAAAAAATAATTGGTATTTAGAACTCGGCATAATATTAATACACATTCTATGAATTTTCAAAAAAAAAACATTATGGAAAATTTTGACACATTAAGTATCCCCATATGATACCTTGTATATTTAAAATGACTTAAGATAAAATTCAATTTTTATTCAAAACGTCAAGCTTTTATAGAAATATTTAACAGTGGATTGACATTATAAGTTCAAAAAAGAAATCAAACCTTTTTAAGCTTTTTCTGTCTTTAAATACGTTGTAGAACGGACATATATGATTTCTTATATATTTTTTTGTTTTGTTTCTTCAGTTTTCAATAGTAGTTCGTCTCCAGACAATGCTAAGAGTAAAATGAGGACTATACAGTTTTGTGATGACAAAAAAGATGAAGTTTTTTGTTTAGATACTGAAAATCCAAATTATGTTACAAATTTAACAAGTAAAGATGAAGAATCGGACAAGCTGTTAGACTTAGTAAATATTGAAAAAAAAGGCCATGATGATAAACAGGAAAGCAAATTTTTGCATGAAGATGAATCAGTTATTATGATATGTTGTGAAAAAAATAGTTTAGGCAAGAATTGTGATTGTGCTACAGAATCTGTGCAGTTAAAATATACTGAAAAAGAAAAGAAATGTGTCAAAATTCTTGATAGTGCACAACGAGGCTGGAAAATTCCTTCGAGAAGCGATGAAGATGAGTTTGATTACGTCTCGACAAAAAAATTGCTAAAACGCCATATTAGAAATATGAGAAAGATTCCTTTTGACCTTATAGAAAATGATGAAAGCTCAAATATGATGAAGGGGAGATGCAGTGAGCTAGAAAGGGATGATAATTATGACAACTTAGATATTGAAATTGAGAAAAAGAAACTTGAAACCCATGATAATATAGTAAAAAATGACAAAATTGAAAATTCAAAATATGATAAAATGAACTCTAAAAAAACAACATCTGATGGTGATAGCTCACTTCAAATTTTAAAAAACTTCGGAAGTAATTTCTTGTTTTTTTGTTGTTTTTATGTTATTTATGTCGTTGTATTTATTTGGATGGTTTTTGCTGCGATTTTTAAGCATATCTATATCCCTTTTTTTTAGGTACACTTTAAGGCTGTTTATAACCAAGCCATATTCTAATGCATAAATTTTATATTAAATTGAAACCTTTATCTTATCTTTTTTTTTGTAATAAACCTTTATATTTATTATTGAAGTTCAAAAAAACTTATTTTTTTAATATTATCTAATAGATATTTTTTGAAATTAATATTTTATTTTAGTTTATTTTTTTCTGACTTGAATATTAGAACTTTTTAACACCCAAATAAAAAAAAACAGATAAAAATATTATAAAAAGATATTTAAAAAAAAATTGATATACAATATTATTTTAGATATTTATAAATAAAGTGTATTTTTATAATAATAAATGTTAAAAAATTTTATGAAAATATGATAAATACAGAGAAATCATCGAGTATTATACATGGGTGATAAAATGTTTTATAAATTTGTTCATATATACAACGAATCTCTATGAAATGATTAAACTTATATTAAAATCGTTATTAAAATATATTACTATTTTTAATATATTTTGCATTTACGAACAGATATTTTATTAAATTCACTAATAACTAATTTTGCTTGAATAGAAATTAATAATTTCATTTCTATATTCTGATACACACGCGATTTTTTAAAATTCTACACAATTTTTCTTCTGAATGGAGTTTATATATAGTAACACGTATTTTGGACATTACCATGGTATATTCTATTGGTTGAACCATTTTGAATAATAGATTATTAGAGATAATTATATGATTTCATTAAAAACCACTTGCGTTGTAGTACAAAATTAAGATTTGACCACATCAAACATTTATATGAAAATTAAAAAATTTTGTACATGAGTCAATCTCGAATAAATTATGATCTTGAATTTTATAAAACATTTATATGATATATGTGTACTACATAAAAAACAATGTAAATCATCATTGAAAAAACGTAGGTGTTATGTGTTATCTTAAATCAAAAATAGTAACAGTGTAAAATAAAAAATAATTTCGCCTTTTTTATATTTAAAAGATTTATTTATAAGGTTATTATAAAAATACTTAAATATAAAAGGCACAAATAAAATACATCTAATGCTTGCATCAAATTCAAAGTAAATTTTCTCTATTGCGTGTTTTTCTTATCAACTTCGATAACACTTAATAATATAGATAACTTTATATTTAAAGAATAAATACACTCTTTTTGATTAAAATCATATGTAAATATATTTCAATTATATTTTATGCCACAAAAATATTTGTATTTTCCCTTGTTTATACTTATTTTGTTTTTTTATACCGAAAAATATTTATTACATCTTTTGCACTATGAATGAACTATTTTAATAGAAAATCAGTATTGCATATGACATCTAATTGCAAAAGAATACAAAATTAGCGCAAATAATACTTTATAACAAGTATTCAAAAAATATATATTTCTGGGACACTCCATATTCGAAACAGTCACTTTCTACCATAAATGGCTTTGATTATGTAAAAACACGTTATTTTATTTTTTTTTATGTTAAGATACTGTCACTGATATATTTTTATAACGTAAGCTTCTTACATTGAGATATGAAATAGATGTTTTTTTCCGCAAAATTTGCGACTAAAGGAAAAATTTCAGGTTTTAATATATATTACTTAAATAATTTGTGTATATTCCATCACGGAGCAACATCTATATAGAAGTATTTTTTGTTAAAAACTTATTTTCTTATGTTATATGGTAATAATCGGTAATTTTTTATATTATATATATGAATAAACTAAAAATATTAGGAAAAAATGACTATAATATATTAATAGATTGTGTAAACTTTCTAATGTTATTTTTGTATCGTTTAGAAACATAAAATTCTATCGCTGTATTTTCAGCCTCCTTTATAACATCAAAACTGCTAAATCAGGCATTTAATGCATATGTTTAAAGTCTTTTTCACATCATATATAATAATTAATGATTATCTGTACCATAAAAACACATCTGATCTTGCAATATTTTTTTTAAACATAAAAAATTCTCATCTGTTAAATAGATTTCTTATATTGCATATTTGATCCATATAATTACAACTCTTATTTTAATTTAGAAACATCCAGCTAAATCTGTTATCAAAATTTATAAGTAACACCATTTGTTGGAGTTTTAATAATAAATCTATGGTAGAAATCTGCTTCAAAAATATTTTTTTTATAGTGAAATGTTATTATTTCGTTTTTTATAGCTTTTCAAACAAATATTTTCTTTCTGATATCTACATAAGAAGATAATACAACGTATACAAAGTAAAATTATAATATAAAATAATCATATTTTCTATTATAGAAAATTATAAAAAATCTCTAAACTCGATTACAATGTCTGAAGATAAGATATTACATGTCTTGTAAAGGAAAAAATATATCTAGTGGAACTGATATATTTAGATTATATTCTTCTGGATTTTAGTTTTATTTTAGGTGTGGCTATGTCTAGTGATATTTATTACAAAACCAGATATTTAAAACAGTTTTATTTATTTAAAATAGACTTTTTAGTGGTTATTTTTTTAAATATTATTTTTAAATGATATATGAAACTCGAATTTGAATAAAATAATTGCATTTAACAATAAAATACGAATACAAAAATATTTAAAATATTTCAATAATAAATCAAGAAATTCGCAAGAATAATATTAATGAAATAGGATTTAAATCACAATTTCTAGAAAGATTTCTAAATTTATCCATTATAAAATTATTTGATTTCAATAAGTTACAAAGATGCCTCAGCCAATATTTTTATATATGTTATAAAAAGTCAAAATATTACTATGAAAAGATAATTTATAAAATATATAACTAGTATAAATGGTTTTGAAAAATGTTAAGGGAAATAAACTGCAGTAAAATATTCAAAGAATCCACATATTAATTTAATTTCTGAAATTATAAGGATATACTTAATTTATTTTTTAGGCTTAGTTTTTAGCAATTTTTCGGTGAGTCATATAATGTAGATAGCTAAGATATGTCTTCCCTATTTTAGTTAACAAAACTAAGTAATTTTTAGATTTATAAATATTAGAATAAAAAAACAATGTTTAGATTTTCTGGGTACAATGTTACAGTAAAACTAAAATTCTCAGGTCAAAAATTTTTAATATAATGTCGAAATTGTACCTTTATATATAAAATTAGTGAGAATCACCAAAAAAAGATTATTAATTTATATTTATCATTTAAATTGGAAAAAATATATAAAGTGAGTTTTAAGAGTTCATTATATAATGATGATTTAGATATTAGAGGGGGCATGTATAGGTGCACAAAAGCACACTTACATCTAAAAATAAACCTTTTTTTTTGTATTTTTGGGATATGTCACTGTAACATAGTATTAGAATTAAAATAAGAATTATTGATGTAAGAAAACAAACTAGAGAGCACGTACTATAAAAGAAAGCAAATAGATTAGAAAAAAATGTGTTATTAAAAATACATGGGCTTCTTATAATATTTAAGCAGATTAATTATACAACATAATTGAAATTATTATTGTAGTTTAATGTAAACCGTATAATATTTTTAATAAACTAAGTGTTCTAAAAATATTTGAAAGATAAGTAAAGCGGAATATAAATAAAATATGGGATTTGATATATGTGTTAAATTTATTGGAACTTAAAAAAAATAAAAAAATAAAATTTAGGGCATCATTTTGAGATGTATGTGTATTTTTATATATAAAGAACAATAGATGCCAAAAAAAATTTAAAACTGATTTAAAGTATTATAAAGACAATAGAATTTATAAAATATTATGTATTCATGAAAATTTGGGTTTGTTAAGTATACAGAAAGATTGAAAAAGGCTATTATAAATTTACAAAGCGTAAAATTTTGTACTAAAATTACTAAACTTGGTTTAATTTGTATAACATAGACATTTGTGTTTTTAAAAACACCTTTGAAAGCCAAAAAACGGTAGGACTAAAACATCGCCGCATAATATTTATATACGGGAATAAAAGACGTTTTATATCTAAAAAATGGCCATAATTTTTACCGTTACTTATGCTACAAAAAACATAATTTTATTTCGGAAATATATAATATCTTTGATCTTTTAAAATTAACATAAAGATTTGTATTTTTAATGTTTTGGAGCAAAAAAATAATTATAATTCAATCTTTTTTAAAATACCATAAATAGTATATCCTCATTCTATCATATAAACATAAATATTTATTGCTTATGATACTTCAATATCGTGTGCACTGCAAGACTTATTTCACGCAAAAAAAAAACATGTTTATCCATTCACCATGCTTTATTTTTTTTTCTTATTCAATTATATTTATAGTATCATCAACTGCAATATAAAGAATAATAAAACTATTAAAAACATGCATAAACCCACCTCATACTAATGCATACTACACATAAAATATATTTAGTTTCTATTATACTATTTCGATAATATCTTTTAATGGTTCTCAGCAAGTTTTTGAGCCCTCACGCTTAGTTAGAGAATATTGTAGTTTTTGCACACGAAAAAAAATTTGAATTTTTATTTTTATATGACAGTTCATCTTTAAAATTCTACGAAGCAAATATTCGTGTCAAATAACTATGTTTTTTTCGAAAAAAACATCTGCATGAATACGTATTTACAAGCGAATTTTAAATCTCTATATTTTTTGTGTGTTGATATATTTGAATAAATATTTTTTGTGCAAAAAATCCATAAAAAAAAGATGCTGCCTGTATGCAAAAAAATTTAAGTTTTAGTTCAATAAACTATCCAAAAAAATCATAATTCATACAAATATTAGATTAGACAGCCGTTTCTAATATTTATGTAAAATATTCAAAATTTTTATTTCTGTATATCATATATACTTTTGAATTAATCTAATGACACCAAAAAAATTAATATTAAATGGATTTTTTTTTGTATCGATCGAATATAATACCTCTGAATAGATATACTAATAAATTATGTAGGTTTTAAATTCAAAGTTTAAGATCATCTATTGATACAATACATATCCACTTTTTATAACAACATCGTTTTAGAGAGATTTACTATTCGTGTTACAGTTTTAAAGGTATCAAATTATCTTTTTTACATTTCGAGTTATAATTTTACTTTATTTATATTTATTCTGGCTTTGTCTATGCAGAATCATATTTTATGTATTTTGTATTGTACTTAACATAATTCCTTGATTTTCACAATTTTTTTTATAAATGTTGAAGCATGCCATGAATTTTATATTTTATAAACTTATGTGAGTGTGCAAAAAAAACTCTTATACTCATACATTGAGAAGTTAAGAAGTAATGCAACAGCATAGATATCTTACATAAATTTTCTTATTTAAAAAAAGCGTATTTATTGCGTTTAAAACGAAAGATTCTTTATAATATAAAAACTAATAATTATTAGTTCTTCGCTCTATAGTGAAATCTAAAGTTTTGCTTGATTGATAAGAGCAAAAATAAGATATAAAAAAACCACACTTTTACTGTGTAAAATTTTCTGAAAGTTTTAGCTTTAAATGTATAAAGAATTTGAACTTGATATTTTGAATGAATATAAACGTTGGCTATGTTTTTATATTACAGTGTAAAGATAATGATGATTATAATCTTCTAAAACATTTATTGGTTTATAAATACAAAAAAATGTGTTTGAAACTTCTTTTAATTGATTACAGCCCATAAATGTTTGCTATGTCAATTATTATTATGTGTAAATTTATCTTTATATATAGGTTACACTTTATTGAAATCTAAAGAGCTTAAATCTTCACTAGGTCTTATTTGGCTGATTTACAACTTATAATTATTTCAAATGTCTTTTGTGAATTAATGGGATGTTGTATAAGATATTATGCTTGTAATAGCTTAAATTTGCAAAAAGAAATTTTACATTTATACTTTGTCTATAATCTTACAATATGTTGCTTAGGGTATCTTAAACAAAGTTTGTATATGATCAAAACTTAATTTTCAGATTTCTATTGTTAATATTTAATAAACTATATAAAGCTAGGTATAATTCAATCAAACGCAAAATTATTTAGATAATTTTATAAATACAAAAATATTTTTTTTTTCCATAAAAATTATAAAGAAAGGACTTAAGAAGACTTTTGAACCATTTACGTAAATCACGTAAATATGGTGTCTGTAGATCCATAATTTTTCATTCTACATGAATTTAAAAATTCTAATTATAACAAAAAAAACTAAGTGATTGTTTAAGTGGCGAATTCATTCTAAAGAAATATAATTTAAAACATATATCAGCAAATTTGCATTTTTGTGCGTAAAAAATACAAATAAATTCATAATCATTTATAATATTAGGTTATAAGAAATGAAGTAAAATAATAAAGAGCTATAAAAGCTTTTGAGGATATTTTATTACATATATTTATCTATTGTGGCTCTATTATATAAAAAAAATATTTTAATATAACTTTGCTGAAGACTTCTTATTTTATCACAAAAAATACTTTCAAAAACCAAAAAAAAATTAAATATCAATCTAGGTCTTTATATTATTTTTGTTTTTAAACATATTTTTTTGCAACAATCAATTTATTTTAAACTTACATTATACACTTATGATACCTGTTTTCTATTCAAAAAAATGTTTTAATTTCTCGTGTTCGATGTTTTAAGACCTTGTTTTCTATTTTTTTTATTAAAAAAACTTACGGCATGACTTTTCAATATTTTATTTTAGTACTTTCATGTTTTTTTTTATTTTTTATGTAAAACAAACGCATAATGAATATCTAAAAATTATTAGAAATTTATATTCTATTTTTTTTAAATCGATACATATTATCTCTAGATGCTATTTTAAAAAAGATTTATAAGAAATTGTTTTAACATATAATCTTTTTTACCTTAAACACTTTGGCGGTTTTTATAAGACCTAAATTCATGATTTTTTTCTACTAAATATTGTTTTAAAATGTTTAATTATGATAATATTGTCCTTTTTAATCATTCATTATGCTTCTTATGCAGTAAAATAGACGATATTGACAAATAAATTTGTTATTTCACGACTCAATGTTTTATTGAAAACACATATAGCTAATATGTAAAATTATACGTTATTTTATATTATATTTTTTTCTTTTATCTCTATAGTTTTTATAACCTATTTTTTTTAGAAGTATCACATGTTGATCGTTTTATAAAAAAATTTAAACTTTGCAAAAATTTTTAGGTACCATTTTTTTATGATTGCTTTAAAAACACTTAAACCAATTTATTTTAAAAGAAAAGCTGTATATGGGTTAGATAATATAAACATATGTATAATATGACATCAAATGTTTTGCTAACTCTCAAATGAAAAATACATTTCTGCATAGCAAATTGAACAAATGGAATTTTTAAATCAAATTTACTATTCGATTGAGTTCGGTCTCGTATGTAAAGAACTTATTGTATTATAATTTTGTTTTTTTATTCTATAACACCGTTTGTGGCCCTGATATAAGATTTATAAGATTATTGAATCATGCCTTTCTAGAAAGTTAATATCAGATCATATATACTATTGGTGGAGATAGCATAGTTTAGAATAAGCCATAGACTTGTAATCACCCAATTTATCTATTTAAGGCCTAATGTTTCCTGTGAATTATGTTTTAGCGCAAAAACTAAATTTTAGTAATATTACAAATTATATATTTACTCTTTTCAAGCACGAAATCCTTACAGTCCTCCTTAATATATCTTCTACGTCTTAATCAGTCTTATGGTTAATATTATTGTTTTTGCAACTTTTTTTACTTTCCAGGCATCCAGATCCTAGCTACGACTTGTGTTTTATCAACACCATTTCATGTTATAACAGACCCGGTATTTAAAATAATGGTTTTTTCTCATCTTACTTGTTTTTATTGTATAAGAAATTGCTGCTTATTATAATGTGATCTATATTTTATTTAGATAAGAGTTTAAAAACTGAAAAATATTATAATTCCTAATCTGTTTACTATTATTGTAGTAAAAATTATTTATAAAAATTTATGTGCGAAAAATATGGTTTCTTTGCAAAAAAATCATATTCGTCTATATTCAATGGATAAATTAAAAAAAAATTGAATTGAGCGTTCTATTTATTTTCACTGAATAATCACATCTGTAGAAAGAATTTTTTTTTATATATTAATGTGAGTCAACTCTTTCTTTTAAAAACAATTTATAATTACCATTATAACTAATTGAAACTTTCATTTTGAAGATAATAGAACAATATATTTCAATTAATTTGATTTTTTTAATAAATTGCTTACTGTGTTAATATAAGTATGTAGGTGATAAATTATGATTCTAGAAATAAACAACCCCCGTAGATTTTTTTACATCTTTCAAAACGAATCGGATATAATAAGATCAAAATTTTTTAATATTACAAAAAAAATTCTAATCGAATTTACTTTATTTATTTATGTTTTTACTTCTATTACTTTTTAGGAAGTTCGCTTTATATACATAGGAACTATTGCTTAACTGCTGCGTCTCTCTGTGGGACTCCTCCAGCACTTCTTGTCACCCGTAATCACCGTGGATTGGGCTCTTTCTCATAGGCGGCAGTCATTATGTGGAGGGAATGAGATTCTGTCTACTGTTCATCGCTACAAGCTACAACCACACTTACCTATATTCTTGCTGAACGGTGTGGGATCTTTTTCATTCTGGAGGCACAGTTCAACGGCTTACACAGCAACCTCATATTTCCCATGGCTTGTCAATGCTTTATGCTTTATCTTTTATTGTTCACTGGCCGCCCTCTTGCGTATTTTTCTTTAGAGTAAATTCGTTTCGGAAATTAGTGGGGTGGGTGGAAACGGAACCCGCGACCCTGACCTAGGGGGCCGACTTGTAAACCACTCAACCATATAACCTATAACATTACAATATTAATAAATTTTTTTGATGTGCTTGGTATTCAAAACACATTTTACAAGCTAGAAATAAGTTAAAAAATATTTTTTTATTTTTTTATAGGGTAAATCCTACCCTATCACAGAAGTCTATTCCTCCATCGCGATCGCTAGCACGATATGAGAAGAATTTTGATATTTCTGGCCCGAGAGCTTCATAAAACAATTGTTTGTTCTTGATGAAATGCTTGATAGCAATACGCTGAATCTCCTTTTCCTTATCTTTCGCTTCTGCTGTAACTGTTTCATTTATAAAAGGACGTGCTTTTCCTAGCGAGCATAAATTATTTGTAATTTCTTTGTCATAAAATATTTTTAGAGTTCGATCATAAAAAATAGGTTCACGAATAATAATAATATCATATTTTCCAAGAAATGACATGAAAGCAGGCGAGGCAATATCGTATATTTTAAGTTCGTGAGTAAAATTTCTGTATCTAGCCAATAAGCTAATCATGTGAAGATTTTTTATAGTTGATCTCATTAATTTAGCACTTTCGAGATCTTCTGGTTTCATTTGTCTAACATAATCATTTAGATCGTTCATTTCAGAATCGATTACGCTATAGTCCACAACAGTGTTTCGAAAATCAAATATAACAAAGTCCTCTTTTAGTTCTTCACTTGTATAGAAATCTTTCTTTTCTTTTACTAAATCTTTGAGCTGTGCTTTTTTATCGTCACTGAGCTCTACACAATCATTCAAATTTACTTGTTTTATATTTTTTAACATTTTAAGCGTTGGTACACATTCGATCATTCTTTTCAACGTATCTGAATTGGCAACCAGGCCATAAATTTTCTTGGGTTCCATGTATAGCTTAGATGCTGCATTTGAAGCTTTCTGAAGGACTTTTTTGTCCTCAATGAGATTATTAATAAGTGTGCTAATTTCAGAACTCGATCTCGCTCTTCTGATGTTTTATTAGACTCTTCCGCTTCAATTATCTTTTGTTCAGTTTTATCATCTTTATTTATTTCCTTTTCAATGTCAGACCATATATTATCGAATTGTATAGCATTCGCAATTTTTTGTGCACCATCAATCCCGGGTTGTTTGAAACTTATTACATCGATTTTTTCTTGTGTTTTGATAATTTTAGAAAGTAGTAGCTTTAATTTTTGCTCTGAAACATTGTCGTAGCCGTAATTATTTTCCTTTACGTTTTTGATTTTAATTTTTAAATCCTTTTCTTTTTCTTGCACATCTTTATTTCGCATTATTTTGCATATTTCGATCCCGGCCCAACAAATTAGTCCTCATCCTATTAAAATCAAGCCGGTGGTAGTAATTTTGAGAATAGTTTTCATTTTAATGGGGTCTCCTCCAATTTTATTTTATAAATATTGATAGGAAATTTTAGGAAAAATCTAAATTGAGATATGAAAATGTATAAAAATTTATTTCTAGAAGCTCAAATACTCATAATTAAAGACAAAATATAAAAATTATTTAAAAACAGATGCAAGTCGATGTTTTGCAATATTTTATTGGGGTGATTTTGAGATATTGGATTTTAACTGTTCCTACATGGCAAAATTTAAGAACTATTTTGTCCGAAAATTGCCAAATTAAAGGTGAAAAAATTAATATACACTAATTTTTCAAAAAAAATCGCACTAAGTAAAATAAAATGCATAGGATAGCTTTGACGCTTTCCATATCTGTATGTATTTTATTTTGGTAATCGATATTTATCTCATTGTAATTGAATTAATACGTTGAACTAATCTGATTTCAAAAAAAATTTGATTCTTAAATTTCATAAATTTTGCTGCTTTATGCATCAATTGGTTTTTGTAAATTTTTGGTACTACTAGATTTTGTAAAAAAAAGTAAATACATTTGCTAAGTCATAATAAAATCGATTTTGGGTGTTTTTTTAAGAAAAAACAATGAACCATACGGCTTTTATTTTTTATTAAGTTTTGCTTTGTTTTTAAGCACAAATTGTACAAAATACATCTTTTATTAGTTTTTCAATAACGCGATTACGGTTTATAAAGCATACTAAGATAAAGTTTATTGTATTAATTATGGGTTAAGTTTCTTTTTATCAATTTTATCCATTTAGACCTAGTCAGCTCATTGGGAATATTGCACAATCATGATGCATCTTTTGAGACCTTCTTCTGATATATCTTCATCAACTACTCTTCTTCTCTCAAATGAGACTAGTTAACTTTTTCACGATAAATTTTATAATTAATGTTTTAAAAAAATGTTTTTCTATTAAATTTACATATAAATCATAAATAATTGTGTTTTCTAATTTACGGGATTTATATTGAAAATCATTAAATGATATAAATGATGTCAGTATACGAAAAGGATGGCATAAATTAAGGTTATTGCGTTTATAATAATCAAAAAAATTTGTTAAATATATTTTTACTGTTTACAGAACTTATCATGATGATACAAAAAAAAGGTATATTTTACAATTATAAAGACAGATCTAGCATATTTAATTCATTGATAAAATATTCTTACAGTAAATTTAAAATATCTATAGCCCGATTACACATTTAACCAAATATTTTTATTTATATTTTAGCATGGTAAATATAAGATATCCCTGGATAGCGTTTATTTTGTGAACTTTTATTCATAATAAGATTAAAAAAAACTTCTAACCAATTTTTTTACGAAAATAGAACTGTTGTTTTTTATTGGTCAAAAAATCTTATCTTAAGCAATATAACAGATAATATGGAATTTTTATTATTGGTTAATTTTCTCCTTTTTATAAATCCATCCTACTTTGCTGCAGTCAGCTTATTGAAAATATCGAAACTTTTTTTTGTATCTTTTAACACCTAACCTTGATCTATCTTCGTAAACTGCTCATCTTCTGATAAATATTTCAATTAAAGTGTCTTGCGAAGTGAGAGGGCTTGCATGGATTGTTCTCCTTCATCTGGAATTTTCAACTCATTAGTATATTCTTATCAGGATTTTGTAATCACACCATCCCAAGTCATACATTCGTAATATTTTTGTTTTCAATTGATGGATTAAATCAAGTTCATTCTTCAAGATGCCATACTTTCTATATTTCTTATTCCCAACAACTATCTATTTTTTGAGGCTAGTTAGAGCTTTTCAATCAAAGTGATAATAATTTTCTATCGTTTAACAAGATATCTGGTGTATTTTGTTTGATAAGCATATCCGTTTAAATTCTGGTATCTACACTTATGTCAATATTTATATGTTTGAAGATCTCTTGTACTGTGTAGTTTCTGATATATTTGATTTTCTTAAAATTGTAAATTCTTGATTGAAGATAATATAGACACCTTGTGATTTCATCGTGCCTTTGCGTATAATAATTCCTTATACTTTCTTAAATCTCCTTTTCAGAAGATATTTTGTTTATAAGGCTTCTTTAGAGGGTGGGCATTTGTCCTCTAACCTAAAGACACATTTTTGTTTTAAATAAAATGCTATTTACCTTCTTCGCTTGGTATAACTTTTTCGTCTTTTAACTTCCCTGAAAATATAATGACACGAAATATATCATGAATTTATTATTTTAAAAGGTTTTTGGGGCAGCGGTTTTTCCTTTATTTTACAGAATAGACTTTACTGTATCGGATATTCTAATTATAAAAATAAAAATCGGCTTGATCGTTTAAAGTTAGAGCACTAAAAATTCAAAAGATTCTGCATTTTGGAGATGTTTTGTTGATTATCTAGGCACAAAAAATGCATTTAAATTTTTGGTCCGGGTTTTGATGTATTTAAAAGCAACAAATATCTTGATTAGTTTTTGGTCACTATAATTGAAATTTGAATATATTTTAAAATTCATCCTAGACACATAAAAATGAAAAAAATTTATCACAATATATTAAAATTTGAAAAATTGCTTTTTTTTTATTTATGTGGCTATTTTATCAGAGTATAAACAAAATCTTTGCATGCTTAAAGAATTAAATTTTAAAATTTAATGGAATTAACATTAAATGAAGAGTTTTTGCATGTTTATAAAATATTTTTATTACTTACTTGAAAAGATTCTATAAAATATATAGGTTGATCTAAAATAATTTGTGCTAAATACTAGAAATTTCTATAAATTCTACTTTAAAACTCATCAGAAATATCTAAAATTTATTATGATTAACCATAAATATTATACATGCATTTTTATATACTTTGTAGGAGGTCAATGATAGTTGATGTAGCTAATCAAGAATATTGCATAATATTCGTTAACAACCCTCAAGAACACATGTTTGAATTTAAAAAGACACCCTTATTAATTAAAATAAACTTTGACTTTAGATCGATCTTTTAAAGAATTAATTATTTTTTTGGCTTCTTTAAAGAAGTTTTATTTTTTGAATGTTTATTATTTAATGTTATATTCGTGCACGAATGGACCAAATATTATGTATGAATTCTGATAATTATATATATATATTTTTTTATATTTGGCGCTGCCTGTATTATTTATAAATTAACTACCCAAATAATTTTTCGTATTGTTATTGGATCTAATGAAAATTTATTGTGCCAAAAAATACTATTTATTATTTACTTCTATAAAATTAAGTTTAGGAATATAAGATTCTTAAAGATGTACGTTATGTGTGGTGAGTGAAGATTTTTTATGATGAAAAATCAATATTTACCCTATAATATATATGATTTAATATATATCTTGAAAATTATATAGATTTAACTAAATAAAAAATCAAAGGTCAATAAAAAAAATTGTATAACATAAACATGCTTATATAAAAGATTAAAAATCCTTAAACTTGAATTGATGCATTTTAAAGCATATATTGCCATAAAAATAGTATTAAAATAATTATTTATTTAATAAATCTTTTAAAAAGGTTAATTTTAGAAGAAAAATTATGTTACTTCCTTTTTTTGGTAATATTACACTATCTATTAATTAATCCCTTTAATTAACTTTAAAACATCTTCTCTCGTTTATCGTTCGTGCAATATATATAATCTTCTGATTTAAATCAGAAAATGACTTGATGGTATTGCCTTTTATTTTTTTTATAGTAACCATTGCGGTATCGAAATTTCTGAATAAGAAACAGAAGGCTATCCGATTAAAACTCAAATTCTTATGCATCCGAGTAAAAAATACAGTATTGCATTTTATTTCAGTGTTTTTAAGTTTTTTAAATGCAAAGCTATTTGGTGACACTTTTGATTATTGATCGATCATGTTGAAAATGAAACATAAAATAAAAACTAAAATTTCTCAACACACACACACATACTTATTTCTAGCATTGCGTAAAATTATATTGCATTATTTTTGCAAAGACCTCACATTTTTAATTTAAGTGCTACAAATAATTAAGAACTGTCAAAAATTACAACAAATTTACTTTAATAAAAATTTTCTATAGCTTGAATAGCTGTCATTTATGTTCAGAAAATATTTTTTTTTTGAATATATAGAAAGGTTACATCTCATCGTAGCACTGCCGATTAATAACATATATGAATTAATACGATTTTTTATATCATGTAGTAATGTATATGAAGAATCTACATATACATTTAATCCGTTTTTCTAATTCTCTACATTTTATATATAAATTGAATATATGTGGATTTTTGATATATAAATTTTAATAATCTTGTTAGCAAATAAAATAGAAAATTTTATTATTTCTTGCTGTTATTTATATTGGTTTTACTTTAAGGAAACTGCATCAAATTTATATTAATATATGATAATTCAGTTAAAATATAATAATAATCAACTAATATTGTGAAATAGACCGCAAATTTGCTATCATAATATATTCAGATTTGTATTTTATAGTTTATATTATAAAATAGAATATGTAGAAGAAAAAAATGAAAACACCAAGGTAATCACAGAAAGAAAAATAAATTATCTGCGGCATGTAAACTTAAAAAAATATAAAGGATATATCAAAACACCTATGAGAGAAAACCAACTTTTTTAAACATATGAAAGATTTTTAAGTCTATAATATAAAACATTTTAATTTCTATTCGAAGTAAAGTATTCAATTGCCAAAGTTATAGTTTTTTGGAATTTATTCGAAACAAAATTTTTTAGATTTTACTATATCTTAGAATTGTATTTCAAATTGATTAAATGATTTTTCGTAATCTTTTTCAGATTTCTTTTATGCACTGTACGTTTAATTGTTGGGCTCGGATATATAAAAAAAATCTTTGTTGGAATTTGCAATTTTTAAAAAAAACTGTATGTTTTTATCATTAAGAAAATCGTATCTTATATGGCTATGCTGTTTTCATTGGTTGTGCCATTGTACGCATAACTTACTTTTAACCAAGCGCTGCCTGTATTTTATGCAAAATACACCCCAAATTCTCATAGGTTGGGATTAAAAAAGCTGTCAAAAGTTAAGTTATATAATTTAACTCGTTAATGAAGGTATTGTGTGATGAAACATAATAAAAATCATAAATATAGTTTTCGTAGCATTGTAAAGCACATTTAAACTTTGCATTACACAAACGGTGTATATATAGAATAATTTGCCTCATTTTGCGTATGTTGGGGTCTATCTACTTTTTTTTCATATGCAACATGGTATATATAACCATATTTTCTATTTTAAAATACGATTTCTAATTTAAAAAAAGCAAAAATCTGCTAATTTTAGCTATTGAGAAAAATTTTGCACAAACTCCGATATAAATTAATAAATGGTAAAAAATTAACCTTTTTAACGTGAATCCATATTCTTGCAAAAGTTTTAAACCATGTTATTTTGTAAGTTCATCAACAATTATTGTGTAAATAGCCACGGTCTTAAAACAATTTCGTTTCAGCTCTATTTTTATTTTGATCGGTTTACATAAATTTATTTTCGAAAAATTTTTTTGCTTCTTTGAATTGCTACATCTTTAAAACATTACCATCTAATATAAAACACTGCCTGCATACAAAAACGTGTATTATTCGCCATTAAACATCAAAGCAACAAATTTATATATTAAAATAGCATTTTAAAATATTATATTCGTTCTGATTCTGATTACAGATTATTAAGTCATATAAAATTCTGGTTTTAGTCTAATAAGGCATTTCATTGTATTATTTAGTCATTTCCATTATATCTTTCATCGACTTCGTATTTTTATAACTCGTTGTCTTCATAGATCTGAATTATGTTTTTTAATTTCTAACGAATTTATATATAAAAAAATTATTTCAGGGCATTCAAAAAAAACTTTAATTATTTCTGAAATCGTATTTTCATGAAATAGTTTCTGGTATAATATATGACTTCCTTTTCTAACATATATTGAAAATTGATAATTTTCTTCTTATGCGTGTAGCAAAGCTATCTTTCTTCACATGGATATTTTCATCAACCTAAATAATTTCTGATAACATAATTGCATGCGTATTTGATGGATTGATCGAGAGTTTTGTATTTTTAAAAATTGAAATTATCGCACCAATATAAGTTTATATAATATATCATTCCCTCTATTTTGTTTTTTCTTTTTTTATTTTAGAATCCATTCGGAAAATTTTTAGTTTGGAAACTGTCTTTTCTATTTTTTTTAGGCAAGGTCTTATATATAATAAAGAAATATGTAATTTATTCTTTATTAAATAGTGAATTTGATATTAGGTTCTTATTATGTGGATATATATAGAGGTTTTTGATGCATGTATTGATATTTTAGCCAAAAAAATCTTTTAAAAATACAAGTCACGAATCTGATAGTAATCTATACGAGAATATATAAATTGCATAAACTTTAATTGATTTTTATTTAAGGGCTAATTTTATAGTCGTAATTTTAGTTTTTGTTCTCAGGCACAGCTTGCTTGATTCTCTGTACACACAGCGTATTTATACTTTCGGCTATCTTCTCCTCTCCAAAGTCTTCTTCAATACCCCTCCTTCTTTCGAGACCTATTAATTCAAGGGTTTTTCTCAATCCCAATGTTTGAATATATGCCTCAACCTGGTTGGTGACATCTAGTTCCTTCAGGTACCTTCTATGATATCGTGTCACCACGCCGTCCCATGTTATAACATATGGAATAATTTTTGTCTTGCATTTGTATATTAATGAAAGTTCAGATGCTAGCAGGTCATATTTTCTTAATTTTTCGTTTTCAACTATGTTTATGTTGTCAATACTTGTCACGCCAATTTCTATCAGAGTGATGCAGTTCTTCTTTTTGTCATATACAAAAATATCAGGTCTGTCATTCGATAGCTTGATATCTGTTTTAATTCTTGTATCTACTTTGATCTCTGCGAATTCGTTTTCCATTATTTCCTGTACAGAGTGTCTGCGGATTTTCTTGGTTTTTTTGAAATTGTATTTTCTTGCCAACATAAAGTGAAGACATCTTACAATCTCGTTGTGTCTTCTTGTATAGTCATGACCAAGCATTTTTTTACATCTGCTTGCTAAGTGGTCGACAGTTTTTATGGAGTCGTTACAGTGCGGGCACCTTGATCTTTCTCCAAAGAATACGTTCCTATCCTGAATAAAGCAAAATCTCGCCTCTTCTACCGGTCTGATATTTCCATATTGTAGCCACTTTGAGGATCCTAATATTTCTAGCGTTGTATTTTTATGAGCATCGAAGAGTTTTTGATGTAGTGTTTTTTGTTTTATTTTACACAATAAACTCTCTTTTTGTTTAAATTCGAGCGTAGAAAGATCTATGTCAACAAGGCCATATTTTGTTCTGAGGAATTCATTTATTACGGATAAGTGGGTTGCATTTTCATTTTCAAATTTCAATATCGCGGCTTTTCTGGGTGATTGTCCTTTTTCTTGGTTTAGAGTTTTATATAGTTGGTAAAGTATTCTTTCGGATTTAAACTCAATATTTTCCAATCCACGTCCTAGTTCATTTCTTTTAAGATATAATCTTTCTTTATTGGATGGTTGTAAGTGTATCTCATTTTCTATTAGTATTCGCCGAATTTCATCATCTAGCTTTCTAAAATCTTCCGGTTCTAGCTTTAATAAACCCACATAGTAGTTTATCAGTGAAATCGCATATTCATTTATCGCCTTTATTATGTTTTTACCATTTAGTTTTGTTTTGCATATGCTTTGAACTCTTCCTAGCATTTCTTTTCTAATTTTTTCCATCGTTTCGGGTTTAGTTCTTGATTTCGAATCTTCCAGTATGCCGAGGTATTTATATCCCTCTTTTCCTTCTATTACTGTGGCAATATCTTTGCAATTTATATTGTTAGTGGCTGATTTGGTAATGTTAATTTCCATTCCGATACATCCGAAGAATTTTGTTGCTTCATTGGACATTAGCTTTAAGTTACTTTCTTCTTTCGACAAAATCTTTAAATCATCAATGAAAAGGAAGTGATTGGTTGTAAATGCCTTCTTATCGAGGTTAATGGATATTGATGGAAACTTTTCATTTAATCGGCGGCTTAGCGGATCCATACAAAGAACAAACAGTAATGGAGATAGACTATCTCCCTGTATAATCCCCTTTTCAATTTTTTTCTTTAAGATTTCTTCATTGTTTAATCTTAGAGATAACATCCAGTTTTTTGTTAACACAGATATAAAGTCAATCATCCATTCTTGTATGTTAAGATTTTTTAAGCAGGACAGAAGATACTCGTGGTCGATTGAGTCGAATGCTTTTTTTATGTCGAACCATGTTACGTGTAATTCATTATTATATTCACTGTTTATTGCAACGTTTATCATGGCTTGTTCTTTAGCTCCCTGTACTCTTCTGACTGTACCAAGTTGGTTTTCTGATAGTAGATTTCGGGATTCGACGTCTTTCTGTAGTATCATTGTGACAGCTTTAGTTGTCAATTTATATAAGTTTGACATGCATGTTATAGGTCTAAATTCCGATCCATTTAAAACTTCTTGTTTGGGTATGAGGTATGTGATCCCAGAGTAGAACCAGCTTTTTACCTCTTTGTTCTCAAGGCATATTGATTTTACTGTTTCATATAATATTGGATGTAATTTTGTGATTTTTTTGATGAAGAAGTTGTATATACCATCGCATCCAGCAGCTTTCCAGTTAGGCAGGTAGTTGATGATTTCGAAAAATTCTGTTTCAGAGATAAAAACCATTTGTGGGGTGTTTTCCAGCGCGTTTTTGCGCAGGTAAGTATCGAAGTATAAAATTTCCGTATTTTTAGTCCACATATTTGACCAGAAATTCACAATATTTTCTTTATCTGCCTTAATTTCTGATTTTACCGTATCTGTCAATGTTCTATAAAATTGTCTTCTGTTGACTTCGAACTGGGTGTTTGTTTTTGTAAATTCTTTTCTTTTTTCATATTGC
Source organism: Rhyacophila brunnea (assembly GCF_057557595.1). Classification (NCBI taxonomy): domain Eukaryota; kingdom Metazoa; phylum Arthropoda; class Insecta; order Trichoptera; family Rhyacophilidae; genus Rhyacophila; species Rhyacophila brunnea. The sequence goes on from NW_028233355.1 coordinate 273,059, forward strand.
TCTATCTGTTTATTTATTATCCTTATTTTATCGTTATTGTTAGTAATTACTTCAAGGACATCATTTTTTTTGTCGAGTATCCTGTTATGTTGTCTCATGATTTTTCTTAGAAATTTTGTCTCACTTTCTGGGAGTTTTACTGTGTTTCTTACGTAGGATTTGAGGATTGTGTTAATTTGACCATATCTTTTCATTTTCTCCTCCTTTATTTGTACGTAGTTTAATCCTTCCTGGACAGATTTTGATGTTAGCTCTTCGTAACTCTTTTGGACAGCTGCATAAACTTTAAAATATATAATTAATTGTAAATTTTCATGATTTTGTTAACAAATTTAATTTAAAATAATATTCGCTATAAATAAAAAGGTTTAATTTGTTGGAAAATAAGGTATTCAGACATATGAATTAATTTACAGTCTTTATTTAATTACTTTGAATATGAGCCAAATCTGTCTTTATGAATACAATTTTACATACAAATATTGTTTATTGTATGAAATGTGTGTGTGCGTAACACTGTGACGTAATATTATAATATCTAATGCCTCTTTTTCCATACATGTAAACCCTGGAATAAAAATAAAATAACGTATTAGCTAAAGCGAATCAAGTATTTGCATATAAAAATTATTAATCATAAAAAAAAATTTATGATTTTACTATGTAATTTTATTGCGTGAATGCTATCGATCTTTTATGAAAAAAAAGGCGTGTTTATAAAGATACATTTTTACTTTTTTTATTATATATAGCACGTTAATCTGTTGTTTCAAATAAAAAAGAGGCACAATTACCAACTTTCAACCTATACTATATAATTTTTTTCTTTATGTTATTTTTTTGAAATTTCACAATAACATATGAATATAATGATACGAATCTTCAGATTTTTATATTCTGTTACTATGACTTTTTTCTGTAATGAATATCCATAAGTAGTACATTCAATTTTTATATTTCACTGTGTCATACCGTTGTTTTTTCACATGAAACGTGTAGATTTGTTCTTATACTATAAAATATTTAAACTTAATGAAATCTAAAACTTGATTACTTTATAAAAGCGAGATTGTTTTTGATTTAATTGAGACAAAGAATGTGCTTACGATTTAAATTTCTTTTAAAAGTATAAAATTATATAAAAATTTCTTATATACCTAAGACATATATAAAATGATTATTTTTTTACATGTTTTTTGTAAGATTTACCTAATAAAAACGTATAAGAAAGAGTTTTCCTTTAAAAATTATTTGATTTCTCAAAATATTCCGAACCTAAATTTTCATATGTTTTTATTCTGGTAATTTCTTACAAGCCTGAACATTTCAATGCATGTATGTCTCCAAATAAATATATTTATGGATAAAAAATAAATACTATGAATCATAAATTTTTAATTTTTTCATTGACTTATTAAGATGTTTTGTTTAAGCTCCTACTTTTACCTATGTTTATATTCTGTAATTTATACAAATTTACTCGTTTAAAAAAAAAATATTTATCAACAGCTTTTTATTTGCTCCCCTCCAAACTAAAAGATTTTACAAATCATAACTTCAATTGTATTTTTATTTGAATTTTTTATAGTTAACGAATGCCATAAATTATTAGATACTTTGTAAAAAAAAATAATTATTTTTATTTTATGTAAAGATGGCTTTTTTTTGTCTATTGTGAATAAATATGCTGAATATGTAGAAATAAAAAAATTATACGGCTTAATATATACCCAATACAGTTAAACTTAGTTTATTGGATTATGAGTGAATGTATACACATACTTTTAGTCACTAAAAATATTGACGACTTTAATAATATAAGAAGACACTTTTATAGAACCCGTAATTATGACATAAAATTTTCATATAAAAACATCTGAGTACTCTCATCCTTAAATATAACATATGAAAAAACATAAAATATAGGTTTTTTTTTTAAATAAACTTGTTTCCCTGGAAGTTGTAAAAAATGACATAAAAGTAAGCTAATAAAATATGGTGAAAGGATTTGATTTTTTTATTTATAGAACAAAAACTTTAAATTTTCTTTTGCAAGATGAAGTATTGTGTAAAAAGAAATTCATCTGTAAAGAAGCTTCATAGTTACCACATTTTAATATAGCAGACGTTATTTACAATTGCATAACGACATATTACAAAGTTTGATTCCCTCATAAATTTATCCACTAAATGCAAACACAAATGATATCTTCCCCACAATCATAATCGCTTAATAACAGAGAATTTTAAGGTAATAGAAAAGTATCTGGGAGTTTTTAGAAGATTTTAAAATTATTTACAATCTTTTTGAGCATATAATTAGCTTCGAATCAGCTAACTAAATTTAATGCTCATTTTTATGGGTTTTGTTTTTCTATTGAATATTCTAAAAATATAGTTTTAAATTTATAGAATTTGCTGCCATAGATCTACTCTTTATGGATTATGTAGTCGATGTTATATTTTAATTGATCTTTATTGTTATTCTAGAAAACATGATAGATAATTTGAATAGCTTTATAGAATTTATAATATACGAACAAATTTTCATATTGTCATTTTCTTGTAAACAAAAAATGTAATTTCAATTATTTTAATTACCATGAATCAATTTTATTATATCATACACCTTAACTTTTCATTTTTAAATATAGTTTTGATCTTATTTTCATGCTACCCAGAAAAATTGTTTAATATTCAGATTTTTTATGTTCTATGATTCAAATTACAAATGAACATTTTTTTAGGTATTAACAGCTTCATAGTATCTGTGTGATTATATAAAATCAAAATGTTCACGAAATAGAAGAAAACTATCCTCAAAGAAGATATCTTTACATAGGGGCTAAAACAATACACAAAAAATAAAATTGTGAAAACACAATAGTTGTAATTTTTTGAAGTATAATACATAGAAGCATTTTGTGAATAGTTGTAAAAAAATTATTCGTGCTTTATATTGATATTTTCGTTAAATTTTAAAAAAATAAAAAGTTAACATTTTACATCATCAAAAAGCTACTTGGTGTTACATCATTCCCTCGTTCTGTTTTTTCGGGCCAACATTATTTACCTCAGCTTTTAAGCTAAAATACGAAATATTGTGAAATAAACACATCTTAAATATATAACTACATATGAATCAAAGGATACGCTAGTCTAGCTTTTTTGCAACTAATATTTAAAATTAACAATTTAATTATATAGAATAGCTCTAGATACTAAAGTAAACGGTTTCGGTATCTCATTGGATGCCTACTAGTAAAACAATACTTGCATCCAGACTAAATATTAAAGAAAGCGCGAAGCTGACCGTTGAAAAACAGATACATTATTATCATTTATTTTAGAATTATTACCTTTTCCCACCTGTACATTGCATCTTATCGTCTGAATTTTAAAAATGAATCCTACCTAGTTTTTAGATAACAGAGGATATTTGTGGAAATATAAGGTTATAGTATAGAAATGTGTATTTTTTGATAAAGGTAAAGATCAGCAAGGACAGGAATAACAAATTTTTCAATTTTTGAATAGAAAAACGCACTATGATAGACGTGTGGGGTGTATTTCAGTGCTTAAAAAGGGTTACACTTAGACTTTATAATATTTGGTTTATTTACATTCCTGCAATTTCAAATATTTAATTCTAATGTACTGTGAATGTGGTCATGTGATGGCGTAATAAATCATGCAGCGGCGATTTATCATATTTTCGATCTAACAAAGGCGCCTTTACAATGCAATTGTTGAAATTCAAACACTATTCATGGTACTTTTATGGAGAGATGCTCGATGTGGTTTTTGATTGGTTTATTTTTTTGGCTTTTAAATGAATACGTTTAACCATATGCTATTTAATTGGAGTTCGATATAGAAAATCATGTATCACTTTTTAAATATACCCTGCTCTGTATTTATATAATGCCTTAATAAGATATGCAAAGCTTATTTTAAAGAATTCGATATAGTGACGATTCTATATTTTTCAAGGATTAAAAAATATGCTTTAACTAAAAATTTCATTTCAAAGTAAGGTGCATCTACCAGAAGATTAAATCTCCCAATATTTTTTTATATATTATCATGTGATGGTAAAAAATCAACCTTGATACTTGTTTTTTTTGTATTTCTAAACTTAAAACAATAATTTATAGCCAAGGTTTATATGATGATGTATAATTCACCCAAATCAATGATAAATACTCTAATATTTAATCGTATATATTTACCATTCTAAAGAAGAGTTTGATATTTCCACAGCTATTATTAAAAAATTCTAGTGTAAACCGAAGGGCTATTTTATTTCTATAATGGGAATTTAAAATCTTAATACTTAGTATTATATGCAATATATTCATCATAAGAATTGAGGAGAGGAATGACCATCCTCAAAATTTACGATTCAAAGAAAATAAATTCCAAGAAAATATAGATATGGAAATCGATCCCACGTATGATTAATACTTACGTAATGCAGCATAATGAAAGTTGTATATAAGAATTTATGTAATCACAATTTAAGTATTTATAATAATTATTTGAGATCAATCATATATGCACTAAATCAAATTACAATTACATTGTAAATTCGTGAGCTCAGTATGGAAATATGTAACACATAAATTATATCATTTATATTTATGACTTATTCTGGTTTTTATCTGTTTATAGTGTTTCGAAAAGAACTTTAGATTGCTCTATAGAACAGATTGGTTTTATTATTCTTTCCACCTCATCATGGTTACAATTTTTTTAATTCACTTTTTTTTTGATTGTTGTTTTTGGCGGGCTTCCTCAATCCTATCGTTTGCCCGTAAGTTTCTGCTTGTGTCGTTATTTCTAACTCAGATAAGCAACTAATGGTAAATTATATAATCTTCATCCCAGAGTATTACGGAAAAGTTTATTCATTGAATGTAAAATTGCTATCAATCATTTAAAAATAAAATTGGCCGTCATCTTCAAAAACATCCATGGAGGGTATTGAACCCACGACCTTCGCTTTAGGAGAGCAACGCTCTGCCACTGAGCTACATGGATTGCGATCAGAAAACATTCTATATTATATATACCTGTAAATTATACAGAAAGAAGGATAGGCATAAATTAATTAATTCTTATATTTTGAATGCTATGACTTGGGATAAAGGGGTTACAAAATTCCATAAAAAATATGTAAAGTGGTTAAGATTTCCAGACGAAGTAGAAGCATACATGCAAGCTCTCACACTCCGCAGGCCACTTGAACTCATTTCATTTGAGAGAATAAGAGCAGTGGATGAAGTTATATCAGGGATAGGTGTCAAAAGATCCATTAAGGAGTTGTGTAAAGTTCTCAATGGGCTGACCACATCTAAATTGATAAAAAAAAAATTAACCCATAAATAAATAAAACTTAATCATTCTTATAGATGCATCGAATCGAAATTTTTTTATTTATACATATCTTTTTAACCAACAAAATTTAACCAATAATATTCAAAGTATATTTACAAAAAAGAATCCGATATATTTTTGTTATATTTTATTCATAAATAGTTATTTTTTATAGAATAAATCTTGAATCAGCGCGTTAAGAACATGATGAAATTTATATACTTTTAAGGTCAATCAAGATAGGTTACATTGTGAATTCGTTTTTAGCACCTAAAAATAGGGTCTATAATTTATTTTTTATTGTTTACTTGTCGATACTTAAATACCTACGATCATTATAAAATTAATTTTCATATCTTCGCTGATTAAATCATCTTAAAAATGAAATTATATTTTATATCGTTTCTTAGCAAAAAACTTATTTATTGTGTTAATCGTCCAATAAAATTAAATAATTAATGATGTTAAAATTTTGTTAAAAGGTAGAATAATAATCTAAAAAAGCTCTTTAAATGTATAAAATCATGTAAAACAAAGTATTTTAATGCTATGGCGAATATTAATATCCAAGTAGCAAAAAAAAAGTTTAATAACAGTATATTACATACAAAATGTTTAAAAAAATGTAAATAGTTCCAACGATTTTTTATTATTTACATTATTTTGTTTTTTACAAATAAAATAGCTTCTCTTATTTTTACACCTTGAAATAAGATAGGCACAAAGCATGCTAGATTACTATGTATTCTTAAAATTTACATCTTTTAAAAATATGCATTTCTAACCAATACAACTTTAAAATATATACTATAATCTTAAAATTTGATATAATAATAATTTTATTTAAAATGGTCATATTAGAATTCTTAACAGAGAAATCGGGAATATTTTTATGCGCTGGTGGTAAACAATAGTAAAATTTAAATCTTGGCATATGAGAATATTCCATTGTTTTATAGGGGTTACATTACATTGATTATTTGACATACTACATTGCTTTTCTATAATATAGAATTATGTTCTAATATAAATATATTTATGCTAATAAAAAAAATAAGAAATAACACCACACATTTTTTTATTTAATTGTCGAAATTACATTTTATAACTATTTATAGAAATTACATAGAAAACAAATAATTGCCGAAAATATATTTAAAATATAATACAAAATATATCTTTCTTTAATTTTATACGGTAAATTTTTTTTGTTTTGATGCAATTAAAAACCATTCTGCATGCCATATAAATTAATATTTTTCAAACTTGATTTTAGATCGAAAACGCAGCCAAAGATAATATATATTTTTTTACAATTCTGGAAATCATATTTTTTAGTGAACAGTGCTTTTTTTTCAATCCTGTCTTTAACGACTTTTTAATTTTTATTTCAAATTTTATAGATTTTTTGTTTAAAATTTTAATATTTCTGTATAAATATATGTAATACATATACATTACGTGCAACCGAGAAAACACTAACGTTCTGGGTTCATTAAGACTATTTTGATTCATTTTTCAATGTTATACATGACTATATATTTGATTTAACGTGTCGTTTATCCTTCTAAATCGTACATATTCAATATTGGTTATGAAATTATAATATATTGTATATGTTATATTCAATCTGACTGCATTTTAAACAAATATAAAAATTCACTTGTATCCATGCACTATAAAGAATTTGTAGAATTATTTACCTGGGTATTTATATACATAAAGTTGTTGGATTCTTAATGCGGCATAAATGGAATAAAATCTAGACGTTTCTATCTTCTTTCCTCATTAATATGCATCTTTTTTTCATTTTGAATATGTAAATTTTGTAAATATTGCACTAAATTGTGCTTTTTTTATTTATGCGCAAATCATGATCATTTTTATCTATTATTAAACTATAATTTGGTTCTATGAACTGTAGGTTTCTGCTTATAATTATATGTATTATTTTTTAAATATAAATAATCTGAAATTTTTACTTTTTAAAATTCGAATCCCTTGTCATATATCTATAGATAATGAAAAAAATTTCTTATCCAAGACTTTACTTCACATCCAGACGCTATTTTTTTAAGGCAATGATTACATAGAATATTGTGAAATTCAGAAGTTTAATTTGCTTTTTTAATCTAGAAATGAGAGAATAATTTGGATATTTTAAATGATTTTTCAGCTAAAACTAAGAAAAATTTAGATATCAAGAAACCATGAAAAGAAGAATGGATCAATTTTTACATTTCTGATCAGTCAAAAATTAAATACGAGCTTCCTTACTAATATCCTGCAAAGATTATGTGATCTATGGATATTCATGTTCAAATGATTACATCAGCATTTGAAACGGAAAAATCCGAAAGAAATTTTTGCATCTGTTCTATCAAAAAATGCGATAGATCATTGTGGCGTAATCAATAAGCCAATTCTACATATTTTCTGTAATGATTTAATTAAAGACATAATATTTATGCCTGTTGTTTTAGAATACAATCACTGAATGAATTTCATGCAAAATAAAGACATGTTGTATAAAATTGTCTTATTTTTCATTAGCGTATTATGCTGTTTTTATCATATTTCTCCAGGTTAATCAACATTCTCTGTTCTTTAATATTTTAACTAAATTTTTTAAAGTTTTTGTCTGTGAAAAGAAAATTTAAAATTTGAGGGATAGTTTTCTTTATAAATAAATAAAACTACATCTTCACCTTTATTATTTCGTCTTTTTATAAAATAGCCGTATAGTATTGGGTTTAAACAGATAAATCTTTAAAATTTAATAAATTAATATGTGTGTATGTTACGATGAATTTTTAATTTTTCGACTATCACTAAATAAATACATAAATTATTATAAACAATATTAGATGCTAAATTATTAATTTTTATATAAACTATTGTGATGTAGTGTATATATGTTCAATAAAAGTCTTTATAATGATTTATAATTAATTGGTTGTTTCTAGCGCCACGTAGTCGTGAGCACCCTAGTGCATATTTATTTCATATTCAAAAAAAATTTATAGTGGATGTGTATAGTTTTGTTTTTTTGCTACAAATGTATATAAATTTTTTTTTACGGGTTTAGTTTAGTTTTTTAATTGTAACTTTTCGCTTTGAGTATAATGTGATTTATTCTGTTTGGACATGATATCTTTACTCTAGTCTTAACATATACAGTATCTAAACTCTCTTCGAGAGATACTAGTCGCGAGATTTCCCGTAATTCTATAGTTTGACATATGCCGACCTAGTTTTTGACCTCAAGTTCTTTCTGATAATTTTTATAGTTTTAAAAACCAATAACAAAATATGAGAAGAAATAAATATGATTATATATTTTTTTCGTTGCTATCTGTTGCGTGCCTAGACCAATATTCAGATTATCATATAAAGAACCTCTGTTAATTTAACGATATATTATGATGTCTTTAGAACGATGCATTCTTTAGTGCACGTTTGTTTATATATCTTCCGATATGAAACTATAAATTTATGGTTTATGGCAGAAAAAAAGGTAAATAATTTTATTTTATAATATTTTAATAGAAAAAGACGCTATATGGGACAAATTAAATTAAAAGATTTCTAGTCTAATCCATTGGTCAGATTTGAAAGGGGAATAATTGATGAAATCACAAAAACAAAAATCATCAGGGATTCTTTCAAATAAAGATAACGCATATTTACGAAAATAATTATAAAGCTGTTTGTATATATAATGTATATTAATGGACACAATTAATCGAAATTTAATCATGAATGTTCTACCTCTTTAGTTAAAAACTTCATAGAATTTAATGAATAAAAATGTTAGTATTTAGGCAACTAATATGAAGTGTTAAAAAGGAAAATAAATATATCCGAAATCATCTAAAATTGAATATTATACACAAGTATAAGAGCTGGTTCAAAGATTTTATCTACAATGATATATTTTAAGTAAAAAGAAATATTCTTCATTTGCAAAGTAATATAATTAAGGCGTTAAGCTATTTAAAAAATAAGAATAGAGGTCAAAACGGCCGTCACGTATAAAAATTATATTTATAAAATTTATATTTAAAGAATCGGTATTCTTCAGACACAGCAAAATCAAAGTTAAATGTGTAAAAAAAGAAAAAAATTACAGCTAGAGCGATATACTAACATGTTTGGTTCATCACTGGCTGCTATTATGTAAAAGATTCAAAAATAGAAGCTATCTTCTGTATTTTTAAAATAAGAACGTTGATTTTAAGTAAACATAAAATGCTAACGTGTTATGAGGTATTCAAAATGTAGATCTTTTACTTGAAAGCTATAATAGTAATCTTAAAGTCATAAAAAATACAAAAAAATGAAGTTATATGTGTATTTAATATATGTCTTCTTGAAAATTAAAGTACAAAAATTCCAAAAAATCAGAGAATATAAAGTTCAGATATCTTATAAAAGGAATCATACTATGGCAAAAATAGAAATTGCCACAGATATCGGAAAAGAGCTTAACAACAGTTATTAAAATGAATGATGTAATGAAACTGTAATAAATAGCATCTTTAACCCGAAAAATAACCTTTAATCGAAAATTTGGATGTATTTATTCTTTATTTGAGATTTATTTGATTTTCTGCCTTTTTAAATTTGCAAAGGTAAGACTTAATATTGCAGCAATAAAAACTGATTTGCTTTTTTTTTCGATCACTTTATTTTTACAATCTTTTTCAATACATCTTCTTCTCTCAATACTTATTAGTTCAAGTGTCTTCTTCTAACCTATTCTATGCGAGTATGCTTTTGATTAGGTTGGCGTTCTTAACTCTTAACATACGACTCATGGTATATTTTTATCACATTATTTTATGCTATAATTTGTATCATAGTTTAAATGTAACTGTAAATAGATTATTTATATTAGAGGGTTTTATACTTGCTTTTTTTGTCGAGATAATAATGAAGGGAGCGCATTACCCAAAATTTATTTGATAGAACTTGAAAAAAAAACCAAATCAAGTCAAATATTCAAATTATAGTGCTGAAGACCCCGGTGATAATTGGTCTTTAAAAGAACAGATTTACAGGTGAAGGCGATTTGACAAGGTACGGTATGCTCATGTTAAACTAAAAAACTTGTATATGAAGAGTTATCTAAATTTAAAATACAAAAATTCGCCCATAAATTAAATTAATAAGCAAAAGGGTCTTCGGGAAGCATGGCTATAAATGTAATGGGTAATTTAAAATTTAAAGGTATTTAATTATAGTGTATTTTTATATCCAAAAGTATACTTCATCATTGAACACACTTACTATAAAACATTATATATATCGAATCATATTTCTTCTAAGAGTTCCAAAATTAAAATTTATTGTACAAGTTATTTATTTTTTCTATAATCTATTTAGAAGATACGTCGTATTAATTATAATACAAAAGGATTTCTTGCAAAATCGACTTCTATAATATATTTATTCTAAGATTTTGCTATAGTTTTCTTTAAATTATATATTATTTAAAAAGAATCTTAAAGAATTTGTTTTCTTGAAAATTGTGTTGAATTTGAAAAGACCTTTTAAATGCTTGATTTTTCGCTTTCAAGTCAATATTAAAGTCTACTATTTCCGTGTTTAAAATGAATGTATTAATGCAAATCAAAATCTTATATTTGTCTTTTTTTATATTCTTTAAAATTTTTGAGAAATCCCATTTCTATTATCCATATTTAGACTCTTTTTTGTATTAAAATATAAATTACACAGAATTTCTTTATTCCACTCATATAACATACTTTTTTACAGGGGTGATGATTCCAAAAAATCATCTTTTTACATAACAATTTTGAATAGAAAAATTGAAGAATAAGATTTAGGTAATCTTTTACCATAATAAATAAAAGCGTTATATATTTTATTTTGAACTTCTATACACAAAAATATTGTGATTATCCAAAATTAACTACTTAAATAAAAAAAATTATTGCTACTAAATAAATTTAATATTTAACTTAAGTTTTTCAGACAACTTATATTTCAAATTTCATTTTATAATTTATTTACCCTTTAAGAAACCGAAGATTTTAAATATACTAAAATAAATAAAAATTCGCACTTAATAGGGTACAGGAAGTCTGAATTGTTTATTTTTATTTTGAAGAATTTAACTACGTTATAATAACTAAATAAAAAAACTTCTAGGTAAAATTTATTGGTTTTTTTATCTTATGTAGATAGAATCGAGCATATACTTCTAAAATGTGATTTACTTATTAGAATAAATAGGATATATAAATAATAAGGCATATAAGAATGCCACTTGATCCATAAAAATTTCTAACATAATAATAATGTGCCATAATAAAACATCTTGCCTAAAATTTATCTGAAAATTATATAAATAGTGATATTATAAAATATTCGAGCCAAATATTATATCATATGCCGTAATATGCAAAGGTGTGGTAACACAATTCCATAAAATGTACCTGAAATATTCGAAGTCACTAACTAAATCTAGACATATATCCAAACTATAGGATTGAGGAAAACCCTTTAACAGATGGATTTTGACAATTAAAGGGGTTTAAATAAAGATGTAAGAGAATGTAATATAGCCAATAGTATGGATTTTTTGTACCTATGGGAAAGGTATCACTTTATGCTTAAAGAAATCGTAAATTAATACACCAAAATAAACTCATAAATAAAAGATACGATAAAGCATTTGTATTTCACGAAGCATTTCATTCTTATATGTATAGATATCGTTCATCTAAAATCTAAATGTTATGCGAGTTAATATCAAGATTTTTTAACAAATTATCTCTATTTTTATTTGATCATTAATAAATCCACACTGTAATAATATATCTAATTATCATTCCAGACAATAAAATAAAACAAATTTATCGTAAAAGAGAAGAATAGAATCTTAAACAATTTTTAGTATTCATAAAAAATATATTTAAAACAAAATACAATTCGGAATGAAAATTTCAGCTGTTAACAATAGAAATTTATTGGTGTCTGGGCACCCTTGAAATAAGGTTACAATCAAAAATATTTTTTTTGAATGCGCAATCATAATAATAACAATAAAATGCAGGAATTCTGATAAAATTCAGTTTTAATTTTTAAACATAGAGCACTTTTTATAAAATATTTAATTCTCTAAAGCATAATTTTCATAGTTGCAATTCAATTCTCTCAAATTTCAAATTTTATAATTCTCGTAAAAAAAACACCTCAAATTTTAAAGCGAAATTCTTATATTGAGTTTTAATATCAAAAATTTATCTAACTATCATTTCGAGGTTAATAATTAAGTATTATATTATGATGCGCGTACATATTGGGTCGGTAAATGAACCATTTTCATATTAAAACATAAAAATGTTGACTTCAAAACAAAATGTGGCCATTATAATTAGCTATAATTTTTTTAATACATGTACCTTTGTCTTATTTTTCCAGTTTAATCGTTTTTTATAATAGATTTCTCTCTATTTATCGTGAATACACACGATAACGAGTTTATTTTATATTTTGTGCTTTTTTTACAAAAAAAAAACATATTTTATACTTTTTAGACTATTTTTTAGAATACTTAAGAATCTGGCTTGTCGATATTAGATATATTCGCATTCTATTTTACGTTTTTTTTTTACTTATCATATTTTCAGGGCGTTTCACCAAATTATTTAAAAAAATATTTTTTGTGTATAATCTTATGCTTCCATTTACATGCCCAGCTACAAAACTTAATAAATAAGTATGGGCATTTTGTAGATTTATAGAGTACTTTGTGAACAAACTTGATCGTTTTTAGCTTAAAAAATTTGTACTTTCCACTATACCATTTTTATTATTATCATTGCTTTCTTATTCGATTTTTATTTAATAAGAATCAACAGAAAATATGCTGTGGTTATATTACGGTCGATGCATATATATCAAAGTCTAAAGCTCTTTTTTACTAAACGCAAATATAATAATTTAATCAAGCTATTTATAATTGATATCGCAACATGATTTTTTTATTGTTCTCTGAATATTTTTTTTTATACATTGTAAAACGATCTCTTTGGTTAACGTTATAAAATTATCATGAAGCAATTTTATAACTATGGTGTTTTAGTCTTTTTATTGATATTAGAAAGAGCTCAGATGCATCATATCCTTTTCTTTATAAATTTGTATTGCTTAGGTATGTTTTATTAAATTCTTTAGTTTATCTTCAAATAATAAGAAATTGTTAAATACTGTATATATATCCTCTATTTTTCCGCTTTTTATTGCGGGTGCGTATTTTTTTGCGTTATATACGTGTATTCTAATTGATATTATGGTAATTTATTCTATTTTTTTGACAAGTTACATATCATAACAAGTATTGCAAACAAAATAAAAGCGATTAATTATAAACAAATAAGTTTTAACGACTACCGATTAAGAATATATGTTTAATCTATATGCTTGATGTTTTATTTTTTGTTTGAATATCGCGGCTTAATATCAAAAACTTTTTTTTTAAATTCCAAATTTACCATTTTTAAATATCTGATTTACTATAAACAATATCCCTATTTAAACCTTTTATCGTATATTGTAAATACACATCTAGATAGTAGAGTAAGGATTTGTATTCTATATTATACAGAATCCCTTAAGCCATTGTCTATTGCAAATTTTTAATTTTCAATATCTGGTTTTTTCATTTGAATTTACCTTCTAAATAGAATTTTATGCTTACTTTTTTTGCAATAAACGACATAAATACCGAAGACAATTTTTTTTTTGAATTTAAAGTATTCTGTTAACATTAGAAATTTATGTTTTTATATGTTCAAACTTATTGATGAAAAAATTACTCGAAATGACCCGACTAAAATATTTAAAAAGGGTTTTAAAAATTGTGTTAATTAAATTGCAACATAAAAAATCTATGTGTTCACGAAATAAGATTAAACGCTGGAATGTAAAAAAACACATTCTTTGTTATATATATTTCTACATTTAAAAACTGTATTCATCTTAATATATAGTTTGTCTTTTTTCTTTATTATCCTATAAAAAGAACATGCTAAAATATTAATTTTATAGTGTGTTTTTTAATAAAATGCAAAGTAACGTCAAAAATTTATTTGTTTACTAATTTTTATAAATTTGCGTTAATGCAATAATTTTTCTTCTTACAGATGTGGCTATCTGTATAGCGCTTTTTTTCTATAAATTAATATTTTCAAGCTAAACTTATTTTTTTTGTTGTATTTTTATGGTTTAAACTAGTATATATGCTTTCGAAATAGTCCATAAAATAGTTTTTTTGTACAATTAATCTAACCCAAATTAAAAATTACTTGTGTTATTAGTTTATAGCATTTGATTCGCCAATAGTTAGAGAAACCTATGATTAATATCTAACAGATGGAATTGTTTTTAAATTAGAAAGAACTTTTTCTAACTTTAAACCTAATGAGTCATAATGAACCAATACTCATTAATGTAGGCATTATTTGTAAAAATTCGATTATCTCGAATGTTTAGCTTCCAATTTATTTCTTTAAATTTGAAATTGTATTGCAGTTTTTGTTGCATTTAAGTTACAATATTGCTTTAATTCTTTCATAATATAAAATAATATTTTCTTTTAATATTTTTCCATATGTTATAACTTGGGAATGTGTGCTAACAGAATATCATAAAAGTTATCTGAAGTAACTGACCAGATTTAGAGATATATAAAAACCTTGAGATTAAAGAAAACACATATTAATAAGTTTTTAACAGAGATGAGGTAATGAAGAAGATTTTATAGAGGATAAAATAGCCGTAAGTATTTATACGCAGTGCGCCTTTTAGATCAAGTAATTTTTTCGGCTGAAAACTAAAAAAATAACAAAAAATTTAGTCCTAAAATAGATAAATTTCATTTTTTATATTTTATTTGTGTGAAATTAGAGATAATCACTTCAATTAAAAACAGATGTTTCTTTTGATATCAAAATTTTTATATATATTTATTATATTCAGGATAAGGTCATCCAATAATCTGTGTAAGATTTCTTAAAATGTCAACTCAAAAAAACAAAAAAATCATAGAAACCATTTTTTATTTTTAGACTTTTTATAATATAGAAGGTGGATAATTAAGCCCCTGAATACAAACTGCTCTTCTGTAAAATTTACATATATACATTAAGAAAGCACAAAAACAATGAAAGAATTTTTTTAAGCTTGGGTTTATATGTATATATTTAAAAGCATCTTTACAAGTGAGTATAATTATTCCAAGAAATTTAATTATGTTAAAAATTTATAACCATAATAATATATAGAATATGTGCAGATTATTATAGAAAAAAATTGGTATTGCGTCAGACAATAGCTTTATTTTGGAAATAAAATTTAAAATAAAGGAAAGTTAATTTTGTAAAAGCGGCACAAATACAAAATTTCGGTATAAGTATGTTTAAAATGCTAAATTTTATGCAAGTTGGGGATATTTTTGTATTTCACTGTTCATTTTTTGATAATATTCAACATTAAAAATCACATTTCATAGATTTCGAATTATGTGGTGTGTTTGAATTATAAGTTACTTCTTAATGATTTCCTATGAATTTATGAATTTCTAGTATGGTATTCATTTATCTGTTGATGGGCGCATAAAACTTGATCACAAATTAAACTTATTGGTGATTATATGTATTATGGGTTCAAATATCTTGTTTTTTCAGTATGTATTAAATAAAAAACCTAATGGCAGTCATTAAAGTCATCTTTTTATAAGATTACGTTATAATTATTGCATGTTCGATATATTTAAATTCTATAGGACGTAAGATTTTTATGATATTTGTGTTTAAATGGAGTCTAATATAAAATATTAGAAGCAATCTTAACAGAACCAGAAATATACTCAAAAATAATATTTAGAATTAAGAAGAAATTTAAAAAAAAAATACTTAAAAAAATGCTAACTATTGTAAATAATAAGAAAAAAGTGATAAAATGAATTCGACATGGGATTAAGGTTTTTGAAACCATAAAGGATCACATATGCCTATTTTAATAGTCTTTTTTTATCTGAAGGTTTCGTGTTTGCGGCTTCGAATACAAGTATTTTTAGATATATTGATTTATCTATTTCATTATTCTATTACAAAAAAGGTTTATCAAATAAATGATCACGTTAGAGAAAAATTTATAATTTATTTTATAATAATCTAGTTTCCACAAAATTATTTCGTGCTTTTAATTTAATATCATATAAAATTTAGATGATATTATTTTTGATCCTAAAATTATAATACGAAATTCGCCATAAATTTTTGTATATTTACTTTAACATAAATATAAATAAATGTGAAAAAAAATGATACTGATCATGCAGTACTGAGAACCTATTATTAAGATAAATATTTATTTTTTGATAAGAAATAATCATATTTCTTACAATTATTATTTAAAAAATAATTATTATCTTCCGTTATTTAAAGGTGTTTTCTTAGAGTAGCGTAAATCTTTGTTAATTGTAAATTTAAATTAATAACAAATTCAAATAGATTAAATATTTGAAGTTCTATCTTAATAACCTGTTGGTTTCGCGTTTTACAGGCTTCAATCTCGAGAAAGTCTTGGCCTTTTTCTCTTATTCTCTCGGAAATATGTTTTAGGTGTTCATAGATATTTTTCTTTCTGACAGAAATTTCGTTTAATACCTGCATAATCAAGCTAAATTTGGTTTCTATTTCGAAAAAATCTGCGTGAGGGGGCTTGTCTATTGAATTTTTACTTTGCGAATTTATGCCAATTTTGTTTATTTGTTTCTCAAGGTAAATCGCCTTTAGCATCATTCTCTCTAATTCCAAATGTATATGCGAAATTTCAAGGATTATTTCAGACAAACAAATTTTTTTTGGAATGAATTCTAAGTACATGCTTGGTAAGTGTCTTGTTCTTTTTACTGGTGCTGTCACGTATCTGACTATATCTTCTTTTAATATATTCATATCTACACCATATTTTATTCTTTGATGTGATAATGGTTTTTTTGACTCGATAAAACCATTATACGTGCTTTCATCGCCTTGGATTTTGTTTTTATTATCTTGGTATGTTTCTGTTATTATTGACTGTGGTTTTCGCGCATCTTTTTTGGCTATGATCGTATGGATTTCATCAGATTTGCGTATTTACTGTGACTTATCATCGTATTTAACTGAATTTTCGCTGTTTTTAGGGATACTGCGAACCATTGAAACATTAGATGGTTTTTGGTGTTTAATATAATCCAATCGGCTTTTTTGATTCACATTTTCTTTTTTAATCTGCAGAGTCTGTTCTTTTTTAGGAACACCGTATAAAGACTCGCGTTTTCTATCCAGAGATTCCATTGTGTATATTTTTATGCAATCCTTTAAGATATTATCTATGAATTTTTTATCTTCACTGGATTCAGAGTCAGTATCTTCTATTCTTGAGGTAATGGGAAGGTAAGAGGAATTTTGTCTGTATCGACCAATAAAATTTTCGCCATTTGATGAATGTCAAAATTCCCTATCTTTTTTTGTTGCTGTGAAAATAAAAAGTGGATGTAAGAAAAACATGTTTAATAATGTACGTTTGAATTGATTTTTATTTAAGGGCTATATTTATAGTCGTAATTTTAGTTATGTTCACAGGCACAGCTTGCTTGATTCTCTGTACACACAGCGTATTTATACTTTCGGCTATCTTCTCCTCTCCAAAGTCTTCTTCAATACCCCTCCTTCTTTCGAGACCTATTAATTCAAGGGTTTTTCTCAATCCCAATGTTTGAATATATGCCTCAACCTGGTTGGTGACATCTAGTTCCTTCAGGTAATGTACGTTTGAAACACATAATTAAAATTAAGCTTTTCTTTTTACAATTATTCGGTAATATAAAAAATCCATATTTAGAAGGAAACAATTAATATACGAAAATAGGGTAAGTGAAAAGAAAAAAACGGAATTATATTAATATTCTTTGATGCCTAAAATGTTTTATACTTTAATGAATATTGTATGTTTTTTGTATATATTTAAGACTGCATCTTCTAAATATACATAAAGGGTTGTTTTTACTTAAATATTCAGCTAAAAAAAGTCCTTGGATTTGCATAATATATCGATTACCAAAGAATATTTTACTTAATTTGTGTTTTTTTAAATGTGTTAATAAATCGATCGTGAAAAGTATATTTTAATTAAATTATAAATTTGCATCAATATTTAAAATGTAGAAAAAGGAGCTAGAATCTAGCATTAGAAAGTTTTGCGTTCTGAACTATGCAATATTAAATGTATCGATTATTTATATTCTGCGATAAAATTTATGTTTTTTAATATCTCTATTGTAATGAAATGATGCAATTTGATGAAAAATTTGTATGGAAGTTTATTATTAAATTACAGGTATATATACTATAAAAGGATATAAAAAGAAGCAATAAAAATTCGATTATATTATTTGATTTGAATAGAAAATTATAAATAATCTGCCAAAGTTGTGAAAAAAAACCAAATCTAATATTTATATCATAGAAACTAAAGCTAATATGAAGTAATTTATATTATGCTATAAATTTAAAGGTTAAATTATGATAAAGCTTACCTAAATAGTAGTTTAAAATTATTTTATTTATTTACTATTGACGTTTAAAATGTAAAAAATTACAATTTTTAAAAATTTATTATAAAAATTCTAAAAAAATTTGCACTTTATAGGTAATAGTATAAAAAATATGTAAATCTTTGAAAATAAATCTTTTATAATGTACAAATTATTAAATCTTTTGAACCATTTGCGTGATTGCCTCTAATTATACCAATCCTTCTTTACGATTAAACAGAGTTTTTATTCATGAAATTTTTTGTAACTGGCAGCTATTTAAAAAAAAATATGCATTTAATGTGGATTTTTCAGGTTTTTTAGGACTTAAATGTGACTATAGGTCAATGAAATTTATTATTTTTTGCAAGTTATTCTTTTATGGGGGTTTAAATTGATAGATATATATTTACAATGAGTTTTTAATTGTTTAACACTGAAGTATTCATCGTTCAGGTTTGAATTTGTGATATATATGTTTTTTTTTCTTTTAAGTAAATTGTTATTTGCTTTAATTTTAAAAGGAACCATTTATTTTATTCACTCGACATTGAAAATTCTACATTAACTATAAATTTTTGTATGCCATGAGGTCTATGAATATAATATTTCTTTAAGTAATGAATAAAGATTTATCTTCGTTGTAATATACACAAATGAAAAACAAGATCAAGCAACAAAAATATTGCATATTAAATCCAATTTTAGAGCTTCAGAATATACACATTTACAATAATTTCTTCATCATTATTTTAATATAAATTTGCTGCATTTTAGATATTTGAATATTTTCAAATCGACTACAATATAACATAATTCAGTTACATTTTTGTTCTCTTTATACTCTTGTTAAAAACCTTTTTATAATTTAAACGATTTATGTTAAGATTTTTGAGTCTGGGTTATAATTTTATTTCTGATTATTTCTGAAAAAAAATATAAGCAAAAAATATTCTGAAATTAATCAGTTCTACCTTTATTCGGATATTTAACTAATATTAAAAATGCATTTATTAAATCTGGTATTTTTATGAGCACAAATTTAAAAACAGGAAAAAATTTAAAATGTGAAAAATGCATTAAATTGGCAAAATGCAAAACCAATCATTTATTTTACATAAATATCACTTTATTTTTTCTTAAATTTTTTTATTTAAAGAATTAACTAAAAAAAAATATATTTAAATAAAATTTGTGAGTTTAAAGATTATCCAAAAAGAAATTCAATCTAGATTAATTGTTTAAATTCTTTTTATTCTATTAAATATTTACTTTCGCTGTAATTTGTATATTTACATATATTTTCATGTTTTTTATATGTATAAAAAGCTAATATTTAGTTTAATCTCTTTGCATAAACATTTAGCATATAGAAAAAAATACCTTTTTATTGCAATTTGCCTCTAATAATTTTGCTCACATGTGTATTACGATATATTGTATGTTATTTTGATTATTTATTTTGAAAAATATCTGTAAAATGTCGCATTATCAGAAAAAATATTATCGAAAAATCAAAAAAGTTGCTTTTTAATTATTAATATAATAAAAAAACATAGGTTTAATAGAGAAATATTTTTTTTTATTACAAGGCTATATTATCATTTATGATTTTTAGATAGTTAAAAAATAATCTAAAAACAGCGTATTTCTATTTAACTAAAAAATTAAATGCTCAAAAAAATTTCAATATCGTATATCAAAATACAATAGCGTTCTTCTAATTTAATATTGAAATATTCTACATTTTAAGTCATGTGTAATCCAATCAATTTAAGTAACTTCATTTTTTTTTCTAACTGGTATATATCATGATAATGGTTGCAAGGTTTAAAGAAAAGAAAATATAGTTGATATATAATTATATTTTTCACAAAATTTTTTCATTAAATTTATCATAAAAAATAATATACAGTGATCTCGGTGTTGCATTATAATCTTCACAAAATTTATAATAAATTAAATCTGTTCGGTATAATCACGCTACTAATCTTTCATTAATTTTTTGTATGCTTTTTTTTTGTGAAGACCAGGGAATATAAATTACAGCATGTGATAGCCCCCTGGTTTTAAACCCCTTTCGTAGAATTTTTTCAGTAATCTTGCTCATATATGTAATTAAATTTATGTTTTATAATATCCATTGTTGTATTTTTATAGTAAAGTATTTACAACTAAAATAACTGGCATTTTTAACGCTGTTTAATCTTATTATATTTAAAAAAACATTACTTTGACGGTAGTGTGTAGTAAAATAAACTTTACGCACAAAAACTGTAATTTAAGAACGACAATTCTGAGTTTTACAAAAATATTGTCTCGTTTATTTTTTATAAACTAAATTTAGCTTATTATAATTTATTTATTGAATTAACCTAGCTTGTATGAAATTCTATCATTAGAATATATTATCCTGTTGTGCATACTCTATATTTGCTAGAAACAATCCAAAAATAATTAGCAGCGTATAAAAAATTATATTGTTGATTTAATAATATTTACACTAAAAGACCGAGTTTAATTAAATATTGTGTCTAAAATTATTTCATAAAATCTTTTGTTCAACAACTGTGAAACGGTTTTAGTTTTTCTATACTTTTACGTTTTATTTTATTTTGAATCTATAAATCGCGCATACAAAAGAAAACTTTGAAATTTGTTATTATATCATGTAAGATTCAATGATTGAATTTAATATAAGGGGTAAAAGATGGATTTCGCAGTCTACATACATGAAAACTGGATTTTGTTTCCGTAATTAACGCTTAAAGAATTTTTTTAAAAGGATTTATAAATGTTAAGAATTGAATTTATGTTTTAGAAATAAAAGAACGCTTACTATTTCAGTTTATAATGCTGTTTTTAAACTTGATAAAAATTATAATTTTATTTATGGGAAATTTAAATGATTGTAATTGTGGTTTTTCTTCGGGTTGACTTGATTTATTCCCATAAGCAAATTATGTCCTTGCTATTGGCTATATTTCTTCGACACCTGTCCTCTTCTCAAGACCTACTAGGTCAAGGGTTTTACACAATCTTATAGTTTGCATGAACGCCTCAATTTGGTGTGGCTTTAAATTATTATTGATACAATTTTTCTCTAATTATAAATACTAATGCCAAAATTATATGTTTACATTATTGTCCTATTGTGATTTGGAAAAATAATGAATATATTTCTTATATTGTACTTTGGTGTATTATATCGTTTTTGTCTCTTTGGACAGTAATATCTATTCAGCCAAATCTACCCAAGTAACTGTTTCGACCGCCCTTTCTTAAATGAAAAAATTCCTGCGGTAATGAGACTTTTAAATATATATTCAAAGGGAAGATAAAGGGTGTTAACTATGCAAATCGAGTCACCTCTACGTAAATACAGCTCCATCATACCAATACTGGCTTTGATTGCTTTCGCTTGCATTAAGGAATCGAGTCAGTTATTTCAGCACCACAATAAAGTGAATATTTAAAAACGAAAGCGTCCTTAAAATATGGTTAACTTGGTATTGTTTACAGTATACTAATGTAAAAAGGTGGAGCTAGTATCTTTCGGTTCTTAATTATCTCTTGCTTGAAGGTACTCAAGCCTATAATAATAAAATTAAATATTATGTATCGAATATTTCCATCACACAAACATTGCTAATCATTAAAGTTGATTTTTTCTATTTAGGCAAAAAAATATATTTATTCTATGATGACAATGATGTTTTCGATATATACAAACATGAACTAAATCTCCGATGTTCATGAATTTTTCTTTACATATTAAAGAAACATATCGATTATAAATTGCACTTTCTTAAACAAAACCATAGTTTTTTGATTAATATGTTTGACTGATGTTATTAAAAAAGCACATTTATTTTCACTATAAAATAATTGAATCTATTGCCCATAATGTTAACAAAAAATAGTTTTAGATTCATTTTTGCTTGTCTAACTACCATGTATATTCTTGTCTTATACATTCTCATTATAAATCCATTTTTCAGCGACAATAGAACTATCGAAAATATTATCTTGGGGTTTGCTTCTTTTCTCATAATAGCTGTTCTCGTAGTTGCAAATTTATTCTATAATTATCAGAATGGTTTTCATAGGCGAAAAATGCTATAGAATGAATTTGTAAATATTTTATGTGCGGATATTGTTTTTATTAAAAAAATATAATTCTTTAAAATTATAAATTCGGGTCACTAGATCATATTTTTAGATTTCTAATGCTTTTCTTGTTTTAAAATGGCGAGGTTTAATATATTTATTTAAAAAATGGAGTAGTTAATAAATTAAAGCATCTTGTTCATTATAATAACAATAAATATGTTTTAATTTAATTTCATAAAAAAATTAGATAAAATACGTATGTAAAAAAAGATACTACTGTGTCGTGTATTCGACACAGTAGTATCTTTTTCTGCAATGAATTATTTTTTGATTAAAATTTGTAATGAAATTTATAAAATGTATTAAGAAAAAATGTGGATAAAACTTATATCTAGAGCATAGTGAATATAAATTTTTCGTTGTATAATTTTATATATTTATACAGAAAATAAATTTGTTTACACGCCTTTTTCAATTTATTTTCTAGGAATGAACAAAAAACCAGATCAAAAAAAAATTATTTATGGGTATTGTGCTAATATTTATATTGAAGCTAGTTTCTTTAAGCAGGTTTTTTTATATAAGAGTATTTAATTTTCTTTATGGATGCATCCAATCATTTTACCATTAATGTACTAATTATTCGTTCAAATAATATTTTATATGAACTTAATTGTTTACGTAAAATCATATATACCCAATAATTTTGCAATAGTACGGAAAATTTTGTTAAGAAACCAAGCCATTTTTTTTGAACTGTTTTTTTTACTCTTAATTATGCAGAATAAATTATGTTACATTTGAAGCAAAAGGTTATTTCTGTGGAAAATGATTTTTGGGCAAAAATTTCAACTTCATTTGGTATAAATCTGATAAATACAATGAGAAGGTCTAATAATTTTTTTCATCTCTTTCGGTTCATTTCCTAAAACCTTTGACTAGTATTAATCTATGTTATTTGCCTCAAGAATTTAAAATATCTCAAAAATTGCTTAATCTGCTACATATGGGTATATTCGTGTTTTTATAATCAATTCGATTTTTTATATATAATCTATAATTCATATAATAAAAAAATATTTTTAATAGAAATTTTGATATATTCTTGTAAACTTTTCACTAGTTTATCCGTAGTATAAAGTATAATTTGTAAATTTATATCTATTTAGGTGGTATAAGATCTTTTATATATGATTGTTATTGCAAAATTAAATCTTAGCTAGTGATAATATTATTTAGTTTTTTCTTTTTTATAACTTAAAATTATATTTTTGTGTGATTTTCGCTTGGCTAGTTATACACATCTAATTGGTTTCATATAATTTTTAAACCATAAACGTAAAAAAAATTGCTTTAATTTACAAAAATTCAATGTATTTTTTCTGTATTGGTTTAGAAATCTAGAGAAACACCAATATTTTGTTCTAAAAATATTGTAAATAATCAAAATTATTTACATTATGGAATTTGTATGGTAATAAGTTTCGATTGCGTATGTTTAAATATCTAATTATTGTGGTATATACGATCTTTAAGATTATACAAAATGCAATTATAAAGAAAATATAAATTTGATTGAGGGATTATATTTCAGGCTGAATAAGACTCTTTTATTTGGCAATATTTTTTTGCGCATTTTAAGGCGTTTTAGCAGCATTCTCATGTACCTTTTGTCGATTTACCGAATTATAGCAGCGTAAATTATAAAAAAAATTGGTGAATACTGATGCGCATATTCATTTTGTATGCGAAAAAAAAAATTTAATTCAAAAAATTTATTAAGGCCCCACTAGTACTTCAAAGAATGAATACAATTTTTTTATAGATTTTAGTCGATATTATTGTGTATATATGTGATTTGTGTTTGTTTTCGAAGATGCACGAATTTTTGCTGGAAAAACAATTTTTTTTAATAATTAGATAAATTATAATTGAAGGCTAAAGATCGTGTTTTGATATCAGAAAAGAAGTGTAAATTTTATAGGCAAAAAAAAATAGTTGTAAAATACATGCAATAAATTAATATCATTACATATTACAGTAAAAATAAATTATAAAGATTATTTACTTTATCACAAACATTAATTTGATATTTATATAAAATTATGGTTGGGAAGAATTTTATATTTTCCTAATATTGTATTATAAGTGTTATTAATCTGGTATAATGTATTTAAGTAGTAGGAAACATAATAGTTTAAAACAATTGTAGACATTCGATATTTTTATGCTGAGGATATATAATAATTTCTGAATTATATTGGAAACAGAGGAAACCAACAAATAATAAAGTTAAGAAAACATCGATATAATATGTCTTAAAAGTGAATTTTATGAAAGAAGGCAGTGAAGACGTCCAAATATAAAGAAGACATAGTACTAGTAGCTCTTTAGAACCATATATAATGTTTTTTTATAAGATTTAAAAGTAACAAGACAAAAATTTATTGTTGCATAACTTTAATATAAAAAATATGTAATTTGTATTTTAAGCTTTTTTAATATTTTATTTAATCTCCAAAGTCAAATTTTGTTGCACAATATCAACAATTAAATGATAATGACTGTGTTCGAAGATTTTTCATGACAATATGATGTAAATTTAATTTATAGATGAAATAAAAATATTTGTTCTATTAATATAGATTAAAAGTGACATTTAGGGTAAATAGCCCCGTGGATATAATAAAAATATTAATAACGTAATCCTAAAAGTATGTAAATTTTTTCGAGATATTGATCCAGACAGATTATATCAATATTTCTAATATTTTTCTATCTTTTGTATTTTTTTGGGGGCTAAGACCAATCTTTTTCGCATCATTTAATGATGAAATCTAGCTAGACCATTTTACAATAATTTTTTTTTTATAAAAATATTATACCCCCGCATAAATACTTTATTATTATATGTGGTTTAGATGTATTATCTTCGAATAATCCCGTGTTATATTGCCGCATTACTAAATTTTAACAGGAACCTGAAAGAAAGCGTGAATCTACCAAATCATCAAATAGAACACGAATTACACTAATATTCTATAAATATATGGTATTTAAGTCGACTCACTATGCACAAACACGTAAATATAGATACAACGCTCGGCAAGGATACGACTAAGACGATTGTATTGCTGTGATTTATTCCTGATTGTCTTAGAAAGAAAATATAAAAAAAATTTCGCATTATATTTGTATTCTTTTTGTAAAAAAACCCAATTTACAGTGAGTAATGGTTATAAATGTATTGGAGAAGCTTCTAAAAGTATGCAGCAGATTTCCGATACACCATATTAATTTGATATAACTTCTTTAAAATTAATAATCATTGGTAAAAGTATAGCTGTCTATGATTTATTTATGTACAAAGTATTTTAGAATTATTGAAAAGCATGATTAATAAAACTTATGTACAATATATTTGTGCTTTTATTTGCATTTAACATCTATTATAAAAAAAGCGCTAAAAACCAACTTAAGAAGAATCATTTGCACAATTAATGTGATTGGTGAGAAATGAATCGAAAGAATATACGATTTAAGAAGATCATAAATATGATGATATTTAGAGAAGAGATACATGAATCTATTATATATATCTGAACTTATGCCTGTTTTAATTCAGAAATTTTCGAAATTTAAATTAACCACTGTATAAATTTATTGATAAATAAGACTTTATTAGTATTTTTGTTGACATTGAGCTGTACATCGAATTTTCTAAGTTTTTTTAATAAAAAGATTTCAATTTTTTATTATTTATGATTTTCAAGCGATCATTTTTGATTAAAACATGGTGTTCATGTGTGTATTTTCATACCATAATTTGAATTTTCTTTTCGTAATATTGTTTTAGAAAAAATCATCTTCAAATTTATGGTATTATACATTACTGTTTTTGAATTACTAAAAATGTAATTGTTTTTTTTCTTCGATTTTAAATCACGTGTTTTCTTTTTGTATTTAGTTTTAGAGGGCTTGTATTAAAGTTTTATTTCTTGGCATATTCTGAAATTATTGCATCTAACTAATAAAAAAAACTGATATTTTGGTTTAAAGAATTAAGGATTTTTTGCAGAATAAATGTTATTTTATGTAAAATAAAATAACTTTTAAGGCTAATAGTTTAGGTATGTATCAAATTTATCTTTAAAAATATGTAAGCCGAGTAAAAATTTCAAAAGCTTATAGAAACCATGGGAATCAAAAAATAATTTTTTTAATGTTTTTATGACTACTTGAAATATTCGAACAGAATTATTTATTAACTATTTTACAAGCTGTTCCGAGGCAACATAGTGCAGATAAATAAAATTCATTATTAATAGCCAATACAATTTTTGTGTAGGTATTTTATTGTATTCTAGGGTAGATTAATTTACTAGAAATAAAAAAAATTCTTTAGATCAACATTTTATCCCAGATGAATCAACGTCTAATGCAGAAAAGTTCAAATAATATAAAATAAAAGATATATTTTTTTTTATCAATACATGCGCCTTTTTTTAAAGTATCATAAAAGAGTTTATTCCTGCAGAAATGTTGTGAATTTTTTTATTACAAAGGCACTTTATAAACATTATCATATAAATATTACAGAAATACAGTAAGAAAATTCAATACAAACTGATACCAAATCAAACTTATTTTTTTAAAAATTTTAGAGAAAATATAGTAGCAGTAAATTTCTAAATTGGATAGATTATGATAGAAATATAGGAAAATATTTTTCTTTTAATAAATATCGTGTAAATAGTGTTTAAATCAAAGCCCGTGGAAACCCAAAGAGGGTTATTTTTTTGAATTGAATCAATACCATTTAAATATTGAAAAATCCTAGTATGAGCATTTTTTTGAAAAATAAAAATAAAAATAAATATAAATATTAATTAGATTATGATAGAAATACATTAAGTGTATTTTTTTTAAAACCAATATAATTTTAATATAATATGTTATTTAAATCATGTCGGAAATACAGTAAGTGTATTTTTTTATTCAAATAAATATAATTTTAATATTAATATCAAGTGAATAGAAAGAAAGTAATATCTTTTTATTTAAATCAATGTAATTTTAATATTTAATATTAATTAGATCATGATGGAAATACAGTAAGTGTATTTTTTATTTAAATATTCAATATTAGGTAAAGCTCGAACAATGATATTAAAACAAACAGTGAATGTATAAGTCTCGAGAATAGAATATGTATTAAGGAAGACTTTAAAGGATGATGTTCTGTAAAAGTGTATGATGAAATTTTGTAATAAAGCAATAAAAATTTACGTAAGCAAGCCTGAAAATTAAAAGAAAAATTAGCTCTGAAATGAACTATAAAAAAAAATAAAGTAGAATCAAATTTATATTTATATTTCGATAAATATAGAATCATTTAGAATATATTTATTTACGATCTTTTTTATCATCATGAACTTTTCTTAAAAACATACTGCGCATTACAGCATTATTATTTCTCAATCTCGGTGTATGCCAAATTCTATTTACAACTGGTCTTAGTCCATTAACGATTTCACGAATCTCATCATCAACATCGACCAATACAATATTGTTTGCATTATTTCTACTTTCAAGGGATTCTTGATTTTGCAAGTCGATTTCTCCATTAACTTTCAATTCGTGTCTCCGTCTTTTCTTTTCTTCATTCGCCATTTTTATAAGAATGTCTATGCTGTACAATCTATCTTTAACCTTTCTTTTTTCTTCCAATGTATGTAATTTACATGTAAACCCATTTTTACATAATTTAATGAAATTTGGTGTTTTGTTATTTCCATCCTTTTCAAATTCATGTCCGGGTGGGAAAATTGGAACTCCGCACTGTCTTTCTAAATCAATTTGTTCATCTATTTTTCTTTTTTTATGTTGGGTTGAACTTCCTTTTTCTGTTATCTTGTTGAAACATGGATGATCTTTCATAAACTCGTACATCATTAGTTCTTTACATATTTTACATCTTATTACTTGATGTGTGTTTGCTACTTTTTTGCTAACTATTATGCGGTTTGTGGGCGTGTCTAAGAATGTAGTTTTTCGTGGCATTTCTTCTTTTAAATGGATTGGTCTTGGGCTAGAAATTAATTTATTGCTGGATTATGGTAACTCATTGAATATAAAATTTCATTGTTTGGTTTTGGCCTAGTTTTTGCTATATGGATAGTAAAATACTCATTGTAATGCTCAGTATATCTCGTTATTCATGTGAAAGCTTTCAATTCATCGAATAATATAAGTTAAAGTGTATAATTATTTGGAAATTATTGTTGAATTTTCATAAAAATTTCATTTTTAACTATGCTTAATTGTGTTTCACATTTTTATTATATTAAACTTATCATAACTATCTTATTGATATATCAATTTTTTTACTATTTCATTTATAAATGGTTCATTATTTTATTATCTATCAAAACTTATTATTGATATTCACAAATTTTTTACTATTTCATATAAAAATGTTGCCTTATTTTTTTATTTATCATAACTTTATTATTGATATTCACAATTTTATTACTAGTTCACATAGAAATGGTGCTAGTTTTGTTATTTATCATAACTTTCTTATTAATATCTTCAATTTTTTTATTTATCATAACTTTCTTATTGATATCCTTAATTTTATTTTTAATTTACAAGAAATGGTGCTAGTTTTACTATTTATCATAACTTTCTTATTGATATCTTCAATTTTTTTACTATTTTATATAAAAATGGTTCTTTATTTTTTTATTTATCATAACTTTATTATTGATATATCAATTTTTTACAATTTCATTTAGAAATGGTTCTTTATTTTATTATCTATAAAACTTATTATTGATATCCTCGATTTATTTTACTATTTCATATAAAAATGGTTCTTTCTTTTATTATCTATCAAAACTTATTATTGATATTCACAATTTTTTTTACTATTTCATATAAAAATGGTGCAGATTTTATTATTTATCATAACTTTCTTATTGATATCCTCACTATTTAATTTAAAAATGGAATTTGGGATTCACGAAACATAATAAACTAAATCGTTTATTTATACTAAGAAGTTGCAAAGAATTAAAATTATACTGGATTAAATTACTATTTTTATAAAAACATTTTCATTTGTAACAAACTATACCATGCTTTATCTTTATCTCAGTAAAGACGATTTTTTCTACAGAACTATATAAATATTATACACAAGAAAGATATTTTGATCAACTTAAAATTCTTACAGGGCAGATATCGATCTATTTTTTTATTTTACTGCTGATGAATAAAATAGTTCGATTTTTTTGTATTGGTAAATAAATACGGTGCATTTTTCGCAGTAAAATAATATTTGATTATGATGACGAAATAAACATATTCGTTTACGCATTAAATAAATGCTACATCGAGGAAATATTATTTTAAACGTAAATAATTCTGATTGAATGCAATATTTAAAGTAGAAGCCACATTTATTTGAAATAATAGTTTATTGGGTATGAAAAAAGAACAGATAATTATGTGTTATACTCACACAAAAACACTAAAAAGAGTTAAAAATTGTGATTGAGCGCATTCTTTGCCAGAAAACTACTAAATGGTGGGGTTTGATCTCGTATTTATACATGAATTATACTTTATTACTTTTTGTAATTTACGTATTGTAGTTAAAGATTTTTTTTTATAATTGACTTGATTGTCTTATCGCAAAAATATGTTATCACTATATTCAAAAGTACTCTAATTATTCTATATGTTCTCTTTATCATCTTTGATAGTAAAGAAATATCAATAATAGTGTTTTTTTAGCTCGAATATATGCCTATTTCAATTTTACAAAGTTCTTTCTTATATATTAGTTGATATTATATCAACTCTTGTAATGTTGCATAATATGGTATTGTCTTTGTTTTTAAACTGCGTATATCTGTAAAATATACTACTAATAAATCTTTTTATTTATTTGTCGTTTTTTTCTATATTATTTTTGTTTATTTTGAGTGGTGATTTCGATAAAGGACAAATCGGTCATATTTTTTGATAATCATGAATATACCTGTCCTCTCGCTCGATATCCCGATGTGTTTCTTTATTTTCAGCAGGACTTTGATTTCTATATGCATTATTTAAATTTCTTAGATCGAATTTCGGCGAATTTTTTTTTGGAATTTCATCTTTTTTAAGCGTACATTAAAGACTTTTACTGTCTTGTTATGTCTACTATTTATAACTTCGCCAAAAATTTTTATCCACTGCCTAGGTGATGAACTGTTTTCTATCATTCTCTTGGAAACGTGCATTCTATTATTTTTTAGATAATTTATTTTGATATCAAGAAAACGAATTTATTTTGATGTTTAAGAAAACGAAGTTTATTTTATTCTGTTAATTTATAATATTATATGATTTTTTAGTGATTTTTTTTAATAATTTAATTTGATGTGACGTGGAAGAAAGCGAAGTCCAGTCTCTTCTATCCATCTTATATTTATCTACTTTCACCACTTTAAAGATACAAGATATCGAAAAATTAATTTAGCTGAGCATTAAAGAATTTTAGACGCAGTCAAATTGATTTTATTTTACACAGCAAACTATCTTTTTGTTATTATATTAGTATAAATTATATACATTTTCAATGTTGTATTTAGATTGCAGATATTCGTTTACCGGGGATAAATGTGCAAACTTTCTTTTTTCATTTTTAGGATTAGCGATTTTCTTAAGATAATTTCTTTGATAAAAAAATTTTTTTACAGAGCAAGAGAATTATTTCAGATTTCAGCTCAATGTTTTCTTATCTTCAACCAAGGTCTTTTCTTTATTAAATAGTTTTATATGCGTGCTATTTTACTAATATCCTTTATTTCATCACCTGATTATTTTGAATTTATAGGTTCCTTTGCTACATTCGCATACTTTATTATGATAAAGCGAATTTGTTCATCGATTCGATTATATACAGAAGCTCATGATATTTTATTTATTTGTCAGTTTACTCTGATATTTATATTTGTTCAAGCAAAACTTGCTAGTGGTCTTTAGAACAGATTCGGCTGATACTTCTTTCCACCTCGACATCTTTAAAATATTTATAAATGCACCTTTGAAAAATAAATAAAACCTTTTACTCAATAATGCTGTAAAAACAGATTTCACTTTATATTATAAAACAATGCTAAAATTTATATTATTCAACAAAACGATTTACAAACATTTAAATAATTATTTTATTTAAACTACCTAAAAATACTTAACCTTATTTAAATCAGCTACAAATATTTAACCTTATTTTTCTCCCCTGCCATATACATTTTAATATCTTCATCAAGCATTTCTTTAGTAGGAACAAAAGTTTCATTTTTAAACCGCCTCTTTCTAGCAAAAGTTTTTTCTTTAGACAATAATGGTCTATTAATCAATCCCGTTCTCTCATTTCTTCTCTCTTCAAATCTGTTAGAACGTGGTCTCCTTGCCATAAAATCTTTCCTATCATAGAAACGTTCCCCAGAACCATAATTTCTATCATAATAAGGGTCTTGCAGTATATAATTTCTATCATAATAATCATTTGTCTCTCCTCTTCTATCATAAAATCTTCTTGGTCCATGACTTCTTCCTGTATCATAACTTATTCTTGTATTGTACTCACCTCTTAAATCATAAACACGAGGATATCGTTCGTGTTTTGGTTCTAAATGTCCTGGATATGCATTTCTTGATGTGTCTCGCATTCCATAATAATATGGTGGTGTTCCTCGGGTATTTGATCTTTGGTTGTGGTGGTCTTCGTTGTCGAGTATTCGGTTTGGATTTCGCCGCTGTGGTGTCTCATCGATTTGTTTGTTGTTCGTGTTCGTCATTTTTATAATTTTTTGGGGGCTCTTTTTTATTTTGATCGTTTCATTTTTTTAATTTCGGGGACGAATGAAATTGATCAGAAAATATTATCGTTTTTTGAGGTTTGTACTTTAATATTGTATAATTTACTGTCTGCATCTAGGAATATTGTAAAGATAATGTGGTGGAAAGAAGCACCAGCTTTATCTCTTCTATGAACAATCACAAGTTTTGCTTGAAAAACTATAAAAATCATATTAACCCATAAATAAAAATCTGTTTAATTTATTTTATAGTTAAAATTTTTGGATTTTATATATCTATTAAATATTTTTATACCGAATAAGATATCAGTTTAATGTAACGAACCTATAAATAATATTTCTACTTATTTGTTTTTCTTGCACAAATAGATTTTTGTATAATTTATCTTCTAGTTAGTATTTGGTGTTTTAAAAGGAACTATTAAATAATTGAATGCAGATTAATATATCAGTTTAATGCAGTGAACCTATAAATGATATATTAATTAAGTTTTTTCTTGCATAAATAAATAATTGTATAATTTATCTTCTAGTTAAAATTTTTGGATTTTAATATTATATAAAATAATTGAATGCCGAAACAAGATTTAATGCAACGAAAATATGAATAATTATTTATTTGGTTTGATTTGTTGTACACAAATAAATAATTGTATAATTTATTCTCTAGTTGTATTTAATTATTTAAAAGTAACCATTAAAAACTTGAATACCGAATAAGATATCATTTTAATGTAACGAACCTATAAATAATCTTTCTACTTATTTGTTTGGTTTTTTTACATAAATCCACCTTTTCATTTTTTTGTGTATTAGTAACATTCAACACAAAATTATTCAATATTTTAGTATGGGCTCTTGTGCTAAAAATATAATTTATTTATTTAATATATGAGGGCAAAGGTGGTTGGTTGAGTGGTTTACAAGTTGGACCCCGGTGAAGGGTCGTGGGTTCCACTTCCACCCACCCCACTAATTTTAAACGAAATTACTTTTAAAAAAAAATACTCAAGGGGGCGGCTAGTAAATAATAAAAGATAAACCATAAAGCATTGGCAAGCCATGAGAAATAGGTGGTTTTTGTGTAAGCCGTTGAACTGTGCCTCCAGAATTAAAAAGATCCTACACCATTTAGCAAGGATATAGGTAAGTGTAGAGTGTGGTTGTAGCTTGTAACTCTTAGCGATGAACAGTAGACAGAATCACATTCCCTCCACATAATGACTGCCGCCTATGAGAATGGGCCCAATCCACGGTGATTACGGGTGACAATGAGTACTGGGGGAGTTCCACAGAGAGACGCATCAGTTAAGCAATAGTTCCTATTAGTATAAAGCGAACTTCCTAAAAGTAATAGAAGTAAAACATAAATAAATAAAGTAAATTTGATTAGAATTTTATGAGGGCAATAATATTTTAATGTGATCAATATTATACAATTTTTGTGTTTTAAAGACGAATTAATGTAAATTAGGGACACAAAAAAAAAATTTATTTTTTTGGTATATTCAGTTGCCTTAATATTAAAATTTGGTCATTTAATGCCTCAATTTGGTATATATTCATATTAAATATTTTAAAGCCGAATTTTCATATTATAAATAATACGATGAATATAATATACCCTCACAAAGTATAATAATTTGTTTGTATTTTGCTTGAATACCGCAATATAATTCGTATTTCGATTGATTTACATGGTTTAATGTTGCTATAGAAGCGTTAAAACGGCTTAATACATACAAATATGTATTTTGTTCGCAATTTATCAATTTGGTGATCTACTAAGGAAAAAAAATTTATGCTATGAGGGCTTGCCTTATCTATATTAAAAAATTGTTTGTTTTTTTGTTCTCTATCTAATATTTATGTTCAGTTAAAGGTTCTTTACCATAAACTAACTAAAAACTTTTTTTTTTGGTTTTTTATTGTTCTTTCTACCTTTTCTACGTTGTAAAACCCGTATTAATCTTAGAAAGAATGGCAATCACATATATAATGCATAAAATATTAAGATTTTTTCTTTTTGGCTTGTATTAGTATCTTCTGCCTCTTTTAAATAGGTAAAACTTATGATGTATTTAAATAAGAAATTGAGTAAAATACATATGTGCATTATATGATTTTTTTTAGTAATTTATTCCTTTTTATAAATTAAGCAATAATTTAGATATTCACAGAAAGAACACTAAACACACATATAATATAAATACATAGAATTTTTAGTATTAGTTTGTTTTTTAAAATTAACACTAGTTCACAACCAATCAGCAAGACATTGCAATAAAGAGCACAGATTATAATTTTAGTGCACTATATTGTTTATTAAGATTTATTTGTGTGTTAAGTTTTGTCTTATTGCGTTTTTAGAACCATATAAGAGGTGATATTTTTTTATGGCCTTATATGTTCTTTTTATTCTTTTCCCACATATCTTCACTACATATTTTTTTTAATATTTATTTTATATGTGTCTTTTTAAAAAGCGTCTTTTTGCGCACAAATCCGCTTCGTTTTGGCGAACCTAAATCTTTTTATGTGCCTCATATTCAATATACGCATAATTTATACTTTTTATCGTGTAAAATTTACATTAAGTCATAAATAAACACAAAAAAAAACATTTTAGAAAGATTTAAAGTTGAAATAATATTATAAACTACACAAAAAAAATACTTTAACTCAGCAATTTAATACAAACATTATATATAAAATTATAATAAAAGTAGATTAAATAAAAATTATAATATTTTCAAATATAAAAAAATAATCAAACACATTTCCATATTCGTTTTATATTCAAATTCTATAAGCTATAATTTTTATTTTATAATATATGTAATCATCATTGCTAAAATCGAAATATGCAGACCGAAAATACAAATTCTTGCCATAAAAAATAAATACTTCTTCATCATAGTAGTTTATATGCCTTTTAAATAGTTTATACAATTTTATATAAATTTATTTAAGAACGACATAATGTTTTATTATTCAGGCATAATAATTTATTTCATGAAACTTAAATAATAATAGAAATTAATATGTAATCAAAATAGGCTTTTGTAAAACTAATAGAAATGTATATCGTTTTTTCACAGAAGCATGTATTTTGAATATTAAACTCAAAATTTATCAATTTTTTTTTGTCTTTAAATAAAAACTAATGCATTTTTTCTTAAAATACTAGCCCCTTTTTTGGTGTATCTGCATACCTTAAAGTAGTTTAAGCATAAATATTTGTGTCGGCTTTTTATATTTGAGATTTTGTACACAATGTTCAAAAAAAATTATCATGACTTGTAGCGGCTATCCTGCTCGATAAAATAATTTTACTTTAAATATCGAAATCTCCCATATTTATATTGTAAAAACGATTTCATTACTATATAAATATATATTAACGTGTTTTAGAATAATATGTGTATTTATTTTACGTTATTCTAGGAGAAAAAGTCGAATACCAGAAGAAATAACTTTATCCATTCACTATATTACACCAAATTATAATTTACGCGTAAATCATTGTATTATATTGTAAATATTACAAAAATACTATTTAAATATGCTTTCATATTAAATTTATTATTTATAC
The DNA here is from genome assembly GCF_057557595.1 of Rhyacophila brunnea. NCBI lineage: Eukaryota > Metazoa > Arthropoda > Insecta > Trichoptera > Rhyacophilidae > Rhyacophila > Rhyacophila brunnea. Next base: position 309,639 of record NW_028233355.1, read on the forward strand.
ATTCCACATGTGTATATAACTTATGAATCATGCATAGTGTTTTATAAGAGAATTAGCAAGATATTGCACTAAATTATAGGAAAAGTGGTATTAAAAAAATATAATTCTGCGTATTATACGATAATATTATCACTTATAAAAGCTTTACTGATCATAGTTTTAAGGGTCAAATAATATAAATTTTTATGAAAATTAGTGGTATTGACACTATTATCTAGATTCGAGATTATATTTTTTGCCAATTTCTGAAGATATAAAGTTATTTTAAAATTACATGGGATTTACTGCTTTAAAAACCTTTTTTTAAAAAGAAACACCAGAAATAAAGATATGACTTTTTTGGCTAATATTCTCCTTTTTTCGCATTTAACACCATATAAATAGTTTATAAACTTAAAATATTTTTATGTATTCATATACTACATAATATAATTTTCTTGTCCCAATTTTCATAAACCAAAATTATTATTATTTATTTCGTGAATTTCAAGGTCATGTAAGATAAGCTTTTTCGCCATGTATATCAATTTAAAAATTACAAACATAGTTTTTAATCTAGAAATCTTTAAAGTAGACGATTAATGTGTTTGGTTACAATACTAAATTAACTATATGTTAATAATAAAATCCATATAGACTCAAAATACTGGCCTTGTTTTTATAGCAGAGCCAAATATTACAAGCATTATTTTCTTTTAAACCGATGTTAACGCAGAAATATGTGCTATATTTATGTGAAAAAAAATCGAAATGCAACATTTTATAATACCACAGAAAAATAGAAACTTCGATATCTTAAAACGTTTGATATTGTATACACATCGTATATAAAATTTTCATCATCTATTGATATATTATTTAGATCTTATAGAAACGAATTTTTCAATAATCACAATAAAACTTTATTATTATTTTTTGAACATGTTTTAGGGCATTTGGTATTTACAAAACGAAATATAGGAATGTAAAATGATTATAAATTGATTTGAAAAGTAAAAATTATATCAACTAATTGTAAAGTTTATAAAATATAGCTAATATGCTCTTAGAAGGTAGTTTAAAATGGTTTTTTGAATTCCATTAAATGGGGTATTGAAATTATACAATACATTTGTTTGAAAATTTTACCTTGCTATTTTATTTGATATGAATGCGAAAATAGAAAAAATATATGATCGACTTAGAAAATTGGCTCATAATATTATTCAAAATCATTAAAAATATATTTCCATGCGTGAAAATTTCCTACAGAACAATAAAGAATAAAAAAACCAAAGTTTTGAATATCTACATTTTTTAATCACATAAATAGCTCTAGAAGTATTGATCGTAAAAATATTTCGAATAAAATACTTCCTGTGTCGTTTAATGAAGATATCATATTTATAAAAAAATCACATTCATTGCGGGTATATACATTGTATTTTTATAAAAATAAATGTATTTAATTTTCTTACGGCAATAAGGTCAACGTTATGGGAAAATCTCATCATGCCAATAATACCCTTTATTACATATAATTGCAACCAGGAATTATGTCAAGTCATTTTTGAGTCACGAATAAGTGTTTGGTTAAATTAGGGTGCTTCTTCAAGTCACGCGTCGTTCTAACAGTGTTTTGCTGTTATCCTTGCAGCCAAGAGGCTGTAAATATCTCTTTGGAAATCTAATGCCCTTACGTGTTGGGAATTAGAGAGGTATATATTATATTGAAGATTCTATGTTGAATATTGTCACCATACAGACATTCACTCTATCATACTTTTTTTCAAAACTGTGATACGCATCAATATTAAACAAGAAAACAAGACATATATTTCCCACGTAAATCCATTAAACAGACACAATATTTTTTTAGATTTGTACAATGGTGTATATATCATAAATAAATAAGGCAAAAAAAATTGACAAAAATTATTGTTCTTTAACTTTCGCATTTGAATGTTTTTTATCTGTCAAATACTAAACATTTGTAAATAAGTACTTGGTTAGTTTCACATATTATCGCCAATTCGGATCAAAATTCGGGCCATGATTAATCTAGGATACTATTTTTTAATAAAATTCCTTACATAGAGATAACTAAACACTAAAATATGACCTTTTACATATAATCTTTATTTCGTGCTGTCATTCTTTATTTTTTTTCTGAAAATAATGTATCTTGAAATAAGATAACTTTTTAAATCTGACGCAATCATGCATAAAATCTTTGTAATCAAAGTTTTAACAAACTATTATTCAATATTTTATATCTATCTGAAAATTTATTAATTTTATTTTTCAATTTAAGAAATTTCAAGCGAAAATATCATTCGAATTTATACAAATTTGTTTGCATATAAATTAAAAATCGTATAAACATCTATTAAAATCGATTGACACACAAATGGTTATTTTTTTTTGATTTTCAGATTATAAAAAGCTTTATGAAAGTTCAATTTATATGTAGCCAAAAAATAATTGCAGATAAATACAAAAGGAACTTTTTATTTTTATTTTCATGATCGTTTTATATCACATCCCTTTTTTATTCTAAAAGAAATCATAAAAATGCATTTGAATTAATTTTCAAACATTAATTTTGAGCTTAAGGTGCAAAAATTATTAATATAAATGAAATATTTAATTTATAAATTCTATTTATGTGCTCAAATTAATAGCACATCCGTCAAATATATTATATTTATAGTAAAAAAACATATTTTACAAACATAAGTACATGCTAAGAGGCATATTGTAAATTTAATTATTCGAGTGGCCTAAAAACATGATCTTTTATGCTGGTTGAAAGGTTTCAATAATATTTTCCCTTTTCTTCTATTACAAAAAAAAATTATTTTTACAATTTCTTTGGTATTTTTATATTCATAATAAATATAAATGAATTATATGTAAGGTATAGACTATCGCAAAAATTATAAAAAAGCATGGAGGTATTAAGGGCAAAAAAAAATCTAAATATATTTTGAATACATCAAAATAAACCTTATTGATTAGAGAAACTTAAAAAGAATATTACTTTTATAGTAGAATTTATGTTTTATTTTATTATTTTGATTTTTCGTGAATAAAGTAATTTATTTATCTATTTTTGGTATAGTTGATATGATACATACAGAGTTATTATCATCAGAATTCTTTTAAATAGACCAAATTTTTTTCACTTACACCCCTTCAGAACTTCCGTCGTCTTAATTTCTATATCCCCATCTATAAATCTTCTCTTTCGAAGGGAAGTAGAATCGTATCCCACATGCACATTTTGTTGCATTCTTGGGGGTGGGTTTTTACTGCTGTGTATATTAATTATCAAGCTTGCATACGATAAGGTATAAATGGCAAAGTTCAAAAGGAAACTTATTGCCCAAACAATGATGTAGTGAAATCTCAACCGGCTTATATATGATTCTGCGGCGTTTGAGCAGCTACTCTCACCACTGCCTACGAAATTACATTTCCACATTGTTGAGGCCGTAACACGAGCATTAGGATTACTTCCTGTTTCTAAGGTGAATTGATTCAGAAAAATACTTTTATATAGACCCACTAAAAACATCAGAACACCAAAACTAATAGATAAAACCAAAAAGCCCAGAATTAAGTGCAGTTTCATCAAATATTTAACCTTAGAGTTTATCGCACACGATGCAAATAGTGCAAGAAATATATTTGAAACGATTGTATATTTTAAAATCAAATCCATGTCAAAAAACCCCATGTTTAAAGTACTCTCTACTCTGAAGAAGTTTAAGTTAAGTAAATAGATGACAATAAGATATAAATTTGTCAAAACCACCACCAGCGAAAATAACTGCCCGAATAATCGAATCGACTTGAATGCGCGTGTTGTCGCCATTTTTTCTTGTCATTATTATTTTCCAATAAAACATATTTATCCCATTAACCAATAATTTTCGATTCTCCTTTTTTTCTTGATTCTCCTTTTGTAAATACATCAAATCATAAACATAATAAAACGACGATCAAATAAGTTGAATCTTCATATTTTTCGTTTTATGCACGAAAAAATGTAGAAATTTTTTTCTTTTTATATATATACCATTTTTTGATTCATGATAAAAAGTAATCGCTGGTTTTATTTTACATTTTGACAGCAGCGACCAATAGTAGATTATTTTTTTAATTGAATTCACCAGAAATTAATTTCAAGAAACAAACGATAAATATCATTGTAAACGGCATTTCTAAATCATAAAAATAAAAAATATATGGTCTGAGATATACCGCTTGTATTTTTAACATCTAATAAATAATTTTAAAGGTTTCTTTAATGTTGCCATTTCTATATTTTAAATAGTAAATATACATATTTCTGATTACATTACCGTATAATTTCAACAAGGCGGATTGAATAAAATTTTTTAAAACATATTCTAAATATAATTAAATGTATTTGTCATCAATGAACAAAATTTAGTTCGATATTCGTTCTATAAAATAGATAAAATGCCCTGAAAGAAAAAATATATATAAATTTGTATCTTTCTACATATTTTAACATTCAATAATAAAATTTTTTTTATGAAAGATAGCTTGAATTTTTTGTGAATTTTATATTATAGTTATTTTAATTTTACAAAAAAGCATGAATAAAACCTTTGAATGTAACTAGTAAACTTCAAAATAAAAGTCTTAGAATTTAATTATTCGATCTTTACAGAAAAACATTTTTTATTTGTCGATTTTTGATTAATTTTAATTGAAGTTCTTGAATCTAATTAGAAAGATATGTTTCATATAAATTATTCAGCCTTTTATTATGCAGAAACGGCATTTTATAAGTCTAAATCATCAAATTCGTTCGCTGTAGAGTTTTTTTACGGATTTATAGATTATTTATGTGTTTGATGCAAATTATAAGAACAATCTTTTATTCATTGCCCGAATTTTTTTGCTTTTACCAGTTAAGTTTAACTAGGTTAAGATTTTGTGATATTTAGTGCCTTAATTTATATTTCGTTAAAATTAAAATAAAAACTCTACATTGTATTTAAGAGAAATTATTAGAGTTTTATAAAATAATCAATATACTAAATTATACTTATATATCTCTTAAAAATAATTTTTTAAAAAAAAACTAGAAACGTAAAATTAAGTCAAGTCTAAAACTTATTTTTTATAAAATATAGGCACTAGTGACCTCGATATTTTTTAGTAATATTATTTTGTTGCTTTTCAAAAACTTATTGCAATAAAAAAATGTACACTTTTTCTATTTTAAATCTGTTTTTTACACGTTTAAAATGACATAAAGATTTAAAATTAAATTTATTACCATATAATTTTAATAAAATCGTACTGATCAGAAGGATCATGATTAGCTTGTGATAAATTTAGAGCAACAATTAGTCCAAAATCGATCATACAAATATGAAAATGGTTGTTATTGTATTTTTTACTACGGATATTAGATATCTAAATTTAAATAATATAATTGTCTAAATAACCAACTGCATTACGGATAATTCTTATCCTACAAAATACGCTTGAAAGCCGATAAAAATTAAAAATTGTGGACATAAAAATTCAACCACATAATCTGGTTAGAACTTTTATTAGAAATACGAACATTTATAATATTTTATCAATTTGTTAATTGTTGTGTTCTATAATTTTTATGAAGATGAATAAAAGGGGGAAAACACTATCTTATAATATACAGATCATCAAAATAGCAAATAGAATTTCATATATGTTTTAAGAGATTACTTGGAATTTAAGGTCAACTTTTAAAAGAATATTATTATTAAGAATGCATATTTACAGCGAAATCAAGCTTTCCGATATTTTATTTGTTATATGAGCTTAATTATCTTTTTGCATCAAACATTAAAAATAGCTCCTAGATATACATAAACAGAGTAAAACACTATAAAAACATGCAAGCATTCTGAAATTTTGGCTCTTCAAATATAAATCAATTCAACAATACGTTTAGAGAATTTGTAGAAAAAACATATTTCTTTTATGCAAGACGGAACATTTTTTGTTACTTCAGCAATTAAAAATCCGATCATATCAAAATAAATTTAAATTAAAGACGAAAAAACCATTAGAATGGATATATTAGCCTTATTAGTATATGTGGAAATATAAATTAACTATACATTTCTAATTTTTCACCAATATGGGCATAATCTATGTGAAAAAATAAATAGATCTTAAATCAATTCCCAATGATCATCCATATAAACAATTTGTTTTTGAAAAAAATAAAACATTTCGAATATTTTCAATGCACGCTTTATGAGTACTATTTTAATGGCAATAAAAATCTTTCTTTTTTCTAATAAAAACAAATGAATCATATTCTGCAAGAATTAAACTTTAGCCAATATGTTAAATTAATATAAAATACAAATGATATTGTATGTCTCAGCAGCCATGGAGAACGCAAAAATAAAATGTTTTGCAATATCAATTAAATATCCTATATGTGCTAGAAATTGTGTTTATAAGAATTTTATACAATGATCTAACTCATAATTGTATTAAATTTACGCTTTTGGGCATAAAGAATCTTCGGATAAAAATGTAAAAAAACCATAGCATATAAAATTATTTGCTATATATAGATTCTAAAATAAAAAAGGTGCTCGAGTGACTCGAATCGAACTTTGAAAAAAGCTATATAATACCTAAAAAATGCGTATTTCTTACATATCAAAGATATTCGATATTTGTAAACACATCTTGAGTTGATTTTCCTAGAAAGTCATGCGAGTTTGTCATAAGAAGATAAATTTATGTTGTTTTAAACGCACTAGATAAACGAAAACATGCAAATTTCTGTTAATTTATAAATTTTCTGCGAATTATTAAACTACTTGCTTTTATATAAATTTTATTATAGAAAATAAATCTTAATCTGAATTTCAGTTTTATTATAAGTTCACAGATGAAAATTTAAATTTATTATTTATAATATCTTCTGAAGCTCTAATATATTTGAGGCCTCTTTTGGCGTAATAAACCCTAAACTAAGATAAAAATAACTAAAAACCACAAATAAATTATTTCCGTTTGTGTTTTATTTCATGTTTTATATTAACAGTGGCATAAATATTAAAAAATTCAACCATGGCAAATAAATTATGACGTATGTTAATAAATTGAACCATTGTACATATTAAATGAATTTATAAAATGAAGCTTTATCTTACACATTTTTAAGAATATGGCTTATAGTCATGCGTTTTATTGCGCCAATCGGATGGTAGAAACCCGAACATTTTTGCCAAATCATAAGTTTTTTTTTAATGTAGTGTAATTCATTTTGGATCTATTTTTGCACAAAACGCGATAACAATTTAAATTTCCCATTCTATTGAACTGTCAAATAATGAGAGATTCTAATGCCCATTTGCTAATTTGTAAATGATCAAACAATCAAATTGATGTATAATATACCAAAAAATGGTGAAATATTTTTATTGATAAATATGAAAATATATTCTAACTAGTCCTCTTCAATGTATATTTAATTAAACATTATTTATGAAATAATTAAGACACTTGAACTCATCTCATTTGAAAGAAGAAATGCGTTTGATGAAGATAGATCAGAGGAAGCTGTCAAAAGATGTATCAAGGAGTTGTGCAATATTTCCAACGGACTGACTACGTATCAAGATATGGGAAAGGGATATAAAATTTTAATATTGATAAAAACGAATAATATTGTAAGATAAAATTAATTTTACAATCTATGAATACTTGATTATGGAAAAGAAAAAAATTATTATAAAATAACCTGTTCATAATATTAAAATGTAAATCAAAAAAGATACACAGTAAACCGACAATTTTAAAATAACAATGTAGTATATTGTGATTCAAATAGATATACATATTTTATATATCGTATCGATACCTGGAAACATTTTTTTTTGTTATTTTAGCATTAGAAAATTTATATAATGATCCTGAATTTAAAACACCAAAACAATATTTTATATGCAAGTTTATTCTCTTATGAAGCATATAAAATTAATAAATAACCCTATGAGTATCCATATGACCTTACAAACATTGATTTAAATGTAGTATGTCACATCTTATATCTTTTTTCTTACGATTATATAAGTCTATGGTTTAAAGCCCGTCTAAAATTAATAATGTTAAATCGTATATCATGAGAATAAATCGCTACGTTCTTAAGCTTAAAAATGTAAAATGGTTGATTTACAGCCCTAAACATATTATTTTTCTTTGTCTAGTACTACTAATTGTGATTGTGTGGGTTTTAGCTATTTTCAATCTTATTTATCTTAATTAAAAAGATATTATTTGTTTTTTTTAGATTTGCTCATATTTTTTACAATAATGTATTTCATTAAAATTATTTTTACTATGTTATCTGGAGATTTATAGTATAGCTCAAAAGTTGATCGGTAATGATTCTAATCGATTGACTCGAACAAAAGTAAAAATTTCATAAACACATATACTTAAAAATACAATATTTGTGTTTTTTTTATTCATTTATTGCATAAATATATATTTTAACCAGATTTTCTAGGCATGTATAGTACAGCTCAGAAGTTATATCGATAAAAGTTCAGTTTCTCAACCTAAAGAGAAGGAAAAATTATATGAACAGCTTTAAAATTGACACATATGAGCAGATTAATTATATGTTACTGACTACACGAATATAATTTTAGTGGATATTCCATTATACCAAGACTTGCTCTAAATTATCCTTGATTAGCAAGTGATAAGCGGCGAAAGTAAATTATTGAATTGACTAAATTCATATACACCTGATATGTATCGTGAGTTTTTTTTACAAAATTTCTGCTATTTTATAAATTTTTCATTTAATTTTATTTTTTTTAGCGTGGGGTGATTTTTACTGAATCAATAATTTTTTTATTATAAGTAAGTTATTAATTTAATAAATTATATTTTGCGATGATATTCGTTTCCGAGCTCAGTTATCTATAGTTTTAACTTTTCATCTGCAAATAAGCAATTTAAAATAATAATATTTAAAAGTTTTCCTGCCTTTTATCAAAAAAATCTTGAGTCAAACACAAAAATAAAATTGAAAATATTTCCAATTGCTATCCTAACGTCATTAATATAATCGCCTCATAAGTTCTTCATATGAATTTTATCATTTTTATTTTAGCTTTATTTTTAAAATTCAGCAAATACAATTCATGTAATCATAATTTTTCATAGGCTAAGATAAATTAATTCCATAAACATAATTTAATTCCAAAGTTTTTAGAACACTTTCTTCATCTAAATAGAAATGTTTATAAATAAAGAATGCAAACAAAAATCAATCATGATTTAGAGGTAAATAATATACTCACAGAATTAGAGACACATTTAGGCAAAAGACAAGAGAAATTAGCTGCTATTTTAGAAAGGTTGTTTGTTGAAATGCAGGATGTAACACTACACGCGAATAATTTTATAGTTTCTGAGAATAAGAGTATTATGTATAGAATAGAAAATATAATTGAGAGTATAAATGAGATTAAGTCTAGAAAACACCATATCCGAGAAACATATAATATGATGCTGATTGGTATGGACAAATTCATAAATAAAAAAATGGACCAATGAAAATTTATTTTAATGTGATCATTATCATCTAATTTTATTTTATACAATACGATTTACTTTCTAATAAAAGATTTTTTCAAACGTAGCTTAAATTATGAATGAAATAAATAATAAGCAGTAATACGGGGCCAAAAAATACATGAATGGGTGTAAATTATTTTTCGATATTTATATATAAAAATTTAGCTTGCCATAGATTTCAACTGAATTAAATCGATAAATGAATAAAAATCAACAAAATATAATCAAATAAAGAGGTCCATATAAAAAATCTGGTTTGCTCATTTTACATAAAACACCTAAAATACATTTGAATAATATTTTTAAAAGAAAGATAAACAAAAAAACAGCAATTTTTGCCCTTTATTAACATTTAATATAAGTAGACAATATAAAACCAATTTATATAACACCATTAGCCCCATTCGTCAAAAAATAGGATATTATGCTCCCAAATCACCATAAGATTATATTAGGAAGCTACAAATAGTAACTACAGCAGAGCGAACCCCCCAAAAATATAATTTAGGATGAAAATTTAATCAATAAGTTTCAATATGAGAAGATTCATGTGAATTTAGTAAAGACAAAGATATTGGAAGAAGCGTAACTAAATTCACATTATAAAGAAAAGTAGAATTGTAAAGAAAGAACTTAAGTCGTTAAAAAAATCAAACAAACCCTGTAAATACAAATAACTAAACAGTAATTAGGAACCGGAATTATTTCTTATTTAATGAATTTGGTAGTACTAAAAAATATAACTAAAAACCTTGTATATTATAAAAATTTGTATAGAAGTGGTGACTATATACAATCACTCACACTTCACAAGACAATCAGCTCGATTATTTATGATAGAATAGTATGATTAAGATGACAGAAGATGTATGAAGATATTTTAAACATTTATAATTCACTAAATAATTCTTGGCAAAAAGAGGTGCTTGTATTGAAGAAACTTAGCCCATATAACGCAACATAATTTTTTCTATATCCCAATAAATTTAATGCTAAAGTTTACATAAAACATAAAAATACTGTGCGTGAATGATAAGAACCTACAATATAACAATCAAAAGCCGAATTATTTAACTAAATTTTTTTAATGTCTAATATATGGGTGATATATTGTATAAATTAACTGCAGATGAAGAATAACATATAGAACAACAAAAAAATATAGGTAAATTATGAAAATGTAATATTATTCAATGTATGATTCTAAGAATATATTTGTTTAATATTTACCGACATGGTTTTCTGTGCATTTTTAGCCCTATAAAATTTAAATAATTGTATATGGTTTGGTATTTTATTACAAAGATTATATAACTACTAAAATCGAATTAAATACATAAAATTTTGGAATCAACGGATATTTAATTTTATTCGTCATTATTGTTTTTTTTTTAATTTTACTGTATTATTTTATTATACATATTTAACTACCAAATAAATCAAATTAAATAAAAAAAATAACAATCTGATATTCAGTTTTTATTCACTTTTTTTGTCGGAATTTTACTGTAATATTTTATTTTAAACATTTAATAACCACTAAAATCAAATCTAATAAATAAAAAAAATTGGATATCAAATTTAATTCGTAATTTTTTTGAAGTTTTACTTTACTGTTTTATTATACATATTCAATAATCACTAAAATTGAAATTAATAAAAAATATATATAATAATTGGATATTAATTTTATTCGCAGGTAAAAATCCCGGACGAAGTAGAAGCATACATGCAAGCTCTCACACTCCGCAAGACACTTGAACTCATCTCATTTGAGAGAAGAAGAGCAGTTGATGAAGATGGATCAGAGAAAGGTGTCAAAAGATGCATCAAAGAGTTTTGCAATATTCCAAACACGCTGAACACGTCTAAATAAATAGAATCGATAAAAAGAAAATTAACCCATAAATAAATAAAATATTAAATTTTATTCGCGATTATTGTTTCTTTAGCGTTTATCATATTTAAAATCACACAGAACTGATTTCTTTAGATATTCACTTAAATGAACCTAATAATCTACATAATGTTTTCTTTTTTATCGTTACTGTTTTATATACTATCTTTGCGAATGAAATTCTACACTTAAGGGTATTTCTTTTTAAATTAATTATAGTGACAGTATTATTTGATTAATTTTAAAGTTCAAGAATACTAAATTAAGGTTAATCCACAATTCGAATTTCCTATAGATAAAGTTATCTAAGCTTATTTTGTATTCTTTAATTTATATATTGGATTTTTATTTCTCATCAATTCATCTTTATAGATGTTTTGGGATCCAAAAGATATCTTTAAGTAAATTTTTTTAAGTAGTTGTAGAAAACAATTAAATGTAAACGAATGATTATATGACAGTTATTCTTTTTATCTGTTCTATATGTCTTTGCATTATTCTTTTAATTACCTTTTAAGAAACCAAATAAATTATAATATAATTCGTGTATTATAAATATAAATATAGTCTTAGATAATTTCATTTAAGTATTACACAATGTAATTAAGATTTTCAAAAAATTATCATTGAATTACGATTAAAATTAATTGCATTTGATGCTGCATAAATTAAGTTGCGTACCCTATAAATTAAAATGCTAAGTTTTATAGTCTTATTAGAATTTGATGAACTAACAGGCTCAATGATAAAGGAAACGTACATGAACGATTCCGATAGAAAGAAATGTAGTGACTTTCTCGATAAAAACAAAAGTTGTATAATAGGGAATAGCTTTCCTGATAATAGTTCGCATACGCTTATGCAAGATGAATTTATATTTTTTTTAGAAGAGAATATTTATGGTTATGTAATTTTTCAGCAAATAAAAGATGAAAGTAAAAGTCGAAAATATATGCAGAGAAGTATTTGTTTTATTTGTAATAATTTATCGATTACCCTTCTCAAACATTTAAAAATGGCATCTTAAAGTGAAAATAGACTAAAAAATATTTATATGGAATCTAAATTTCATTATCAAAATATTGATAGGCTGTGTACTCAAAAAAAATTTAGACACGATATGGTAATTAATTCATTGAAAGAATTAAACAGTTCCAGGAATGATTCGGGATTATCAAATACTATTCAAACTTATTTACAAGATATAAAGGAACGTTCAGCCATTTTTAATTCATATAGTTTGAACATAGATCTTGAAAAATCGATGAAATTTATCAAAAAAAAGCTACATTTTGTTTTAGAATCTCTCATTTTTGGCCATAAAATAAAAATAATGTCAATAATTCCATCCAAGATTATGGCTTGCATAAATTATATGCTACATATTCTCGAACCTTTAGGATATCATTACAAAATATTCCCCTTTTTTTCATTACTTAACCCTCAAAAGACTTATATTGAAAATTCAGAATCTTTTATTTTAGGGGTAACTAACAACATTTTGTTTCGAAATATGAACTTTAAACTAACTATAAATTTAGATTCCTGCGATGTCATATATGATACAGAGAATTTTATATACAGCGAACTTCTAAAAGACTTGGGTGTAAATTCAATAGAAAGTCCAATGTGCTACCTGATAAAATTTATATATACAAATATTCCGAAACTGGATAAAATTGGACAGAAAAGAGTTAATTTCATAAATTCTTTTATAAGTGTTCAGGCATCTACACAAAATGCTAAAGAAAAAATATTTCAGCTCTGAAATCGTATTTTATCTATTTATAAATCGACAAGACGCCAATTTTTTAATACGTAGATCTTGGAATATATGACTATCTTGGCTTGCTATATATCTGCCCGATTATCGAACATAGAAAAGTAAATATATAATTCACTATATGTATTGCCAGAGAAAACCAACATGTAATTTCTTTTCTATTAAAGATTTTCGTTCACAATTAATTTTTATTAATCAAAAAAAAATACTTTGCATATTTTTGTTTGCCTTTTTGTGCTACTATGCTTTCTTCACAAAATTTAAGTTGATATAGCTAACATGTTTATTCCCTAATATTTCTTAAAAGAATAAAATTTCAAAGATTATTTCCAAAAAGGTTTTTTGATGGTGTAAATATAGCCTACTTCATAGCTAAATATCATTTAAACCTTGGCAAAATGACACAAAACGTCTATTAATCATATATAGGCTTATAAGTATAATGTAAATTCTATATAAATTTTTTTTAAAAAAATCTGTTATTTTGTATTGAGCTAACACAAACAATATAGAATATTCAGATTAATTCTATTAATAAATGAACAGATAAGCCAATGGAAGTATTCATATTCATAAAAAAAATATATTTTATGACTTTTAATAGGAAAAAGATAAACTTAAATATATTAATGTTGGCTTATAGATAATTTTAATGCTATACACCACATTATACGTAATGTAAAGGATTTTATTCAAAAATTTTAGGCATAAAAAATACACAAGAGAGATAAAAGACTATAAATTCGTTGTATATATTTATTTTTTTGTGCTTTCCCATATAAAACGGCGAAAATTCAGTGTGTATTGTATTTATGTAGAAATAAAGGCATAAAATTTCTTAAAATGAATAAATTTTTCTGTTGTTTACAAAGTTGTGAATTTATCATCACGAATTTCTTTATATTTTTATTTAAGTCGCAAAATATAATTTTTCGTTATTATTTTGCAAAATCAGTTTTCCGTAGTCTAAAATTAAGTACAAAAATATACCATTATTATTTTTTTTGCTTTGAGGGATTAAGAATTTTAACAAAAAAGGCATTATAATTCTCTTTTATAAAATACATTTCAAAAATTGAAATGTCTAAAACCACAACTATAATTAAAAAATATTTTATCGACATAAATTTCTCCAAATTTCAAGAATTTGCCATGAGAGGGTAACTTCTGTCAACTTAATTTAGACCAGAATCAGTTGAATGTCTCAAAACAAAAATTAAACAATTAAAAAATACTAATAAATAAACAAATAAAATTTGTGGCTGATTAAAACTTAGAAATTTGAATAATTTTGTAGGTGTTTGAAAAAAAGATATTCATAAAAACATAAAAAACAAAATTTAAGCAGCATTAACTAAATATTAAGTGAGCTTACATACGTTCGCATAAATGAAAAATATAAAAATCACACACAGTACAAGAATATTTGGATCTCGGGCAAAAAATATAATACCGCCGCAAATATATTTCTATTAAGGATGAAACAGACGCTTTTGTCTGTCAGGAATATATTAACTATCTCTAATGTGCAGCAAAAAAATTATTTCCTGTAATCTATAGTTTTTAAGGTAGGACTAAAGCTAAGTATAAAATATGAAGTTTAAATTTTTACACAATTTTTTTCTAACTAAATAAAAATGTTTGAAACTAGAGATTATAGTAAAGTTTTAGTTAGATTACGTGCTTTAAATAATATTAAAACAAATCAAACATATTTTATTGATGATATAGGAAATTGTCTTGAATGAACCACTATCATATTAGCTAACAACTACTTGGGTCAGATAATAGATATATGACTAGTCTATTGGATTTTTTTGCGCACACATCAAACTAGTACATATAATTTCTTTCCTTTTTATTATTTATTATGCATATTGGAATAGTCTGCCATACAGTAATGCCTTTCATGAATGCATGCATATTTTTATGCTTTATGATATTTAATTGATAGATTGTAGAAAATTGGTAAATTTTCATTTTATTATTCATACATTTTAAAATTAAATCTTTCGTTATTTCCAGTGCTCTAAATTATTTATTCTAATAGTTTATGCAAAAACACTTCAATGTATAAGTCATGAGCGTAGAAGATGTAGTTAGGAAGAATGTAAGGATGATTTTCTTGAAAAGAGTATTCAGAAAATCTGTAATTTAGAGAAATCTAAAATTATGCGCGAGCAAACATGAAAATATAAAAGAAAAATTAGCCGTTAACCCTTAAAAAAATAGGTAATGGATAAGATGTGGACACAGAAAACAAATATAGTAAGACTTAAAGATGAGAAAAATTCAAATATAATGGTAAAATGGGTTTTATATAAACTATAAAAGTTTTAACTAATCGTCATAATCTTATGTCGATATTTTGATTAGATCTATTTATGGTTTGACTCTTGAACTCATCTCATTTGAGAGAAGAAGAGCAGTTGATGAAGATAGATCAATGTAAGGCGTCAAAAAATGTATTAAGGAGTTGTGCAATATTTATAACACGCTGAACACGTCTAAATAGATAAAATCGATAAAAAGAAAATTAACCCATAAATAAATAAAAATGTAGTTGGGCTAGTTTTTTTATCTTGTTAAACCAAGTAAGTTTTGGGTTATTCTATATCAAGCAAGCCATATTTTTATTTTTTTATCATATCATCCAACAGAGATTTTCTTTTTTATCACAACTCATTTATTCAAGTGTATTCCCAGCTTGAGTGTTTGTGGGTATGTCTTTTCTTCTATTTTGATTCATGGTTCTTTAATGTTATATCATCATTTTTTTATGATGAAACGTCTTAATTACGACTTTTGGTACTATTGTTGTTATCTACTTATAAATTAGTGAGAGTCATCATCAGATATGTTTTCTCTGTTTCAATAAGTTTAACAGAGTTATCTTTTATTCATTCAAATATGTCTATTCTGACATTTAAAAGTTTATTGTCCGTTTTCATTCGTGTACCCACCTTGTCTCTATATTTTCATTCTAAAAAACATACCTATTATTGGGAATTAGATAAAGAATTGTATTTTTGATTTGCATTTTATATATTATCAAACAGAATGTGTGATACATTACTTGGAGCAAACTTCATTAATACCTCTTACCATCCCTTCCTCTGCTACATTCTCATCGATACCCTTCTTCTCTCAAGACTTACCAGTTCAAGGTTCTTTTTAATTCCATGCTTCGGGAATCGGATTATCGATAATTTAGTATAATATCCATGTAATTTTTCTTATTTAAACCCATATTTATTAGTTATCAATGATCACATTTTAAACAAAAATTTTGGCTATCACACATTGTCTGGCATGATTTTGTGTACCATACCCCTTTTCACTACTTATATGTTTAAATATTTTTCCGAACCCTATAATTTATATATGTCCTATTTCGGTTTATACTTCCGTGACACATTTTGTGATATTAAGTTACTATAGCCTACAATATTGCGACAAAAGAAGAAAAATTTGTTTATGCTTGTATATTAATCACATGATGATCTCCTCAAGTATTTTTTTATTAATTTCACGCTCTCTGTTATACTTATACTATTCGTACTTGCTACACTTATTTTGATTAAGGCTATAGACTTCCTATTTATATTGTATATAATGTGTCGCCAGTCACAAAATACTTATATACCTGTATTTTTTCACATGTCCACCTATTTTCAGCAATGTATTAGCATGATTTTTTTGGATCGGATGGGTCACGCTGAATTTCATGGTATTTTAAAATTTTATTTACCTGCTTGCTAGCATAAAATGAAGACATATTGCAATTTATTTATGTCTCTTTATATGATACAGAATTGACTATGAATCATTTATTTATAGGGTTTTTGACCTCTTATCTTTGTTTGTGTTAAATTTTAGTTTGTTTTATATGGCAGATTCGGCTAAAATTTTATTTAATCTTTTCATATTAACTCCACTTATTCTTGTTTCCAGAATTATCGATTAAGATTTTCTTCAATTTTATTGTTTGTGTGAACTCTTCTAATTAGTTGACATCCGTAACACATCCATGTCGAATAACCGGCTTTGTGAATACACTATGATATCACCACACAAAAGTATTTAAATTAATGCGAGATAGTTTTTTTATTTAATTATGACTTAATTTGATTTTTAGCTATTATATCTTGTCAAAGCAAGACTTCTGAATGTTTCTTAAGACATATTAGGCGATACTTTTTTACACCTCGTCATCTTTACAATCTTACTCAATAACTATCTTATTTCAGACTCAATAGTTCAAGTGTACTCCCTTATACTATTGTTTGTGTGTATGTTTCTGCTTCAGTTGGCATTTCCAACTCCTTAATATACGACTTAAGATATGTTGTAAATATCACTGTGCATATTATCTAATTTAATGGGGCATATTTAAAGATATTAATAAGAAGCAAATGCAAAACTTGTACTAAAATTCAATAAAATTTCATGGGTGATTTGGATACACTCGAGGCTAACTTTAAAACATTGGTTTTTTTTAAATAATTTAATGTCGATCTAATAGTTTTTAAGCGGTTCGAATATAATTTATAGACTAAAAATAAAATACATTTTAAAATCAATTAGAATAAGTTTAACGCTTAAAATTTAATATAAATTATATAATGATAAATTTTGCTTTTTTCTTTGATCATAGAACCAGCTAATAATAACACATACCCAATAGTATATAATTAATTAATATTTATATTTACAAGAATCTTAAGAACAAGCAATAGCTAATGCTGCAAATACAAATATATTACCTTCAGAGTAAATTTATATTGCATAAAATCGATGTAGATCATAAAAATAGATTGAATTATGAATTTTAACAATATGCGATGTAATTGCAAAAAAAACATTATGGTATGTTTACTACTTTAAATAAGCATACAAATACAAATTATATACTTGAAATTTAATATAGAGTTGCCTTAAAGATATTTTTATTCCTAATATGACATTTATTACGAGCAGAAACTATTTCATAGTGTTTTATTTTATTTACAAAGCATCTAATAATTATTTATTGCACTGATTAAAAACCTTTTTTATTATTAGATGTAAAAAAAACAAATTTTAAAGATCACAGAGGAATTTTATAATTTCTCTAAAATCCTTTTTTTTATTTTGCATTTTTCATTTTTTTATAGTTGATCAATAACGTTATTCTCTTTTGTAAAAATTTATATTATATCTAATTTTTTACATAATTATATTGAATGCGCATATGATTTTAAAATGATACCTAAAAATATTGCTTATAATACTGAAAAATACAACAAATTCTTAGTAAATTTTTCAAATTTCTTTCAAAATGCTAAGTTATTAATTAAAATAATTTTTTCTATGTTTTTTCATATTATAAAGAAAAATAAATGGCCTTAAAAATTACTTTATTCGGATTTTGCTTCAGATAGTGATCAAAGCTTTTTTAATTCAAATCATCATAAAAGTACGAAGTTGTTTACATGATAAATTCATTATTAAAACGGAATTTGATGCATTTTGGGTACTTTTTTAAAATTTAAAGAATTTTCATTCTAAATAAATAAGATGTCGCTTTTTAATACAAGTAATAAAAATTTAAGTTTTTTATTAGAATAGCTAATTCATTTTATATATTTATTTGTTCGCAACGTTATCTGTGATTTTCATATATATGAGTTATAATGCGTCACTGTCAATAATAAAAGCCACAATTCACCGCATTTTTTTGTGTTTATTTATTAAATACTAAAATATACTGTAATTAAAAAATTAAATATTAATCGGAATTTGGAATAAGGGCAAAATTTACCTAAAATATAAATCATTTAAAATACTTAGCAATAATTTTAAAGCTGATAAACAAACATGAGCTACCCAATTTCTAAAATATATAGAAACGGCTTAAATTTGTTTGATATATCCCGTAAACATGATTTTCATTTTTTTATTTTGATATCATGTCTTTGAGCACACAATTATCTGCGAATTAAATAGCGAAAAAAATAATTTTTAATATAAATATTTAGAATTATTGAATAAAGTTGGCCCTTTGCTAAAGTAAACAGACTTTTTATATTATCAGTGCTAAAAAAAATTTATGCAATAATGTATTTTAATTTCAACTACCCAGTTAAATAACGTAAAAATGATATATTTGTTTAGTTGGGGATTTTTTGCATATTATAATAGCCATTTTTACAATTTGTATACAAATTCACAATTAAATAGAGTACGGATGATGTTTTTGATCTGTTAGAAGATTTTTTGTATATTATAATAGCCATTTTTACAATTTGTATACAAATTCACAATTAAATAGAGTACGGATGATGTTTTTGATCTGTTAGAAGATTTTTTGTATATTATAATAGCTATTTTTACAATTTGTATACAAATTCACAATTAAATAGAGTACGGATGATGTTTTTGATCTGTTAGAAGATTTTTTGTATATTATAATAGCCATTTTTACAATTTGTATACAAATTCACAATTAAATAGAGTACGGATGATGTTTTTGATCTGTTAGAAGATTTTTTGTATATTATAATAGCCATTTTTACAATTTGTATACAAATTCACAATTAAATAGAGTACGGATGATGTTTTTGATCTGTTAGAAGATTTTTTGTATATTATAATAGCTATTTTTACAATTTGTATACAAATTCACAATTAAATAGAGTACGGATGATGTTTTTGATCTGTTAGAAGATTTTTTGTATATTATAATAGCCATTTTTACAATTTGTATACAAATTCACAATTAAATAGAGTACGGATGATGTTTTTGATCTGTTAGAAGATTTTTTGTATATTATAATAGCTATTTTTACAATTTGTATACAAATTCACAATTAAATAGAGTACGGATGATGTTTTTGATCTGTTAGAAGATTTTTTGTATATTATAATAGCTATTTTTACAATTTGTATACAAATTCACAATTAAATAGAGTACGGATGATGTTTTTGATCTGTTAGAGGATTTTTTGTATATTATAATAGCCATTTTTACAATTTGTATACAAATTCACAATTAAATAGAGTACGGATGATGTTTTTGATCTGTTAGAAGATTTATAGTATATTATAATAGCTATTTTTACAATTTGTATAAAAATTCACAATTAAATAGAGTACGGATGATGTTTTTGATCTGTTAGAAGATTTTTTGTATATTATAATAGCTATTTTTACAATTTGTATACAAATTCACAATTAAATAGAGTACGGATGATGTTTTTGATCTGTTAGAAGATTTTTTGTATATTATAATAGCCATTTTTACAATTTGTATACAAATTCACAATTAAATAGAGTACGGATGATGTTTTTGATCTGTTAGAAGATTTTTTGTATATTATAATAGCTATTTTTACAATTTGTATACAAATTCACAATTAAATAGAGTACGGATGATGTTTTTGATCTGTTAGAAGATTTTTTGTATATTATAATAGCCATTTTTACAATTTGTATACAAATTCACAATTAAATAGAGTACGGATGATGTTTTTGATCTGTTAGAAGATTTTTTGTATATTATAATAGCCATTTTTACAATTTGTATACAAATTCACAATTAAATAGAGTACGGATGATGTTTTTGTTTCTTCGATAATTTTTGTATTTTACGTGCATTATGGTTGTTATTTTTATCATGAATCCTTCATAGACTTTTACAGTCAATCTTAAGCTGTATAATAATTAGTTCATTTTAGCTTAGTGAAGCCTCTTAAACTATTATCTATAATATAATAAACCAATTAGCATTCTAATCTGCAGGTATGTTTATTGGATGTGTTGTGGGCATATTTAGAACTAGTTTTCCCTTGTTTGTACTTACTGAATTGGATTATTTTAATTTTAGTGCAATTTAGATAGCTAAGTTAATAGCGAAGATTTACTTCAAAAGCCCCATTAGACTTTTGTTTTTTTTAATCGCAAAGGGGGTTAAAGAAATTTATACTATTTTTACTTTTGCCAAAGATAGCCACTGCTTTTGAAAAAAATTAATGTGCATTTACAAAATTATCCCGAAATATAGTGGATAAACTTATCGAGCTTCTTTTAATATGCAATAATGCATTCTAGTGTGTTTTAAAATCAATATAAAAATTTTAAAGAAAAAACAGAAATCGACTATATAAATATTTTTAATATTAATTGAAAAGAAATCAAGAAATTATGATTCAAAGCTATTTAATAAAATAATACTATGCCACATTTTCCTTCAGAATTCTTTCAATCTTTTTTTGTTTTGTTTTAGAAAGTAACTGCAATAATGAACGATCAAAATCAAACGATTTATCTTTCTCAAAAGGACAGATTTGGGGAGGTAATACCGAACCTACCGAATATTTCGTGTGATCAAGTATTTTATTTGAATTAAAACAATCAAAAACAAACATGGGCTGAACATATTTTCTATCAATTTTAAAATTTAGAATCTCCTTTTCTGTAATATAAAAATCGAAAACTTCAAATTTGTCTGTTAGAGTCCCCCCACAAGCCTCAATCACATATTCTAAATGTTCATTGTTCTCATGAACATAAAACGTCAAATCTTTGAAAATTTGACTAACTGTGTGATTTTCTATTCTAAGCTTATTTAGTTTTAATAGAGTTATCCTAAGATGAAAAACACAAAATCGTAAACAATACAACATATCAGATAAATTATATTTTTTCAAATTGAAGCTATTTGATTTTTCGAATGGCACGTTCCACAAAATTTCAACATTATTTATTTTAATAAAATAATTATACCCACTCTCAGTAATAAATACATATTTCAATAAAAAACATTCCTTTACATATTTTTTAAATTCAGAAAGTGCAACAGAAGCGTCTTTTAAATTTTCACGTACAAAACAACAAACACTTTCATTCATTAAAATATTGGTCGTTAACACTGATTGAAATAAAAACAGTGTATTTAAAGTATCGTTCAAACCAATAATCGAACTAGAAAAATTCTGAAATCTATTCTTGACAAGCTCAGGATAATTATAATCAATATCTTGAAAATTTTCTAGCTTGTCCTCTCTTTTATATTTTATATAATCTGCCTTTCTTATATTATTTCTGCGTCGTCTTTTTATCGTTATATATGCTTTTGAATCTACCAGTGTTTGTATATCTTTTATTCGATAAAATACATAGTCTAGATGATCGTATTTGTGCTTGTTTGTTGCTTGAACTGGAAGTGTGTTTGTAAGAATTACTAGTTCTTTGAATTCATCGAATTCTAATCCAAGTTTTTCTGCTGCTTTTTTTCGTGAAATATATTTTATTTCTGGTTTTTGTCCGAATATCATTTCTTTATCGGGGTTGATTATTTTCTTTTTCTCATTTACATTTTTTTGGGTCGATACTAATTTAGAAAAAAATATGTGATGAAATATGAAAACTACATAAAATTCCAATGATTTTAAATAAACTCTTTTAGAATATTGAAGATAATATTTTTGAATTGACTAAATTATATATATAATTTCTTCTGATAAAACCAATTTAATACATAAAAGGAATTAAATACATCTGAAAAGAACTATTTAATATCAATAAATAATTTTTTTTATCACTACATGAGTTCATCCATTTCTATTTTCAAAAAATGAATTAAATACAAATAAAAAGAACTATATAATATCAATAAATAATTTTTTTATCTTTATATGAGTTCATCCATTTCTATTTTCAAAAAATGAACTAAATACATCAGAAAAGAACTATACAATATCAATAAATAGTTTTTTTTATCTTTATATGGGTTTATTCATTTTTATTTTCAAATTAACACATAAATGGATAGATAAATAACATCAAATCAAATTTTTTGAACATTATGAATAATACTCTTTTTAATTTCCTGATAAATTATGATGTATGACCAAAAAAACAATTATTTACGTGTTTCTGAGCTCTCAAACAATCTATGAATTAAACAAAACAAGCATTAAGCTTACAAATTATAATTTTTTAGTATATTTGAAACATATTTTGCGTAAATTATCTTGTTTAAGAATCTCGTTTACAACAACAGAAATTTAAAAATCATGGAGACTATTAAAATATATTTTATAAATTTTATTTTTAAGACATGCGATTTATATTATTGTACGGTGTAAAAATTTATTTTTTAAAGATGAGAAATAACGACCTCTATATTTACCCATACAAATTTTAGAATGCTCTTAAAAAAATAAATATCAAATTATGCATTCCACAAGCCATATATCGACTAAGCGGCTATATATGTATAAAATTTAATCATTAAATGTTTACTTTGAAATTCAAAAAACAATAATTTAAATATGACGATGTTCGATAAAAAAAAAACTATTTGTGTTTATTTTTATAAATATAGAAACATTGAATAAAAGAACACTATTTAATATTTATTTTTATAAATAATAGAACAATGGTTTTAATTAGCTATATGTGCAAAAATAACTCTTTTAAATGTAGCAATATTAAATAAAAGAACACTTTTAAAAGTTCCAGAAAATTTATTACATTTGATACACATTGTAAATTCAAAGAGCAAACAAAAATCAGATTAGATCGAAAATTTAAGTCTTATATAAGTTTATAAAAAAAGAACATGTATGCAAAAAATTTATCAACTCATGGTAAATACATATTATATTAAATATAAAAAGAAATACAAAAAATATCAGATAATTCAATAAAAATAGAGGGTAATACCACAAGATTCAATACGTAAACAAAAAAAAATATCTGTGATATATATAATTAAAACAAATGCAAGAAACAAAAAAAATATTTCAGTGCTGTAACAATAAATTTAATGTTGAAATTTTTACATATGTTGTAAAATTATGCTTTAGTTTGTAAATGATTTTAAAAAAAGCACCGATTAATTCAATATTATCTGCTGCAAAAAACAAGAATCAAAATTTTTCAATGGGAACATTATGTATTAATTAAGATTGCTTTTTATGGTAAAAGTAGACACAATTTTTTTTCAAAAAGTTAATAATTTGTAAATTTTATAACATATGAAATTTGCATCTAGCATCAAAATACTTTAAGTGCCCTAGCTACATTTTTAAATGACCAAATCTATTAAATTTTATATACGAGACATAGAAATATAGATAAAATTTTGATAATAAAAAAGAAAAAGTGTTTCTATTACTTATTTTTCATTATAAAAAAATTAAAATTATATTTATTATCTTATATTACTAAAAGATAACATTGAAATGTTTATAAATAATACTTATTTAGCGAAAACCCATGATATCAACAAAATTGCATAACGAATATACAGAAATTTATTTCCAAAACTTTAGGAAAGCATCGAAAAAAAATTTAATTTGTAAAATCGAATATATATCCCGTAAAACCCCACGTCCAAAACCATACTTTTTTCAGCAGAAATTTTATTTATTTATAATGATTTTTGAAAATTTTATTAAAAAATGATATTCTATTATAATACCACATAAAACAGAATATTTATGCATTGCAGATTAATATAATGTAGAAACAAACCACAGCTAATCAAAATTTTTTACCATTATTTTTTTAAAAAAATTTTAAACTAATTTTCATCTTATATTTCCGCAAAAAATATAAAATAAAAGAATATGTAGAGATTATTTTTTTAAGGCCAATTTAAGTCACAATAAAATACATTAAGGGAGGTAAATGAGATTTAAAACTCTATTAAGATTCTTAAGTAGATACGTAAACGTGTTCATATGTTGTGTATTCCGAATATCATTTTTTTCTATTGCTAAATAAATCACACCACGGTTTTCTTAAATGCCTTACGCGCAAACAGACGATAATTTTACCCTTTTTTATTTATCATACCGCGAGCATATATATGCGTTCTATTTTTTGTGCTTTGAAAATTGTGGCTTTTCTGTTTGTATATCAGTATATTTTACTAAAACATACGGTTGAAAATATGGTACTCGCGTTGTAAAGAACTTTCGTTATTCATAATTATTCTGGAATTTAAAAACACATAACATAATAAGTACTTTAAAAATGCGCCTAACTAGGTTTTTTATGTGATTGATCATCAATATTTCAATCTAAGTTCTTAATTTACAATTTATGCGTACGTGACATATTTTTGATTAGTTTTACAAGAAGTCACCGCTTATTATCAAATAATTGTATTTTTTTATCCATATTTATTCACAGAGCATAAAAAAATTCTTGAATGTTATTCGTAATCGTTTTCTATAATATTATAGTTATCCATAAATTTTACTTCGCTTAAGATCGAATTCAATTAAATGATTTCAAATAATTTAAATAAACACTAAGTATTTATTGATTCCAATTTTTCATATATTTTAAACTCGTGCATTTTTTTATATACGTCAAAAAAAAACATCGGTTCTTTATTAATCATACTGATTTTAATTTTCATTAAAAAGTAAAAAAAAACAAAATATTCAGAAGCTATATATTTACAACCAATACTATAGTCATCAAGTATATCAAAACATTAAATTATTTCGTAAAATTAAATTGTTATCAAATCTTTATTACACCAAAATGTTAAGAAATAATTTTCTATTACAATAATCCGAATTTTTCAAGCCACACCTATTAAAAAATAGCATTCAGTTTTGAATCATTTTTTTACGAGAAAAAATCATAAATAAGTACTTAAATATATTATACACAATAAATTGCGAATTTCTTAATATTTTTTCTTTAGATTTATTACCATTTTTAATCTTCTAGTTACGTAGACATACAATTCCATATTACGCAAAATTATTATTAATAGATTAAGATTTAAATAAAAAATAATTTATAATGGAATTTGTAGAAAAAATGGCTCACTGTCTATTCTAATAACTCTGCTAGCAAAAAACTACAAAGATACGATAACAAAATCTATGAAATAAAACACAGCAGATTATTTTCTATACTTTTATAATTTAATAAAATGCTAAAAATGCTAGGATTCTACAATTTATGAGGATTCAAATAAAAATATACAGTAATATTTGATTTATATTTATAAATTAATAATGTAAAATGTTTAAAATGGTACTACTTAATTTCGCGTTCCCGTTCAATAAAGTAATGTTTCTAGACATTCAAAGCATAAGTTAATTTAGTTGGAGTCTCAAATATATTTTAAACAATAAAATAATTGTTAAAAAGGGTGTAAAAAGCACGGACATGAACTTTTTTGCTCTATTGCCAAAAAAAGCAAAATAATTACAGTAAACCCAATATAAACCTGTAATACAAGAATTTTCTTCATAAATAATATAGAAAAGTGCTTTATATGATCATTAAAACTATCAGGATATAAATATTTCCTTTGAATAAAAAGGCATAATGGATCATAAAAAAAGGAAAATTTAGGATGACATACTAATTCTGAAAATAAATGAAAAATTACATACATCACTGGTTTAATTTTCAACCGAAAATCCAATGAAAATAGCTCAAATATATAATTTATTTTTGTTAAACTCAAAGGTTAAATTAAGTGCAAATCAGTATAGTATTGATTTCGAATTCTTTTTTGATCTAATATATGAACACTTACGATTAAAAATGATTTCATATTTAATTTTATAGTAATTCGAAGTTCATGCTCTCCCTTACGAACAAATTAGTGAATTGGGGCTTTAGATCTGAAAATACAACTTGTTTATTTTCTAGGATATAAGTTTTCTTGATAATATTTCTATTGTTTTGTAAACGGATTTTTTTAAGTGCATCAGCAGTAAGGTCAAGAGTTGATTTATTCATTTAAATTAAACGTTTATTCATTAAATGAACTCTAGAATTCAATAGCGAAATACAAAATGGCTTCGAATTAAATAAATATAACTGCGTTATTGCAGTTAATAATTTATAATTCAGCTATATTATTTTTACATCAAAACTGTCTAAATTTAAATTTTATCATGAATACAAAAAGTTGTTACATATAAATGAATTATTAAGGCTTTTTTCATACAATATTTTTTTAAGATCTAAAAAGTTTATTCAGTTTTTATATTTAATATATACGTCTTTTATAAAATATTTTATTTAAAATGGTTCATTTTTTTACATACTTATAAATGATGATTTTTACCACATTAATATAAAGAAAATATTTATTCTCTAATGAAAAATCACAAATATTATTTTATCGGCAGTAATAAACCAAAAGAAAAATTTAAAGAAGTATTTAAAATTTAAAATATTGAAATATATCTTATAAATAAGGTTTTTAGCCTTTATATTTATACTATAAGTTGATTTAAGTCAGAAAAAAATTTTTTTACAACAAATAATTTATATGAAAGTAGAATGAAAATAAATGGGCAAATAAAAATTCTGCTCTGTTATAGTAATAATTTTCAGTTTTTTATTTTTATATCCGATCAATTTGAGAACACCAGTATTGTATAGCATAAAATACAATATTGATTGTGTTTCGTTTGTGCTATATTTTGAAAAAAGGCATGTAAAACGACGTATAGATACAAGCTAATAAATATTTCAAAAGGTAATCATATGATTGAATTAATTGGTAAAATATTATAAGTATTAATTAGTTACTGAAAATAAGTGGTTTTGGTTTAAATACAAAAACCTTATAATAATACCATATTTTTTTAATTGTTGCGATCTTCAATAGTTCTGGATATATTTAGAAAACAAGAGTCTTCTAGTTTTCTTAATGCCATATAATTTCGTTTAAAGAAAATCACCAGTCTAATCGATGTTCAGTTTTTTGGCTTTTAAATAAATGGAAATTTATCAGAAAAAAATTAGGTTTTGAAACATTTAAATATTTTGCTCGCCATACATGAAATCAATAAATTATACCATAATTTTATTAGCTTTAGCGCTATTTACATTGATGAATATTTCATTTGATTAAAAGTTAGAAATATTTTCGTCAACTCAAATTTTCAAGTTCCGAATTACGCATTGTTTTAAAATATGAACCTGTAGACCTCCAATAGGCTTAAGATCGTTAATAAATGTATCATTTATACAATATGTACCTACATCCTTTTAAAAGATATTGGGTCCACCAATATGGCATAATCGATATTTTTGTATTTTATATCCCGAGAACTAATAAATTCTGGTTCTTTTCGAAATTAAATTTAAAATGGTATATCTTGGAATTACCAGAATCGTATGTAGATAGATTCCGTATTTTTTTTAAATACGAGAAAATTTGCAGAAAAGATTTCTGCCCACCTAAAAGTTATATTTGAGCGCCCGATTTATCAAAAAATTTGAATGAATTTGAATACGGTGAATCGTGAATCTTTGACCGATAGTTTTTTTTACTTGGGATTATAATTTTTATGGTTCATAGATAATACCGAGGAATACAAAAATATAACTTTTTGGGCGCTACGAGCACCCGTAATATAAGTAATTATTAACCAAAATTTTTCTTGGGCTTGTTATAAATAAAAATAAAGATCTCGGGTTCGTATATTTTATTCATAAAATAAAAACGAATTTAATATTAATCTAAGATACTTGAACTCATATAATTGTTAAAAGAAGAACAGTCAATTAAAGGTCTCGGGTGAAGTGTAAAAATATGCATTAAGAGTTGTGCGATATTCCTAATGGACTGCCTACGTCACATAAAATGGATTCATAAAAAAAACTTAACCCACAAATAAAAATTAATATTTAGATTTAAACTGTTGCCGCATTTTTTAGATTTAAATTCAGTATCATTAGTGGGTGGTTTCATGAATTTAGCTGCCATATAAATGTAAATTTGAATTAAACTAATATGGTTTGGTCTTCATGTTATTTATATGTTTACATGATGCATTAATTTATCATATCATGTTTTAGTCATCATTAATTATAAATTCATGACTTATACATACATTTTATCTATCTGATAATTAATCAAAATACATTTATTAATTACATGCATTCGCAAGACACTTGAACTCATTAAATTTGAGAGAAGAAGGGCAGTTGATGAAGATAGATCAGGGGAAGGTGTCAAAGGATATGTCAAGGAGTTGTGCAATATTCCCAATGGGTGACTACGTCACAATAGATCGAATTGTTAAAAAGAAACTTAGCCCATAATAAATAAAATTGCATGCATTTATGGAAATCTTGAAAATTATAAAAAATATAATACAGCTTCCCATATATGATCAGCTTCACAAATATAAATACTTTGATTGCATTAAAATCATCTATAATTAATATCAGAAAACTTTTAGTTTATTTCCATAGTCTGTTAAGATGAACAATTTCTTAATTTGTATTTTTTATCTAATATGCTAATATCCACGATCAAATAAACTGATTTCTGCTAGGTTTATAGAAATCAACATACTCAATTCCAATTTTTGTGATTATTTAATTGAAAGAACTTGGGATATCAAACGAAGTCGAGGCATATATGAAAACTATAAAATTGAGAAAGACTCTTGAACTAATAAGTCTTGAGAGAAAAAGGGGTATCGATAATGATTTAGAGGTGGGAGAAGTGGTAAAAAGTATTGATGAAGTTTTTTTTAAGGATTGTGTCACACAATCAGTTACAGAAAATATAAAAGTCAAATCAAAAATTAAAACATAAATAAAATAATATTCTGATTATATATTCTATTATTTGATCTAATTGATATATATTGTCATTAATATTTGGAATTTCGATTCTTTTGTTTTGATTCCCCAAATAAATTCCAGAGTCAGGTTTTCACCAAATTTATAGAAGGCAAGTCGAAATAAATGTTTATTAATGTAAATAATACCGTATTTAAATTAGAATCTAAAGACAATCAAATATTTAGTTGATTAATAAAACAAAGCATATCCATCTCAAGCATTACATTCCTTATTTAAATACACGATTAAAATTTTTATATGTGTTCAGAATCAAAAATTATTTATTATCGTGAAATAACTTCGTTTCAGATTTTGTTTTACAGTGAATTGATAAAGTTTCCGTAATCAAGAATTAATGAAATATATATACATCTGGATCTATACCTATTCTATTTTCTCTGATAATAAGCCTAAAAACAATCTAATTTACAATACAGAAGTTGGTTTCTTCGGTGGATATGGAAATGATTTTAATTTTCCGCCCCCAACTTTTGCAAATAACTGGCCCTGAAAGATGAAATTTCATTTTTTATTGAATATTTTCTATCATCATGGATAATAAATCACGGGAAATTTTATTATTAAACTTAAGAAAACCTTTTTTGCGATAAGAATGAATCTATTTTAAACAAAAAAATTTATTTTATGTGAATATTTAACATTTTTTTATGAATAAGTTGATACGAGTTATATTTTAAAAAATAGAACGACATTTAAAGTGTTAATGGCTCTTCTTTATGTATTCAAATTATGACATACAACAATTTAAAAGCTGCATACATGGTTGAATGCTTTATATTATGCTGTAAGCTACGATAAATTTAAAATAATACTAGAGTCGACGATCCTAAGTTTGGGCCACCGCGGATCATGCATCTTAAAAGGCATAAATATCACAATGAATATTTCGATCAGAAAGTTTTTTTTCAAATAAAAACGATCTATCATTAGTTGGAGACTATTCTGGGCCTTTAAAAACCATCATACGAGAATCTAACCATACTAATATTTATTTTAGCGCTTTAAAAAATCCAAAACAATAACAAAATATTGTTGATGACCAGTAAGGAAATTGATTATAAATGTAATGTTAGATAAATTATAATCGTTTTCACATATTTTGGAATTGATAATACCTTTCATATTTATAATTGAAATAAAGCTTTTTTTTATCTTGCTCAGATAAAAATTTCGAAAAGAAAGACATCTAATTAGGCTTAGTGATACTTAAATCAAATACTTGGTTTTTTCACGTTTTCATTTAGTTTTAAAACGAGAAAATTTCTCCTTTTAGCCATATAATAATAATATAAAAACCAAAATTAGGGGTAATCTTCCAAAGTATTTATATCAATGGTCGAAGATTGCATGTTAAATGTCCAAAATTTATCTTATAAATTTTTTATCGTGTAATGTTTTAATTAAAATGTTTAGCTGTTTCTAAAGTGTGAACACAAGCTAAATTATATAAATAAGTATTCGATCTGTATTATCTCCAACATCCTATTTTTTTATTAGGGTTTAGTTTTTTTTCGGTGGAATTTATTTATAGACTAACAATTTCCAAAAAAATACATATTTTATACTTTATTTCATATGTATACAAGACAAACAGAAACTTCACATGACTAAATTTTTAGTGATTTCATTAGAAAGTAGCGATATGATTTAAATAATATAAGAAAAAGTAAACCAATTTGAATATTTCACACTTAGAAAGATATGAAAAATTTTGCGTGTATTTTTGTGATTTTCTTAATTGATATATTTATTTTTTTTCCTAGAAAGCCATCCAAAATATCTAAAACCTTTCAAAAAAATTATTTAGATTATTTTTAATGTAATTTTTTTGATTTTTCTTGCGTAAACTATTTTATAATATTATAAAAGTTAAGAAAAAGCAAAGAATAATGCCTCTGAGAATAAATCATAATGATTTATACCAAAAAAACCTATAAAAACAATATTATTCGTGCAACAACCATACTAATTTAAAATATATGACAATTATTAGAGGTATTAAATAAAACGATATATTAAATACAAAAAAGTTAAATTTATTTTTCATTAGAACCGTATGATTTGCATCACACTCGCTCTGAAAAATATTTTTATAGATTTTATGGCGTGCTAGTGTATTTTATGATGTATAATTTGCAATATTAAAAACCATTTTACATATGATAATGGTTTAAAGCCAGGAAAAACATTGTCAAAGCTAAGTATAAGAAATTTCGGCTATTTAAGCAAGATAAAATTTATAAGAGACATGAAATTATTATTTTTTTAATATTAAAAAATATTTTAGATCTAATATTAATTAAGAGATTTTGCAGTATGTTCTGCTAAAAAGAAAATCAATACAATATTTAATAATAAAATTTCAAAGCATTGGTTTACTTATATTTTTGACAAAACACTAGCGACTAAGAATTCGTACAAAGTTCTGCTCCAAAATGATAAATTAAGAAATAAAAGCACAGGCACTGTATATTTTAATTTAAAAAACCAATACATACATATATTTATGCTTCAAGCTTTTTTCTGTTCAATTTACAAAAAGAAAAAAATTATCTAATTAAAATTAAAAAAAAACACTATTTTCTAGCACAAGAAATAATTTAAATCATATAAATGAAGACAATTATATGCCATAAGCAATGCAAAGAAATATTTAATTTGTTTTTAACTGTCTTCACGCTTATTTAATATTTATAAATTATAACGAAAACATTAATTGAAAAGAGTCCGTATAATAAGCGCATTGTTTAGATTCATTCATCGTTATTCCTTCAAGAATATAATTTATTACATTATCTGACGATTCACAATAGCCCTCGAAAAATTAATAATTCAAATTTTCATTTTAAAAAATCATCTAAGATATAGGCGTAGGATTTTCTATACATGTTTATTTTTTTTATTTATAATCTAAAAACGATATTTTATCAAGTACCATAAATGATAGAAAACAAATCAAGGATTTACTGGTCATTATTTTAGATTGCCAAACTAACCAAATTTATTGAAAACTAAATAATTCTCGATATAAAAATTAAAAAAAAAAGCATATGAACGAAGATAAATTGACACTTAGTTCCAAATCTGTAATGTGAATAATAAATCTTCGGGGGGTTATAACATATATGTATCCAGAAAAATTAATTAGATAAAATCCTATAAAATAAAATAATACTTGGGTGAATATATTATAAATTTTCAATTGTGTTTCTAGTTTGGTATATGTATATCCTTTCGATGGGCATGGATTCTTATGGAATATTTGTTTATATGAGGCTTCCTGATAAAAAAAGTGCCTGGTTGAAGAAGATTCTTGATAAAAAAATATTTTTTTGATAAAATTTTATATATAACACATTATTCTAGCAAATAGTAATTTTTTTTTACAGTCAAAGAAGCATTTAATATTTAAAATTCATTTTTACAATATTAAATTATATTATAAGCTTCTGAATTTCATTTGATAATCATCTAAATAGAAACGATTTAGATCATTATTTTATATTTATGAGTTAAGTTCCTTCTTTTATCAATTAAATCTATTATGACGTAGTCAGTCCATTGGGACCATTGCTAAACTACTTGATAAATATTTTGACACCTTCCCCTGATCTATCTTCATCAACTGCTCTTCTTCACTCAAATGAGATGAGTTGAAGTGTGAAACGATTTGATATCAGTGCTTTAGTATTATATTCCGAAAATTAATTTGCTTCGAAATATACATATTAATATGTGATCTGATCAATATTGAATTTGACATTTATTGATCTCTAATATAATTATTCAATATTAAAATCTATATATTGGTATTATATGAAGAAATTAAAATGAAAAGGTTGTTGTACTGTCTGATTTTTCTAAATTTCTTGATATTTTGTAAAAACAAGGATTTAAAAATTAAAAAAGAAGAAAACATAAATAACAAAAGTAATCCAGCGAAAAAAAGAGATAAAGAAAAAAACAAATCACACGCTTCCAAATATTATAGACTTATTTGTGTCTATCCAGAAAATTCTTCGAGCTGTGAGGGAGAAACTTCTACACAAATAGGTAAGAAAAATTCATCAAAAGCTAATAAAAGAACTTGCTGTAATACGAATAACCCCACATACTAGGCCATATATTTCACTAAACAATTTATATTGTCTTTTAAAACGTCTTATTTACTTCTTTTATAAAATATTTATATAAAATATGGTATAAGTTCTTTTTATTTTCATATCTTCAGTTTGTTATGTTTTTAATTGCTAAAAATAAATTATGTTTATAGGAAAACCTTTTTTTTTTCGCAAGATACATAAAACATACCTCATTTCAACTATACAAACTTATTGTACATGCCCTATTTGGCAAATAAATTGATTTTTAAGACTTAGGTATGTACCGAGGAAGTCATTTTATTAACAAATTAGAATTATGAAAATTGATAAAAATAATAAAATACAAATAAGTTTATCATATTCTCATGTTCAATTTATACTTGGCCATATTGAGAAATATTAAATGCCAATATATTTTCATGAAGAGCTATAAATAATCAGAGAACCTTTTTCTTCTTATATATATGAGAAAATTTTACAAAGATAAATAGTGAAGCTCATAGAACGACCGCCCGAAAAAAAAGCCGAAAAATTACCATAAAACAAATTAAGAAATCTTCATTCTATAAGTAACATACTAAAAATTATTTTTCGAAAAAATCAAATAAGCCAAATTTGGCATTGTATTTAACAAGCATTATGTAGGTTTTCAGAACATATAATCCACAAAATTGAGTAAGTTAAATTCACAGCGCCTGTCGAGAGGCATAGAAGCACATAAAATTGTGTGATAATATATCCCCACGTAAACCCTAATAAGTTAATAGATCCAAAAAATGGCATTATTTTTTATAAATCCGCTAATTATTTTTCTTTATTAGTGGCCGAAATTTTCGAGTAATAGAGCCCAAAATCAAATTTTAAAAACACTAATTATAGAAAACCACATTATAAATAAATACTTATATATTTAAACTCCATAATCTTGCAAGTAACGAAAGCCGGATGGTGAGAATTTATTAAACACCTGATAAAATAGACAAAGATAGTCGAAAGGCTGAAGATGTTGTTCTTAACAAAGAAAAATAAGATAAAGTATAGAAAATAATCACCTAAATAATAAATATATAATCAAACTCAATTATTGT
This sequence comes from Rhyacophila brunnea, assembly GCF_057557595.1. Classification (NCBI taxonomy): domain Eukaryota; kingdom Metazoa; phylum Arthropoda; class Insecta; order Trichoptera; family Rhyacophilidae; genus Rhyacophila; species Rhyacophila brunnea. The sequence goes on from NW_028233355.1 coordinate 344,778, forward strand.
TCATTAATTACTATAAAAAAGCATCATGAAAGCATAGCCCCTAAATTTTTTTGGAGGTTATATATATTTCAAAAAGATGTTAAGAGGTTCATTGTTTTTTTGGTTGTTTCATTGTGATTTTATTAGATCATAAATCCCTCTTATATCTGTTAAATCAATTATAATATTTAACAATATAATAAATTAGGAAAATAAACAGGTGAAGTGACCACATAATGATGTTACTCATACATAATAAACCTTTTATATAGTTATAAAGCAGTTTTTTTTGATGATTAATGCATATTTCAATCACAAATTTCTTTATTATAGAGTAAAGTATGTGATGGGTGTGTTACACAAAATGGTCTTTTAATCATTAAAACAAGATTTAAAAAGGTAATGACGTCACGCCTTATTAATATTAAAGTAGAAATAATAAATTGAACACAATATGCATTTCAAAGAAATAAGTTTGCAATTTTGTTACATATTCAACTTAAAATCACCCACCTTGTTTTGGATTTAAAATATCGCTGCATATATAATAAATTTTGTGTACTCATGAGTAATATTTTAATTTACAATCGGGATAATCAAAAGACCAGTAAATAGTTACCAAACACCATGTAGAATTTCAATCACAGGCATCATATTGAGTTCCTGCACAAGAAAATTTGTAGTGAGGTAAAATAACATCATATTTGAAGGAAAAAAAATAAAAATTAAGGTATAAATATTTTTAATAGATAAAAAAACAAGGGTGTATTTTAATGATAAAGTTTACGTAATTCTTATATAAAAATCAATTTATTTTTACGTTATCCATTTCTAGAAATGAAACTAGATATTAGAATTTATAAATTCTAATTTTATTGTCATAAGAGACAAGAAGCGTTTTATTTTTCAGCCAGAACATTGTGCTTATGGAAGAAAAAAAATGGGGTATCTTATATATTTCACCCTTATTTGTAACATCTACAATTTTTATGCTATTATCATCACTATATGCCAATAGATTTGAGGTCTGATCAAAATTAATTTTTGAGATCAATCTCAAACCACATGTAATCATATCAGTTATCTTTAGATTTTCGAGTAAGAAGATTTTACCATGTGATGTAGCCACAAAAAATTTGTCTTCATCAAAATATGTGAAATCTGTAAATGACGTATCAAACGTTAATTTTCTAAGAATATTTACATTATCTTTTTCAAACTCTAAGAATTCACCATTTAACGAAGAAATATATAACTTATTGTTATAAATGTATGATTTAAAAACGTTCGTTATTTTTTTCGACAGAAGTATATCTACTTCTATTTTATCATTTATACAGGAAATTCCACCGTTTCTAGTCGTGAAAAATATCTTTACTTCTTGATCTATGTCTAAAGATGTGATTTTTTCTTCTGAGTTATGAATCAATTCGATTTTTTCATCTTGTATCAAAAATATTTCATTTAGTTTGTTATATAAACAAGTGTTACCATTTTTTATTTTAATTGAAACTGCTTCACTTTTTAGTTTATAATCTTGCTTAGCTTCAATAGCGTTATTTTCTGAAATGAAAACTCTGCGTAATGCACCGTTATAAAATCCGATTAAAATATCATCGTCTAGTTTTTCCAAACATGAAATCGTATCTTCAAATTCCAAATCATTATAGTTTTTAATTTCTTTAATAACGGCGTATTCTATTTCGATGACATCTTCTTCACTTATACCCAATTTTTTGATCATATATTCGATATCATTTACAAATAAAACATTGCTTATGAAAAGACAGTAATCACAATTCAAATCTAGTGTTTGATTTAAAAATGTTTTAATAGATTCATCTGAAAATGAATGAGAAACTGATATATCGCTTATCTGTGAATTTATATTATTTTTTGAAATTAGACGTATGATTACTTCTTTGGTCATCTAATTCAAATATGGGTGAGCAAAAATCTTCCAATATTTTTGGTATAATTACGAAGGAAACATGCTAAAAAGAAGTTTTTAATCGAATTCACAATCCATTTATTTTCTAAATGACAATGGTTCTTGTAATTACAAATTTATATTTGCAATAAGAAATTTCGCTCTAATAACATAGGCCATATACACAAAACATATTTTTAATTTTTAAAAAAAACTTGCCAGTCACCAAATCAACCCGATATATATGCTTGATATTTTAGTAAAATTCTATTAAAATATTTTAAGACAGAAAGGAAATTTCAGATTTCAGGTGGGACCTAATACCGGTAAAAATTTGTGTAATTAAATGATTTATATTTATTTATGGGTTTATTTGATTTTAAGCCATTTCTATTTCTTCAAAAAAAACCTTAGATTGCTATATAGAACAATATTTGCATAATACTTCAACAGCGTTACACCTTTGCAATCCTGAAAATTAAAATTGAGCATATATAATTTTTTTCGCATAGATTGTAGTTTGCATCCATTAAATATTGAATCCATAAAATTTAAATCTACACAATAAATAAATATTTTTACATAAAAATATGGAAAAAATAGAGTTTATTATGGATCTACACTAATATTATATTTTTATAAAATCCGCTAATTTACATATTTACGTATATTTTTAAAGATCAATCATTTTTAAAACTGATTTAAAAACAATTCAATTATATTTTTGAAATATAAATTTATATTTAAAACAGAAGTTCGAAATTGGAGTTAAAACTAAATTCATGTGTGGTATTTTTATGTATTTAAGTTTCCTAAAAAGTATTTTATAGTATTAATTAGCGCTCACTCATATACAAATGCAAACGAGAATAGTACTTATGCCATAATATGGGATTGTTATGTCACAAAATACTACAAGTCATATATTTAGAAAAAGCTAGTGACAACAGGAGCGGAAACATATATAGAAATAATGATATTGAGCAAGACTCTTAAATGATTAAGTCTTGAGAATGGAATATTCATTGAGGTGGACTGTAAGTAAGATGAGCTTAAAAGAGTATACTGAAAATCAGAATATAGAGTAATCTAAACTTTTGCGCGAGCAAACATGAAAATTCAAAGGGAAAATTAACACGTAAACAAATATTTTAGTCCATTTATTCTTTTAAATTAATTTATAATACGATAATTTCAGTTATTTTTATCGTAATGATACTACAATTATTTTAAATAAACAGTTGTCTTAAAACTTAGTAATATTCTTCATTACAAATTCTTTTAATGATATTACTCGATTTAATTTCTGTATTTTATGGGAATTAAGACCAGCTCGGCTGGATTTTTGCAAGATGCACAACACATCGTAAAGTAAAATCGATACAAAAAAACGATTTTGAAAAAATGTTTATGAATTTTAGATAAAATTTGATTTTTTAAAACGAATTAACACCTTGTGTGCTTATGACATGTCTTTCTTTCAAAAATACACAATTTTTCAAATAATGAAATCAACTTTTTTGTAATATAAATAAGGAAAATATTAAAATTCAATTTTACAGTATTTAATATTTATTAATGTTATTTTGTTGATAAATCGTCATTTTAGAGGCTTTCTACCGCAAAAAAGTGGTTTATACTAATTACCATAAAGAGTATTAATAAGGGGTTAAATCCGAACAATTACGATTACTTAGACTAATCTCTAAGAAGTATAGTCAAATCAGCAAAAACATATTTCAAATTATATATTTTTTGATGTATTTTCTTAACAACCTAGGTATAATTTCTGTTTTTAGGATTCTAATGACATCATTTAGCATTTATACATCAAGTTTCAACGATCGTAAAGACTTGATGTATAAGGTTGAAATAATTAAATACAATTTATTCATTTAGGGGTAAATTATTCGGTATAATTTTAGGTTTTGTTCTCAAGTACAAATTGCTTGATCTCTCATCCGCGCATATTATTGATATTTTTGGCTATTTACTTCTCTCTGAAGTCTTCTTAAATACCCCTCTTCCGTTCAAGACTTATTAGTTCAAGGGTTTTTCTCAATCCCTTGGTAAATAATTAAATGATAATATCTAATACTAATTTTAAATTTCAAACCTAATAACTAAGAAATGATTAGTGAATTATCTTAACGTGTAAATTTTTGAAATAAATTTATATGTATCGCAAATCTAAGATTCTTGATAGAGCTCATAAAAATACAAAAATTTGTTGTGATAATAATTTTAGTTCTTTGTATGCGAAACTACATGTGCTATATATAGCAATTTTTCGATTTGAAACCGAAGAAACATTGTATGAGTTTTGGGAAAATTTTTTACGATCGGAAGCATAGTTATCATTATTCACCCGTAAAAAATAATAGTAGAGAAAGTGTTACATCTAGTTTAATTTATAGAATAATCTAATGTTTAGCTTTTTATAGCTTTAAAGAAATTGTAGATTGCTCTTTAAAACAGATTTGGCTGATAATTATTATAATCTCATCATTTTTATAATCTTCCTCATTGCATCTTCTTCACTCAAGACTTATTAGTTCAAGTGTCTCCCCAATACTAGAGTTTGTGCATATACTTCTGCGTCTATCGGAATTCATAACTTCCTAATATACAACTTATGACATTTTTGTAACCACCCCATCCCAATTTATGACGCATGGTAATATTAGTGTAAACAAAAAATAATATTTTTAAATGAATTACATTCAGAAGAGATTCATGAAAAAATTTTTATTTTAAACAATATACTAAGTTAGAAAAATGGATTATAAATAAGCTGTTAAATTGCTTTACTCAACATATTCAAATCTCTACAAAAATATTATTTGACGAGCATAAACACGGATACAAAAAATGTTAGAAAAGTATTCTATTAGAGATAATTCAAACTTTAAACATGACCAACTTTATATTAAATTAATATGCCATCAAAATCGAATGCATTAAAACTCTCGGAAACAGCTAGTGGTGAAAAATGATCCTCATAATATATATATTATTTGAAAGTGATAGTTGAAAGGAGAGAAAAATATAAAATTGAAACAATTGTTTTTTACAAATTCAGTAGATGGTGATCAATCATCGAAATAGATGATATATATTTATCTAGATAGAAATCATTCAAATTTAAATAAATGATTAAACATAACAAATAACTTTATTAAATATGAAAAACTATTAAATTTATTGATATTAAATAATAAACAAATTAATTTCGGTATCTAATCAATGTATAGTGTTAGCAATTATTAATGTGTATCTAAAGCAAGCCAATATATACCTTTGTCATACGAACATGAATTTTATTTACCTATCATACAAAAAATTACCCAAATACAAAAACTGAGGCGTACATCTAAATAATATATATGATTTTTCATATAAAACAAGAAAATAATAGTTTTTATTTAAAGATATTATATTTCAAAACAAGATAACTGTTTTGCGCTAAAATAGAAGAAAGATAACTCAATATTTTTCTTATCTATAAAATTTCATTTTAATTATGATTTTTAATAATCTTTTACTATTTTAAAACAATTTAATCTGTCTTTCATATATTTTTTTTCTATAAATTTACTCCACACACAATTTTTATGCCACGTAATTGTATAATTTATATCCGAAATTATAATTTAAAATGCAGATAATTTAGTAAAATAAATCGATTTTTTTAGTAAATAAAAATGGGCAAAATTTTAAACTCAAAATTAATATGCGAAAAAAGTACGCTTGACTTTATAATGCAATTTGTTACATAATATGTAAGTCTTATGCTTTGCATTCTAATTGTCTTCAGGTAAACTTTAAAACTATACAGCATGAAACTTAGATTTAAAAATATACTAAAAACGTCCACAATAAACTATAAACAATTTAAGTAATTTTCATGCCTTTATCTTTGCTAAATTATAAATTTATTGTTTTAGTGTGTTCAATATATGTAAATAATATATTCTCGCAATTTTATGCATATATTATGAGGAATTTTTTTGTCTATAATAACAGTTTTTTTTTGAAACAAAGTTTTTCAGTGAAACATAGATATTACACATCATAAAAAAATACATTATGTTTAATCATAATTCATGATTGATTTCATAACGGTTATATACAATTACAAGTAGCTTCTGCTTCCTATAACTCAAAATCGGATCAATTTTAACCATATTTCGTATGTTAAAAATTTTAAGCTGGTATTACAAAATAATATTATGAAATAAAGGTAATTATTAAAATTTAATTGGTGGTTTTTTTATTTATAGGTAAACAATATAAACTAATTTTAATGGTTTTCCATGGCAATGTTTGATTTTTTTAGGTTAAAACTACATAAAAAAATAGGGAAAGGCAATAAATATGCTTTCTCACAGAATTTTAGATTGCAGAGTTTGTAAATTTCAAGTATCTTAAAATCCGATTTTTTTAATACTATAAGATTCTATCGCTAAGAGTGGTTCGGCAGCTAAATATTAGACAAAAAATGACAAAAAACATTCCAATAGATTGAAATATAGTATAGTTCTAAAAGATACTCTTACGGCACATCTAAATCAAAAAAATATAGGTGATTAATTCGTTAGATCTATTATAAGCATATTATAATATATATAATAGTTACGCTATTTTGGGGCTGCAAATGGTATTTTTTTTACTATAAATAATCAGTAAAAATAAAACGCTTGTTATATTTTAAGTTACTGTTTTTTTGCTGATAGTAACATTATATGATAGAGTAAAAACATATAGAAGTGTAATTAATTTTAAAATTTAATAACGACAACATTATATGATAGAGTAAAAACATATAGAAGTTTAAGTAATTTTTCCATTTAATAACGATAACATTATATGATAGAGTAAAAAATATAGAATAAAAATTAGTTTTTCCATTTTATGGCTTAATATATTTGAACATTAAGGTGAAAAATCTATTGATATTTTATTAAATATTATGTCTAATTGCTTATAAAAATAGAGGTTATTTAGCATGCAATATTATAGTAAAATGCGTAGAAACATTTATTCTGCGCTTTCAAGGCAGAGATCGTGATCTATATTCTGCTTATTGTAATAAACAAAAAATTGTCCTATAAATAAAATTCTTGTAAAATCATTAATTATTGATAAAATATAACCAAGTAATTTTCGTAAAATAATTATATATTTGCTATAAATATATAAAGGAAATAAAAACCACCATATAATCATTTAGGGGTTTATTCTTCAAAATTTTAATTATTGATATAATCTATTTTTTATCAGTAATTATATTTACCTCGATTTAATTGTGGATAAATTCATCCAAAACAAAAGACACTTTAGCGCTCTTGAATTATGTTTTATTTTATTTTATTTTAATTATGATATTTCAAATTTTGTTCTTATTGGGATGCATATACTTTTTTTAAATAAAAATAAATTAAACATTTAGTTATATGGTTATTTAGACACTAATAACTAAATAACAAGCTTATAGAATCTCTTTTAATCAATTTTTGTCATCATTAGCATTTTGAAGCCTTGATCTTCTTTTTAATTTTATTGGCTCTTCAGTTTCAACCACACCATAAGGGTTGTTCCATGGATAATAGTTTCGATTTTGTGGTATATCAATTATTGCATTAGAGCTAGGATCGTTTGGGTCCATAACAAGAGCCTGACCAGTCTTAGGTGGATCAAATTCTTGTGATGTTCCAAGAAGATTGGCAGCTGCCGTTAAATTATCACCGGATTGAGTAACCCCATGATCGCCCGGTCCCGAAACAAATCCTCTTGTATAGTCAAACGGGGAGGCATCAGTATGATCATTTTTTTCAAGAAATCTTTCATAAATTGCATCCGGCGTAGGTTTGTGCAACAAATTGGTTCTAGAAATAAGATTGTCGGAACTCGTGTATCCATCCCGGTTAGCTATATAATTTGGGTCTAATTCTTCAAATGATTCTGTTGCATAAGGAATGACAGCATCGTCTTTGAGTCTTCCATTTGGTAAGAATGGATTTAGTTTTGATCTATTTATTTTTGATCCATCTGCACCACCAGTAAAACCAAACCCTGGATAGATATCACCAAAAACCTTTTTAATGTATATATAGTAAACTATAAAAACATACATGTGTAATCTTAGTTTAGTAGATTTAAGTATACTTGTTTTACATTGTTTTAAAATTATCTTTATGATTAGATAAACTTTTATAAGATATACAGCTAAAAAATAAATGCCAATTTTTTTATTTCCCTTTTAATAATGAGGTCTTGCAAAAACCTTTTCTCCGGAATTACTGACACTTGGATTGACTAATTTTGATTTTTGGATCATGTCCTGCCTTGGTTTCATATAGCTTTTATATATATTGCTCAACGCAGCCTTTTTTGCTGCAAGCCTGCTTTGTAATGCCTTTTCTGGCGGTTTAGAAAATAACATCGACATAATGCTTTTCTTTGGTACTTTGTTAACGCCTAATAAATTCAGCCCGCATATAGTAGTTTTAAACAAGATCAAAAAAACCAAATAAATCCTGAATTTCATATCCTTTTGATAAATTAAGATTCTTTTATTTTCAATCTCACACAAAACATATGTGTTAGAATTGATTCAGTTTGAAGTTCAATTAAAAGTAGTGTATGTTTCAATAAAAATTTAATTACAAAAAATACATTTTAGTATGTCGAGCCACACCTTGCACCTTTCCATCCACTAGCAACTGAATTATATCTTGACTTTTCCCCATTAGCTCTCGAATAAAAACTAAAATCATTGCGTGATTCCCTAAATTTTACAAATGCCAAGAAGTTTAAATAAAATAGCATCCTCTAAAATAAAAGATACTACAAAATTGAAATTTGAAACGTTTTTCGATCAAGATATCAAAATCCATAAAATTGTAAGATAACGCTAGGTTGTTTAAAACACGAATAAATTAATTATTAGAAAATACATCTTTGACCAATAAATAAACCTTTTAATTTTATTCAAAAAATAGCTATAGAATTTATTTTTAAAACACAAAGAACACATAAAATTATATTTCCCCGCAAACTCATATTAGAAGGATATATCATGCAGGTGGCTAAATTTATTATTACTTAAAACAGACACTCTGCAAGACACTTGAACTCATCACATTTGAGAGAAGAAGAGCAATTTATGAAGATAGATCAAGTGAAGGTATCACATCAAAGAGTTGTGCAATATTCCCAATGATTTGACCACGTTGCAACATATAAAATTTTTAAAAAGAAAATTAACCCATAAATAAATAAAAATTAGGACTTTAAAACATATATTATTTAATTTTTTTAGGAAAGCGAAAAATAATTTATTCATATATCAACTACCACAATGAATAAAAATTGTGGCTGAAAACCAAGATTGATGCTCGAAAATATTCCTTCGTGCAAAATCGTTTTCCCTATGCATAATTTTCCGCATTCCGTTTGAATCGATAGATTTAGTTTCATTCACTATTATTGCACATTATATGATATTTTTTTTGTATTTTGGTAAATTAAAGCATTTCAAGTTAATATTTGCAATTCCCAATATAATTTGGGCGATGTTGTTGAATTTTTAACATAAATCTAGCATTCAGTATTAGAATATAGTTAAGCATAAAACATTTTTAAGTCCCATAGCTGGCATTTTATGGTTGTTTCAATTAGTATTATTCTACTCTAATGCATTAGAATTTATTTACAAATTTCAATAGTTGTGGGATGTTATGATTTTTTATGACAGATAAATGAAATATTTTTATTTAAATGAAATTAACCACAGTAGATGATTCGCAGATTTCTTTTCGCGTGTTTAAGACAGCGCGTATGAAATCCATAACAACAAATTACAAATTATAAGTAATTTTAGTCTATTTTACCACCAAAAAACACAAAATTAAATTATGGCTCAAAAAATATAATTAATGTAATGATGAAAAAATGATTTGCAAGAGAATTTCTAGATGACAACTCTAAATAGAAAAGAATGAATGTAAACATTGTAAGAAATTAACAGAAATAATTTTATAAAAAAAAATATTGAACGATACAAAGCTGCAAGTCCTATATAAAAAAATCTCTGTGCTAGTGACATGACATGTTAGTCTTGGATGACACAAAAACCCACAAGAAATACGAGAATTATATTTGGTATATAAAAGAATTTTAAATACATCTATTACAATCAAGGTGAACTGTTAAGCATATAAATACCTTCGAGTATTTCATAAACCTTCTCAGGTTCGAAAGAGCACCTCCAATACGAATAAATTGTTTAATCAATTTAAATAGCGTAAATTTGTTTTATGTTTTAGCCAGATATAAGGGTTTATTTTAATAACGTATCATATAGATGGATTGCATAATTAATCAACCGATCGTTAATACATCGCATTAAAGGTCAAAATAACCTTTCATCAACGGATTTTGTATTGTTTTGCTTTTATTATAAAATTTAAATGATAAAAGCATGGTTTTTAGCGTATAACTTTTTAATGTTTTAAAATTGGGAAAATGTGGATACTGTGCTAATTTCAAGGGTTTTAAATATCATTAAAACTAATTTCTCGTTATGAAATTTGTGTTTTTATATTTAAACATCATTACAAACATGGCTTTCGCGTTATTTTTTCGGTTTTTCCCCTATTACGTGTCAAATTTTATTTATTAATTAATTTAGTATTATATTAACACTATATATTATAATTAATCGTCAAAAAGCGTTATAAATATAGTTTAAAAGACATTAAAATGTTTTTATCTTTATCTATCACATATATTTGTTGTATAAAACCTTTGAAAATGTATTAATTATATACGTCATCAATAGAAAGACTGAAAAAAGCTATAATATTTACTACTAATGTATATTTTTGACCGTTAAGAAGATATATTGAGGTATTTTTCGAACTACATTTTAACAATTGTGATTTTAAATATATTAAAAAGGGAGCTATACAGAGACATTTTTTTATATTAAAATTATAAAAATTAATAAAAATAATTTAAAAGCACGCATTTGTCAAAAAATTTAAGCTAAGAATTCTTTAATTTAAAACTGTTTTTGAATACTTAAACCTTAACACCGTGATCATATCCATGCTTATAGTCATGAGCGAGCCTATCCCGATCCTCCCAAGGTGTTACGTCTTCATTATCTATAAACTTATTAGAATTTTTTTGATATGAAAGCATAAATACAATTCTTAAAAACATAAGATAGATCATTATTTAAAAAAGATATCAATATTTGTAATAAAGCAAACGGTAAGATAATCTTATACATGAAACAGCGAACGTTATCCATGATAGAGAAAACTACATGATAAGGAATATAGTTTTTTATTTAAACGATAACAGGGCCAAAATTCGGAACTCCCATGGGAGGAAATGCAGCAAGTCCATACCTAGGAGAAACAACAGGCACAGCAGCTATTGCACGGTTTGTCGCTTGTGCTGAACTCATGGACATTGACCTAGCTGCAGATGATCTTGATGCTGAACTCATGGAAGCAGCTGAATTCCCAAACGTCATTAAATTGCTCTTATTATCCGGAATGCACATAACATACAAAATTAAACTCGATATTTTTATGATGTTGATGTTCATTTAAAAGTAAGAAATGCTATTTATATATACTATATAATCAGATTAGAATGAAACAGAGGTTTAAAAATGCGATTAAAAGTACTGTAAACTGGTTTCAAATGTGTCTCTTACACACAAGTATTAAACGCTGGTAAATTGTTCTCATCTTGAAATTGAAATTTTTCAAATAAGAATCACATCCGTTTTAATTCTTTTAATGAAGCAATGATAGTATAAAATATTTCATAAGGTATAGAGAAAAAAATAAACAAATTTAAAAAAATAATTTAATTATATTCTATGCAGTAAAAATCATTATATTATTAGGCACGAAAATTTGTTGTTGAAAAGGTTTGAAGTTTAGGAATATAGAAACAACAAAAAAGTAAGTAATATTGGTAAAATATGTGCAAAATAATGTTTTTTTAAAATATCTATGGACATAAAACCAATAATTTATGGTTATGTATATTATGATATATCTAAATATCGCAGAAAAAATTAGTAAATTTTTTTTTTAATTCATAGGTCTATAACTGAATATAAGATTTTAAAATAGATAAAATATATATAAACAATCAAAAAATCATGTCAATTTATTCTTACCATAATAAATTAAAAGTAGAAGTATTATCAATAATATATTAAATATTCATACTCTTTAAAATCATTTTATTAAAAGACTCTTTACGTTATATTATAGCTGTCCTTTAATAAGTTGCAGATGAAAAAAAACATTTGCATATCATGCAAAAGTAATAAAATTATTCGTATTTACGAAATAAATTTCTATTTAAGATTTTATGATTTTAAAATTTGCAGTAATAAATAAATATTCATAGATGAGATTGCAAGTATTATTATTTTTGATATATAATATTTAGGGTTATAATACATTTTTGATTGCAAGTATATAATTTAATTTCCGAATAGAATAGCCTTGTTAAATTTCTCATGTTGCTAAATCATTGAATAATATCATTTTGTTGAATTTTTATTGAATTCTCACATAAAAAATATATATCCTCACGTGTATTTAATTCTATCAAAAGTAGTCAGATGGAGTTGGTAAAGTTTATGACATTTCAAAGGGCGTTTTTAAAGTCTAAAACACACAAATTTTAAGGATTTTTATAATTAAGGCTGTAAAAATAAATACACAAAAATGCTTATAAATAAGAAAAGTAGAGCACAAGGCATTTTATATTATATATAAGATCGTAGCATCTGTTTTTTTTTGTTTTTGAAATTATAATAAAAAAACAAGGGTTTTTATAGGTAAAATTGTGGATTTATGCCGTACTTTTTACGAAAAATAGAATAGTAATCATGTTTTAGGATGCAATAAAATTATATAATAAAATAAAGCAATCACACATAAAAAAATCGATGTATATAGTACATCATATCTAAATCGACGTTTTTCGAAAATTTATATTTATCGTAAGTTGAAACTACATTCAAGAAAAAAATATCAGTCTTACCAAAAAAAACTTTGTTTTATATATTTCATATTTCTTTATAATGCTATAAAGCCTATTCTCGATGCATAAATTTAATCTTTTTTTACATTTAATTTTTACACAACTCTTTTCGTCCTCTGAAACTATTTTAAATACTATTGTTGTAAAATTTACAATTTAAAAGGTTTATTAATGTAAATATATAACATAATATGTAATTATTATCAAAAAACAAATTTAATAGCTTACGAAAAAAATGTATGAATGGTGGTAAAAATATAATATGTAGCCCAAAACATTATGAAAATACGTAAAGTAAATTTAAAAGGTTTTTTATCTGGTAAAAACATATATGTAATAAATAGAATCACATTTAATTAAATGATAAATATAATTTTACATTGAAATTAACAAACCTTACATTTATGCGCATATAAAAAACGAATATATATAAGAATAACTTATCGCCGTATTTTAACCAGTGAAGCAAATATTTCATTATGTTGGTGACGCAAAATCGTTTTAAATTTTAATGGCCTTAAAAATAATTGTAAAAAAATTAAATATAACATAATATGACATAATTTAAGTAATTAAGAATATATAATAAAACACCACAGATAATTAATTTTCAAAAGTAAATATAAGCTAAATAATTTTTAAATGGCTAAATTTTTACTGAATTTTTACAATATTTTATGAATCAAAAAGATATTTCGTGATTTGAAAATTAATTCGAATTTGAAAACCTTTTTACAAGTTTATAAATTGGAAATTACGCTATTTCTACAAATTATCGTTATTTTTTTAAATTTTAAAACAAAGCTAAAAAGAATATTAGATCATAATACAAGCATATTTTAAGATCACAGTTTTTTTCAATTTGAATTTATGAATATATACAATAGAAACGTCCCAATCGTATATTTATCACGTGTGGAACGCTGAAAATTTTCTTATGCGGAACCAAAAGCGTTTACACACTTATATCCAATGAAATTAACAGCGCTGAATTATGATTAGGTTCAAAATATTATTTTTATCGCTATTAAAACAGTTTATTTAAAAATAGCTTTCTTGAACACGACGAAACACTCTTTTCCACATTTCTTTGCCACTGATAATATTAACATCCTTCCCATGATATGAACGTATCATAAAAAGAGAATTAATATAAATTAAACATTTACTACTTTAGTAGGATCTATTACATATAAAAAAGGCCTTTTTAAAGTATTCACATCAATTATGGATGTCTTTAGTTTAAATATATATAAATCTAATATTGACATTTGCCTCTTTATAATATTGAATGTGTTTTTAAGCAAAATATTCTAATCAAAAAACAAAAAAAAGCTATAAAACAATGAATTTTGTTGAAAAATATTTTTTTATGTGGAAATTATTGCTATTCAACCTATCTGTGACCACAATCTATGATCGTTGACATATTATATGATGTTTATTTAGAAAAATAAGAAAATACAATGGAAATTTAAAAAATAGATATTATAGTATTTTCTTTCATTAGCATAAATTCATACAAAATTTGCTATATTCAAGTGTTAATATATTAAAACTTCAGCCCATAAAAAATAAATTACTTTCTAAATACTTTCTAACACCTTTCTTAATTTAAAATATAAGATTGGTAATTATCCTTAAGAGCGATTTTTATATATATTTTTGCATCATAGAAATATTTTAGGTATATTACCAATTTCAGTCTTTGTGTTTATTTTTAAAATAAATGCTTGGTACTGTACGGTTTGTCATTTTTCGCGAAGGCAAGATCAAAGAAATATTTAACTTTTCATTTTGTGAAATTTATATTTAAAATACTTGCTGTTCGTTTCCCCATCAACATTTTACAGATATAATGCAATTCAGATCAAATGATGGAAATACAAATAAAAGTATATAACTGTAATTTTTGATTTATTTAGAGATTTTTATCTTTAAAATGTAAATAGCAGGGGCAACATCAAATATATTGTTTCTGCTTTTAGTCAAATATTTTAAGAGAAATAAATTTAGATAATATTTCTAGCACACTTTCTATGTAATTGTTGAAATATCTGTCAGAGAAATTTCTTTTTGTTTTATTTTCCATGGTTTTAAATCCTTTGAATTTATAGGCACATAATATACCTTATATTCATCTTAGATTTTATTTTTTTACGGGAAAAATGTTCGCATTAAATATATTAAAACACCGAAAAAAGTAGATCTACTTCAATAATATACAATAAATAACAGAAAATACTAAATGTATCAGTTTCTATTTGTACATTTATACATAAAAGATAACAGACTAAAAATCGTTGCCTTTAGAAAATAGAAACAAACTTTATATTCATCAGAAAAATTTATTATTATGCATTAATTTTAAAAAACCTTTTAAACGACTTCTACAAAAAAATATTTGCCATATTATTTATTATCATAATGTCGTATATTGATTCAAGATAATCTAACATGGTCTTTCATAATTATTATTTTATACTTATATAAATACTCACTTTAATTAATTTATTATTTATCTGATTTTTATTTAATCTAATCTCCAAATAATTCATAAATTAATAGCATGGTAAGGAATCCAATAGAATTCCATTATTATGAAAATTTATTTAAATTTAACATATTAATTGAACAGTAAAAATATATTTATAAACATAACCAACAAGAAAATATAGTCGATATTATTTTATTCAAGTATTATACCATTATTTTATCACATACAATAGAAAATTCGTTTTCTAAAAAAAATAGCTTTCCCCTATGTTTTTATTTTTGTTTTGACTATATTTTAAAAATAAAATCCTTAACACAAGCTCATAGTGCTTAATATCACGTGAAATGCCAAAATTTTTTTCATGAAGTTTAATACATTAACCACATATTAATGATCTTATCACTGGTTCTTTACATATAAATCAAGTCTCTATTCTTTTAATTATGTATCACAAGATTAAATTGGTTGAAGCTTGATAAAATGATACATAGTTTATTTTATTTTAGACTATTAAAAAAGATTTTTAATATATGTGAATATGAATTTCATTTTAAGCATCCAAAATCATGAAAAATAAATATTTATAAATAAGGTCATGATCACATTATATATATATATAATTCAAGAGTGGTTATTTATAATTCTTAAGGCTATGAAACCAACGGTTTCTTTTTTAATTATTATATCCAACACCTATATATTTTTCAAAATGAATCTAGAAGATTTAATAACAATTCGCTGTAAAATATACATGCATCTAAAATGAAATTAATATGAAAAAGGTAACAATTGCACATTTTAAAACTGTATTTAGAAATTTTAAAGCGAAGAATTTTTAAGTTTTTATAAAGCTTTTCATTAATGTTATTTTTTTAATTTTTTTGTTTTTTTTTCACACTCAAAATATACAGGAACTTCTTTACACGTATTTTTATTGATTTTAAGCTTATTCATTTTTTTACATTCTTTACCAAGGGGTATTTGGTACTAGGAATATTACAACACCTTATGCATTTGTCATAATATACCCCTGATCATTACCATTCAACAGTCTTTCTTATCTTAAATAATATGAGATTCATTTATTGTGTTTTTTTTATCTCAAATGTATTTTATGCCTAATAAGTAGTGTTATTTTAGACCCTAATATATTTTTTTATGAATTCGTAACAGCTTCATCTTTTATGGTAAATAGGGTCTAATTTGCTTAATTTATATATATTTAAACTTTTAAAGATTGCAAGATGCTATGCTTTCTATATTTTTCATATAAAACTTCCGTTAATTTGCCAATGCTATCGCAATTTTCCTTTAATCATAACAATAATACATATCCCTTCTTTCGCATACAATTATATTATTTATAGTCTTATTAAGCCAAATTTTCTTCAAAGATAAGATATCCCATCTCTTTTTCTACTTATTTATTTTCAATATATTATTGTATTGGGTAAGTTCAGATCTTTTTAGTTTTATTATAGCTAAAGCGTCTCGATAAGATAAATTATAAAAGTCTTAATATTTCATCATATAAATCACTCCAAATTATATTCATTTATACATACCAGCTCATAGCACAATAGATACCTTTGACATTTTTTTCCAAGTCGATTTGGTCCTTTTCAAATCCATCAATTATTTAAAATTCAACATAATTTATTGCACGTGGTGCAGCGAATAAATTAAGTTCCAAAAGCAAGGTTTTTTTATTTTCATGTATAATTTTTTATGTAGATTTGGTCTTTGAGAAAAAAATAGAAAATAAATGATTCTACATCTCTAACCAAAAAAAATTCCGAAGATTACATAATTTTTTTATATTTATAGTCACTAAATACAATAAGTCGTATATGTGGGGGTTAGGATGCCTGCCGAGGCAAAAGCATATGCGCTTGAAATATAATAAAGAAAAACACACAAAGCAATAACTCTTGTAAAAAGAAGATGTATTTAAGAAGATTGCTAAGATTATGATGCTTGAAATAACATTAGAAAAGCATGTTCTCTAGAGCAAACTAGAGTTATGCTTGAATAAATTAAAACGGCTGAAGTTCAAATAAACCCATAAATAAATATAATATCTATTTAAGAAAAATACATATAAAAAACATATTCGTTTTATCTCTCTTTTTATTATTAGTACTAAATTTAAATATTTGGAAGAACGGAACTTAAATGCAAGACTTATACAGAGTATTTTAAATAGTTGAATAATATTAATATTATATTTTCTCTAAACCACTTATAAATGCACAATTCGATGGATTTATCTGGTTTCTTCCTTTTAATATTGATCCGCGTTTAATGAGAAAGTTTATTACATATCTCACTTACAAATTAAATAAGCTTTCAATAAATGTATATTGAGCGTGAAAATATAATGGTAAGATCAATAACAATATTATGTATGAATGATTAAAATCACCACTTCCTAGTCATAAAAAAAAAATTTAAGTACAGATATCAAAGATGCCCCTAAATTCATTTGAACTGGAAATATAAAATTTCTCTGATTATTATACTTATATGTCGTTGTTTAATTTACCTAAATTTCGTTTAATATTATGTTTAGTCAATAATTT
This sequence comes from Rhyacophila brunnea, assembly GCF_057557595.1. Classification (NCBI taxonomy): domain Eukaryota; kingdom Metazoa; phylum Arthropoda; class Insecta; order Trichoptera; family Rhyacophilidae; genus Rhyacophila; species Rhyacophila brunnea. The sequence continues at coordinate 362,854 of NW_028233355.1, forward strand.
CTAACCTCAATATGTGTTTATAGAAGCATGAGTAATATTTTCAAACAGTTTTATCAAGAAATTTAATAACTATAATAGCTTAATTAAGGTTTCGAAAAACCTTAATTGGTGCTTTATGTAATATTTTAACAAATCAAAATGTATTTTTTATTTTTTAAATTTACGTTCCATCTTGATCAATTACTCTCTTGATAAAGTTTAGAATTAAAAGTATATCAACATCCTTTATTATAGAAAATATAAGATTTAAATACCAGACATAAAATACACTTAAAGTTTTTTTACCTCTGTATTTTATTCTAAACTTTCATAGTGTATTTTTTATATTTCAAAGTGTTAGAAAAAACACCAGCATTAATTGTGTTTTTAAAGTGCGGAATTGCGATTTAAATTTTTTTATTCGTTTTATATTATTCCATCACAAGATATAACTAGAAATATAAAAAACCAGATATTCATAGAATAGAAAATTTTATAAAAATCAAATAAATAATACAGTAGCATACTATAATAATAGAAAAATAGAAAAATTTTAAAATTGATATCTTGGTAAAATTACAGAATTGGCATCAAAAATATATATTAATTTTTAAAAAAATACACTTTATCACATTCGATAGAAAGAAAGTGAGTTAAATTGTAGCCGATTAAAATAAAATATCATTGGCTTAATTTTTTTGTGAAACAACTGCGATATTACATCTTATCTTGTTTGTTTCATATTAACTATATATTATATCCCTTATAAAAAAATTATGAAATTTATATGGTCTTTTTTATTATGTTTAATGCCATGTTTTATTAAGATGGAAGATTCTGAAGAAAAAAAGAGTTTTTTTGTGATGCCTATTTTAAGAGTTGCTTCATTAGGTTTACGAATACTTAATAAAGTAGCAAGTGTTCTTTAGTTATATAATATTAAAATACAAATAAAATCAATAAACAGTAGTTGAAATTTATCTTTAATACAGAATAATTGTTTTTTTCTGCTTTTAATTATAATAACAGAAACAAAATTTAAACATTAAATTATTCTGGTAAAAGAATAGCTTTAATTCTTACGTGTTAGAGATTCTAGTAAATTTTAAATGAATAATAATGCTAGTTCTAGCCAAACTTTCTTTAAATTTGGTTTTCTGGAAAGAAAATAAGTAAAAGTGTAATTGAGCTAGAAAACACACAAAAAGAGATTTAAAATAAAAATTTTAAAAAGAACACTGCCTTCTTTTTATTTGTCGGTAATATAACAGAATTATTATCTTACCACGAAAAAGTTGCTAATGTAATCTAAAGAAAACAGGGTGCATTTGAAAAAAAAATATATTTTGTACTAATTAAGATATCTTCAAGCAAAAACTCAAAATATATTGTTCCTGCGGAAGCATTATTTTTTGTATAGATCGCTTATTTTAAAAAATATGCTCAATCCATTTCTCTTAAAAACACCTGTAGTATGAACCTGGGAATGTTAGTAAAAATAAAATATATCAACTAAAAAATTATAAAAAGCAAAAATTAAACTTGGTTTATAGAATCGATGAATTCATAGTTTTTAATTTTTTCAGCTTTAGCCTTTTTAGATTATAAATATGTAATTTAGAACAAACATCTCTTTAATACAATTATTTGTTTTTCGGTGTATTTGATAGTATAAATTCGACAATTTAAGTGCAATAAAATATTTTAAAATGCCATTTTAGAAAAAACTATATCATAATAAGTTGAAGGTAGTTCTTTACCTAAAATATGAACACTTTATATCAAATTAAACGTTTATGCAAATTTTTTTCGCCCTTTCTATATTTCATATACATTTTTTCTTGGTGCTAATTTATAAAAACAAATGCTTAATGCATAAAAAAAGCTCGATTGTAAATTTAAAGATTTTTTGCGCTTTTTTTGCTCTCGGTCATTCTTTTATTTGCTTAAGTCTACCATACAATCCTTTGTGCAATAAAATAATTTTATTTAAAAATTCTAGATAATATAACTCATAAAAAGAAATTTTTCATCAACTTCATATTAATTAAACGTGTTTATATTTTATCAGAAAGAATAAAACACGATTTTTAACCCCTATTTCGTTTCGTAAAAAAAATCGTTTAATTTTAGATTCTACTATAAAAAAAATTGACTTTTCAATCCACTAAATTTCTTTGTAAAGTTTTTGTAAAATCCAAAACTGTTTGTGCCATGTATTTAAGGGCTAAAAATTTTTTTTATAGGTAATAAAATAAATGCATTGCAAAATATTTATAATTTAAAAAAAGTATCATTAAATTTATAAATACAAAATAACAAAAGAAATTGCAGCGTAGAACCGTAAAAACTTAATATTCTGATAATTATCTATGGAGGCAGGCAATATTCTTCTGATACGATATTAAAACTTATTATTTATTGGTCGCTGATTCAAAAAAAGTCTGTATGGAGAAAAATTATATAGAACGATCTATTCATGCAATTTTAAGAAAAAATTATAAAAAGCGGAGCAGCAGAAAATGGATATTTTTATTTCATCCTAGCAATTAAATATTTTAAAATGGTGTTATAGAAGTGGTCTTAGAAAATATATTTAAAATTATACATTATTAAAACTATAAAACGACAATATATCTTATAGCATGTACATATTTCAATTTTTTTACGTAAATCAGCATAATATTCTGTAATTGTACATAAATTATGAAACAATACATTCTTGTCATATAAAGCTATTTATATAATTTTTAAATGTAGAAAAATGTTCATTATCATTTTTTAACTTAATTTGACTGATATTTTGGCAATAATTGCAAAAAGGAACGTAAATCCAAATGATGCAAATTATAAACTTTATAATGAACTTTTAATAGCATATTTTTATCTCATGTTTATCATATTACATTGTATTTCTCTGAATTTTCTGCTTTGATGCAAATATAAAACTTTAGCAAAATAAATCGATATTTTATATAAACATCGTAAACTTTAATTCAATACCAAACCAAGTGGTAGATTTATTATTATGCGTTATCATATAAAATTTAGTTTTCTTTATAAAATGAATTTATAAACACATCTAATACTACTCCGATATATTTGGCATAAGAATATTTATCCGTAAAAACTTTCTTTTTTAAATTTTGCAAATTGGTTTACGTTAGATTTGCCGTCATAATTATACTAAAAAAGCGATATTGTCATGAATTCGCCATTCATCACTTAGATAATGATTTAGAAACAATAGATCATAATTATCTAGCTTTTTAGAAACATTTTTTTATGAAATCAAAAGCTTTAATATCATTAAGGTTTTAAAAAGGTTTATAGTTTAGATATTCTTTTTTTGATTAACAAATGTAGAAGAAGAATCTTTGCAAATAAGTAGACAAATAGTCTTTATTTATTAGATTCAAATATTATGCCATATTTTTTGGCGAATAGAATGATTTCAAGTCATCTTCATTAGTTGCAAAGTATAGATACATCTAGATTACACGTATGAATAATTTACTTCTTCTATTGCTACGCATTTTGCTCATAATAAATATGTTTGAACTGTAAATATTATTAAAAATAGGAAGAAGATACATTTAAACCTTTTAAAAATACAAATATAGCACGATAAGAGTTTTTAATCACATTTTCGTTGATGTAAACTACACTAAACACATCAAAATATATAATTTAATATTATTTTAATGCTAAAAAAACCTTTTTTACACATAAAGGAAGTAATTTATTAATTTTTTTCAAGGTTAATTAATAAACGAAAATGAATATTAATATACTACACATTTTAAAAAGTCAGAAGCAGAAAAAAATGTAATCAGTTCTGAAAAGAGCAATTAAACGACAAATATAATTAAGAAATAATAAAATAACATCATGAAATATAATTTAGAGTCTATTGTTTTTGGATTATGTCGAATATATACTTCTGATTACATAGGCGCTATGAACTACATAAAATGATATGTGTCTTATATGATATAATTAATGTCAAAAAAAGCGGTTTTGATGGTAAAGATCTATCAAATCAATCTTATTATCGAAAATTAAGCCTCTAGAATCTAATTTGGGTAAATAAAATAGCTTTAGCTGATAATTAACAGTAATCATTCCGATTCTTTATTTTCGTTTAGTTTATCATGGTTTAGTTAAATAAACAGAATTAATTATAGCGTGTATATAAATGGTTGAAAATTATAATTAAAAGCACAGCCAAATATTTTTTTAAAATTACAAAGAAGTAGAGAAAATCTCATACTATTGCGACAGTATAAAATTTAATTTATGTTTGCGACTATAAAACACAAATAACAACAGTAAGGAATTTATATGGGATGTGGGAACTCTGACATGATGAATTTTGGCCCTGTTCTAAAATATGATTTTAAACCTTATTTTTTGTTCGTCACTAAGTTCTAGAGCGGGTAATACAATAAAAAAACGAACCAAGAAAAAAAAAATAAAACATGATTAGACATCTATTTAGATGTTTACTAAAATAGCGTAGTGATTCGATCTTTTCATGTACAGAAATCATTTCCAAAAATAAAAGGAATCTAATATTTTTCTAAGTGTTCAATATATTTTTGAAATCTATGATTTATAAATAGTACAATTACCTTTAGGCGTGTTATTATACACAACATTTACACGTTTGCAGGCACAACATTATAATTGAATTTTTCATGATTTAAACAGATACAGACAAATAGATTTAGCCACTCCACAGATCCCCGTGCCTATTTTTGAGCCCAGATGAACTTTCTTGGTGATTCATTAATGCTTTCGTATTTAGATTTCTTATAGTGAAATGCAGTATTTCCTTCCATATATTCCAATTCATATTATCTAAAACACACATACCAGTTAATCTGAGCCCGTATAAATTAATGGCGTTCAAATAAACTATATTTCTTTTCTAAAATCACATTTAGATCCTCGATTATATTTTCTCATCGGATATTTATTTTCAATTTAAAATTGTTTTTCTTGAAATTCCCTAATTTTTTATCATTCTTATATTTGTTTCACCATAAAATATCTTCTAAAATAATTCTCAGAACTTCAATTTTTAAATATGACTCATTCTAAACTTTTGTAAATATTGGTTTCACTGTATAACATTTCATCGACCCACACCTTAATTTTTTCTTACAGGGCGAAAAAAAATGTTTTCTAATCAAGATTATCAGAAATAATTCTTTATTTCACCCTCAAGTCGCTTTTTGTAAAGTTTCATAGTTCTAGGAACAATTTTTCGCGTCTTTTTAATCATTTTTAAGGTATAATTAAAAAATTGGAAAGCGAAAATCCAACACATCGAAATCCCATCAGCTATTTAAACTTCCTTATATTATTTCTAAAAAAAAATTAGACGAAGTAAAATATAAAATATAATTTTTGATCAATAAAAACCAGATAATCGGATTGATACAAATACTTTAAAAGAAGTTTTAGAAATACGATTTCGTAAAAAAACATAATTGATTTTTAGATATTTTATATAAAAACACTAAAGATATTAGTTTCAAAATTACCAAACCGGAACGACTTAAGTATATATAATCTTGAATTGTGCCGCATGTACTAGAAACGGCCCTAGAAAAAAGTATATACAAAATGATAAGCTTATATACCAAATAAAAATTGAATTTGAGAAATAACATATATATATTATTGTTATTAATTTTTTAAGAATAGCCATTTTAAAATGCATCATATGAAGAAACTAAGATAAAAACTTCGAATATATTACTGATAGGAACTATCATCTACTTATAATTTATGCTGCATGAATTCTATAATTCGAATGTATACCATCATACGGAAAATGAATTAAAAACATCAAAGATTAAAATCCGTAAAACATGACGCATATCTTCTAAATCCCATTATAAATCTTAATAATGAGCAATCGAATCAATTTATATATGTTTTGTGGTAATATCTTTTGCATGATTATATTATAAGAATTATCGGACAGTCATAATTTACATGTATAAAATATAGAAATGAAAGAAATTATTATAATTGAGAGAAGAATCAAATAGATTTATAGATATTTAGATTGTTTGAAATAAGATAAAAATCATATTTCGCTAGTTAGATATAATTTCATAATCAAACTTTTGAACTTAAACAAAGCTCTTGGATTATATTTTTACTCGATTTTACGGCTTATAAAAAAAATATCTAGATGCACATGATCTCTTTGAGTCTTTATTTGAGTTACATAATTTTTTTTGTGCAATCAGAATATATACTCGAGTAACGGCTTAATATGAATCGAACGAATTTCTTGAAAGATAAAATTTTTTTGAGCTTAGAACAATACAAAAATAAGCTTCAATATCAACATAATAACTTTAGCATCAAAAAAATATATACAATGTCATTTAACATCCTAGATTTTGCTATATATTTTGAAATTAAATATTCTAATTATTTTTACCATGAAATTACGATTGGAACGTATACTGAGGCCGCCATCATTCCTATGAAAATTATATTGATGACGCCATTTATGCGCTTCAGTACCTTTACTTAATTATTGATTTTTTTAATGGATTTGATACAAATGTTTTGTGCTTTCATCATCACTTTTATTTATTGATATTAATAATGAATTATTTACCTTGTATTTTGCGCCATAAATATTTCCATTTTTTTGATAATAACACATATTATTATAATCAAAATAAATCAGAAATGTTAACCCATTCCATGAATTTCACATTTAACATACTTAAAAAATATAAATAAGTCCTTTGTGTTCATTTAATATTCTAACTTATACAGTGGTTACACCCACACGATTTTTCAGCCTTAAGAAAAGAATCATTTTTAAATACACTGGGCAGCATATATGTAGAATATGGGTAGGATTCATGTGAATCATAATTTTTGCATATATATTATCATGTTTATTATTTTTTCTTGTTTCCCCTTTCTGAAATTATAATTATCACATCAAATATTATGAAAACATTTACAGAATTAATAAGATAATAACGGAATCTAGCTCTGCGATAATTGCAAGTTTTGTAGCTTAACAAATATGAACTAGTAAAAGATTATAAATGCTCGAATGATCACATGTAAATTTAAAAAATAAGACAATTATATGGTATTATGTTTCATTCCAAGAAAAAATCAATTGAAATTAAAATAAAAAAAATTAAAAATCAAATATTTTAAGTGGGGAAGATAATTATATTAATAATAAAAAATGCAGATATTATAAGCATGATTCACATTCGTTTTAGAATTAACCATTATAAATGCAAATCAAATTATATTTATTGATTTTTATAAAGAATAATATTACCATGTATTTATTTCTGGGTATTAAAAGATTTTTTCAAATCATATAAAACATTAAGTTTTTTTTACGTTATATAATTGGCAAAAAATAAGATCAAAGGTAAAATTCATATGAATCAAATAAATGAATTTTTTTTGAACATTATTAATTTAAAAAACAAAACAATTATTATAGATGCGTATGAAATTCGGCTATTTAGTTCCAAATATTTGTTTTTTGAAATAAAAAAAATAGATAGAAAGAAGAAAAGTTATTGTTTAATCTTTGCTAAAATTTATAAAAAATTCGCATATTTGAGCTATATATCAAAACATTCTTATTTTAAGAAACAATTTTCTACCTGCACTATATAATCCGATGTTCAGTGTGATATGTTCTTGAGAATGATTAGACTTTAAAAAAATTTTATACTATTTTACAAGACCTATTATCATAATTTTTTCAGTGTTTTTTAGATTAATAATAAATTTAAAGCCACATTACAAATCTACAATCGCTCATTGTGTATGTATTCAAAATGATAAGTTAAACCAAACACAAATACACATGCACATGCAATATACTTGTATCAATCATTAAATCTATAAACTTCTGCATTATTTATGGGGTCTGAAATCGAAGTTTTTTGATTTTTAATTATAATTTTTACCAATAAATCAGTGTTAAATTTCACAATAACTAATGAAAATTTATAGAAATAACGATATGACTTATGTTTATAGTCACAAAAATCAATATTTTTTTGTTTTTTATAGATAAAGCTCACAAGATAATCAAAATTCAGTACAAAAAACATAAATCAGTTTAATATGAACAACTATTGAATCTTACAAATTTTTTGGGTCAATAGATAACACTGTATATAAATAAAGCAAATTCAGTCATTAAACAAAAAAAGCATGTATGCAAATACATTTAAGACTAATAAGAATATGCTCTAAAATATAGAATAAAATAGAGTAAAGGCGCTCCTTTATGTGTTTCAAGCAATGTAAACTTAAGATACACATGATTTCAATATTTTATTATATATAATCATAAATTAAACTAGTTTTAATGCGATCTTCCCTTACTTTAAATTATGAAGCAACTGAAATATAATTACGATGAAATGCCAGTGTTTTATGGTATCATGGTTTACAAAAAGCATTCCTTCAACAAATAAATTCTAAGCATTATATAATAGATTCCATTATATTTATAGACGCATAAAACCTTTTCTATTTAATTGATTTTTCTGCACAATCAAAAAAATCTAAACTTTCGTTTATATCCTTAATTTTGCCAATTTTTTGTAATTAATATCGCATAAAAATTTTTATAAAGATTACAATGCTTTATGAAGCATTATAAATGATTCTGAAACATAGTGTTTTTTCTAAATTTTACGCAAGTAAAAGTTCCATGATATTACACGCCTTTTTTCAAACATAAAATGTATTTAAAATTAAATTTAACAATTTATATCAGATATAATAGCTTAATTTTAATATCAAAAATCATAAGCTTTAGGTCTTTTTCTAAAATATACAATTCTATTATTTTTTTAAAACCAATATGACTAAAATAAAATAGAATCGAAATAAATATATTATATAAGAGTATATAGTACATTGGATTTTATATATTATGAACAGAAGTTAGAGAAAATATATATAGGTAAAGTTCAGAAGGGATGAGTTTATGAAGATAAATTACAAAATTAATTATAGAAAAATATAGTAAAATATATTATTTTTATTTTACATAGAACACTAAAATTTTTTAAAATATTTCTATATCTATGGTATCAGATAATAACCAAGTGCCAGCAAATAAAATTACTATAAAAAGTATAAAATGTGCTGTTTACAAAAATAAATTAAAGTTAACACATGTATATTATACAGACTAAACATCTATCACAAGGAATAAATATTTTTATCCACGGAAAAAACAAAAAAAACTTTTTTAGATGATTGTATCGATAGGCAGTAATTTTATATAATATTTTATTATATGTTTAAGATAATGGAAAAATGTTTACAATATGAAGTCTGGGATTTCTAAAACCCAATCTTCGAGATGACTTATATATAGATAGATATGATATGTTCATACCCTATTATTATATTGATAGAGATAAAAATGTAGACATTAGCTTTTATTTGCTTTATCTAAATTTTTAATATTTTATTATCTAAAAAACCTTGATTTTTGTGAATTGTGCATGTCTACTATCACTGCGAGGATATTAAAATAGAAAATATTTTTTAGAAAGTTAATAACGAAATCTATATTTATTTGAAAAGTTGCAGAAATGGAAATATAATTATTTAATATTTTATCGAAGAATTTTTATATCTGAAATAATTTTTTTGTGATTTATTAATCCAGATGCATCAAATATTTTCAAATCGTAATTAATAAATGCATATAGATAATATAGCTAAGAATTACAGTGTACGATAAAATTTATAATATTTTCTACCAATGTAGATTAAAATTGAAACAACTAAACACTTAAAAAAAATATTTAGTTTAATAAGGCACTGTTTTTTTTTGAATTCAAAAAATAACAGTGCCTTATTATATTGAATCAATCCTTATTTTTTTTTAAATATTTTACATGGATTGTCTTATCCAAGTGTTTTATAAAGTTCTCCTATCAAGCTTACTAGGATTTAGAAGATTTCTTAGCAAATTATAAATAAATAATATAAATTGAGAAAAAATACAAACATAATTTGTGCTATGTTTGCTTGTTTTTACTTAGAAATTGAACATTAAATTCTTTATATATATTGATAAAAATTTGCATCAATGTTTATATTTGTAATGATTTTACTGCAATAAGTAGAAATTAAAAATCATATTTAGTAAAAATTTATATAATCGTTTATAGAAATCCTAAAAAAAATGGCAGTGTCCTACTTTGATGGTAGGTAAATATTTTGAAAAAAATATTATTTTTGTAATTTTTTTTGAATTAATAAAAGCGATAAATATGTATTAACATATTTATATTATTGTTCTTTGAATATAAAAAATTTCCTTAAACTATGAAAAACATAATAATGCTGTACTAAAATATATTTTTTTTATCATTAAAAATATATAAATTCTGGAGAATCAAATATAATAATTAAAAGAATAAAAAAATTAATAAAATAAATCGGATAGATCAGAGATTTAGATCAAATTTAGAAATGATTATATTATATTTTTTTATATTAAATACAACATTTAAAATTTATTCAATCAGGGAAACAAGAATTTACTAATTATAACACTTATTGTGATTGAATTTTTATAGCAAAAGATACGACGATGGAGTGAAAAATCTAGAATATTATTCAAATAAGCATTTTTTATATCAAACCATATCTTTAAGAACGCGATTTAACATTATCAAAATTATAATTTTAAGCACATTGCATATTTATAATGATCAAAAAAAAAGGGATACAAACAAATTTATTCAAGTAAATAAGGGCAGTAACATAGATAATTTAGTATTTTTATCCAGTTTAAACCATTGAGCCAAAATCTCGAAAGAGGAAGGCGGATTGATGTGAATTTGGCAGATAATGCTATAATAAAAGGTGATGATGGAGTTCGCTGCAGTGATGTATTCACGCAAGCTATTTAACAATACAAATACGCTAATATTCAAGCAATACATAGATAAAATTCTAATAGACTCGAAGATGAAAATCAGCGATTCTACAATAAAATAAATGAAATGTGATTAATAATAAATGAAACGCTTAATCTAATTTATAGTTGAACAAGATATGCTTATTTTAATTAAAAAGTACAATTACTGTATAATTTTGAACTTTATAATTTATCTAACGCACTCTGATAAATTTTCCTTATTAGAGAACGTAAAATTATAAAAGCTTATTAAATATATGAAACCTTTTTTTGCTTGGCGATAGATTAGAATTATAATCACAATTACCATTTTAATGATTTTGCATATGAATTTCTTTATATGGTATTGTATCTATATTTATTTGTGATTCTAACATGTTATTTCGTATACTATTTTATAGAATCTATGATTAGTAGTTTTGTCGAGGCCTCAAAGAAGTAATTTCATTATTTATTGTATCATTGTTTTTTCATTTTAGAATATAAATTCTTACCTAAAATTGCTTAGTTTGTGTCATTTCCTTTTACTGTATCAATCTCGAGTCAACATATATACATGCCCTATTTAACAAAAATAATTAGATACATAACGAAATCATTAAGTTTGTACACCCATATAAGTATTTTTATTTGGTTTCACTCAAATTCATAAGACAATGTGCTAATATTTATAATATATTCTTAATTTAGTTACTTATAAATTATCTTGATTGATTTCTAAGAATAGAAAATTTTTATCATGACAAAATGAAAATTAAAAGCTAAATTTAACGTAATTTAATTTTTATGTGCATTTTTAGTATCTCTATTCTTTGGTAGATTTATTATTCAAAAGTAAAAATTTATTTTTACGCATTAAACTAGGTCATAGAAACAGCGCATAATAGTTCATATAGCATTTTTTGAAACCTTTGAAAATATAATAGCGACGTTTGAGAGTCTTAAACAGGTCACTTATAATTGTTAAATTTAATGTTTAAGATTCAAAATGTTTTTAAAAAGAAGGTATTTTATATGCTAAATATGTACTTAAAGCTGCATAGCTTCCAGGGAAATGGTATACATTGATAGACCGACCAAAAATAAGAATTCAGCCATCAACATACACTTGAATATGGCGCCGAACAAACTAGACTATATTTTCATGGTGCAAGTAATCAAAGCCATATTGGTATAATTGACATGTTTTCCCGTAACAGCGACCCGATTGATGAGATCAATTTTAAACCACACATCTCTTTTTATTCAAAGACATGTCGAATTCCAATTATTAGCAATTCTCTACAAAATTTGAATGTATAATAATCAGAATTATATAATATAGGATTTTTACAATGCACTAAAATTTTAAAATTATTGAAGGGGGGTTCAATATATGTTACAGCTTTATGAAGATTTAGTTTAAGATGGTATTGACCTTTATATTTCAAAAATGTTATCTATATTTTAGAAAAGGACGATCTTAAATTTTGTAATCTGCGTATAGGTATTTAGAAAAATTTAATCCTCATATGATATGATATTTATTGATTTGTAAATATGTTCTATGGTATAGTAAAAAGAATTCAGCAAAAGGCATCAAAGGAATTTGAATGCAAAATCAAATCAAAGTATGCGTTTTAAAAATTCCATCATAATAAACCGAAGAACAGATGAGGCTCGAAAATGAAAACTTATCAAAGCAGATAAAAGATAACGGTACATGTAAATTAGTATATTATTACGACTCATATTTGAAACCGTACAAATTATACACATAGATAAATCGAAGTTAACAATATCAAAGTGAGTCCAAAGGTAAAACTAATTAGATGCACTCGGGCTTTTTAATACAAAATTTAATCATGAGGACCATACAGTAATATTTATTTTAACATAGCATATTATGCCAGAAAAAAATTGTATAAGCAACTTATAATAAATTTAGCAAATATGAATAACTTAAATACAATCTAATCAACAATATATTTCTGATGAATACACTCAATGTTTGAAAATATTTGCAAATAAAAAATTAGGTAATTTTTATTTATGGGCTATATTTATAGTCGTAATTTTAGTTTTTGTTCTCAGGCACAGCTTGCTTGATACTCTGTACACACAGTTTATTTATACTTTCGGCTATCTTCTCCTCTCCACAGTCTTCTTCAATACCCCACCTTCTTTCGAGACCTCTTAATTCAAGGGTTTTTCTCAATCCCAATGTTTGAATATATGCCTCAACCTGGTTCGTGACATCTAGTTCCTTCAGGTACCTTCTATGATATCGTGTAACCACACCGTCCCATGTTATAACATATGGAATAATTTTTGTCTTGCATTTGTATATTAATGATAGTTCAGATGCTAGCAGGTCATATTTTCTCAATTTTTCGTTTTCAACTATGTTTATGTTGTCAATACTTGTCACGCCAATTTCGATCAGTGTGATGCAGTTCTTCTTTTTGTCATATACAAAAATATCAGGTCTGTCGTTCGATAACTTGATGTCTGTTTTAATTCTTGTATCTACTTTAATCTCTGCGAATTCGTTTTCCATTATTTCTTGTACAGAGTGTCTGCGGATTTTTTTTGTTTTTTTGAAGTTGTATTTTCTTGCCAGCATAAAGTGAAGACATCTTACAATCTCATTGTGTCTTCTTGTATAGTCATGACCAAGCATTTTTTTACATCTGCTTGCTAAGTGGTCGACAGTTTTTATTGAGTCGTTACAGTGCGGGCACCTTGATCTATTTCCAAAGAATATGTTTCTATCCTGAATAAAGCAGAATCTAGCTTCTTCTAATGGTCTGATATTTCCATATTGTAGCCACTTTGAGGATCCTGATATTTCTAGCGTTGTATTTTTATGAACATCGAAGAGTTTTTGATGTAGTGTTTTTTGTTTTATTTTACACAATAAACTCTCTTTTTGTTTTAATTCAAGCGTAGAAAGATCTATGTCAACAAGGCCATATTTTGTTCTGAGGAATTCATTTATTACGGATAAGTGGGTTGCATTTTCATTTTCAAATTTCAATATCGCAGCTTTTCTGGGTGATTGTCCTTTTTCTTGGTTTAGAGTTTTATATAGTTGGTAAAGTATTCTTTCGGATTTAAACTCAAAATTTTCCAATCCACGTCCTAGTTCATTTCTTTTAAGATATAATCTTTCTTTATTCGCTGGTTGTAAGTGTAATTCATTTTCTATTAATATTCGCCTAATTTCATCATCTAGCCTTTTAAAATCTTCTGGTTCTAGCTTTAATAAGCCCACATAGTAGTTTATCAGTGATATTGCATATTCATTAATCGCGTTTATTATGTTTTTACCATTTAGTTTTGTTTTGCATATGCTTTTTACTCCATCAAGCATTTCCTTTCTAATTTTATCCATCGTTTCCGGCTTAGTTCTCAATTTGGAATCTTCCAGTATCCCGAGGTATTTATATCCATCTTTTCATTCTATTACTGTGGCAATATCTTTGCAATTGATATTGTTAGTAGCTGATTTGGTAACATTAATTTCCATTCCTATACATCCGAAGAATTTTGTTGCTTTATTGGACATTAGTTTTAAGTTACTTTCTTCTTGCGAAAAAATCTTTAAATCGTCAATGAAAACGGAAGTGATTGGTTGTAAATGCCTTCTTATCAAGGTTAATGGCTATTGAGGGAAACTTTTCATTATATCGGCAGCTTAGCGGATCCATACAAAGAACAAACAGTAGTGGAGATAAGCTATCCCATTGTATATTCCCCTTTTCAATTTTTTTCGATAAAATTTCTTCATTGTTCTATCTTAGAGATAACTTCCAGTTTTTTGTTAACACTGATATAAAGGAAATCATCCATTCTTGTATGTTAAGATTTTTAAGCAGGACAGGAGGTACTCGTGGTCGATTGAGTCAAATGCTTTTTTTTTATCGAACCATGTTACGTGTAATTCATTATTATGTTGACTGTTTATTGCTATGTTTATCATGGCTTGTTCTTTAGCTCCTTGTACTCTTCTGACTGTACCAAGTTGGTTTTCTGATAGTAGGTTTCGGGATTCGACGTCTTTCTGTAGTATCATTGTGACAGCTTGGGTTGTCAATTTATATAAGTTTGACATACATGTTATAGGTCTGAATTCCGATCCATTCAAAACTTCTTGTTTGGGTATGAGGTATGTGATCCCAGAGTAGAACCAACTTTTTACCTCTTTGTTTTCAAGGCATATTGATTTTACTGTTTCATATAATATTGGGTGTAATTTTGTGATTTTTTTGAATAAGAAGTTGTATATACCATCGCATCCAGCAGCTTTCCAGTTAGGCAGGTAGTTGATGATCTGGAAAAATTCTGTTTCAGAGATAAAAACCATTTGTGGTGTGTTTTCCAATGCGTTTTTGTGCAGGATAGTATCGAAGTTTAATATTTCCGTGCTTTTTGTCCACATATTTGACCAGAAATTCACAATATTTTCCTTATCTGCCTTAATTTCCGATTTTACCGTATCTGTCAATGCTCTATAAAATTGTCTTATGTTGACTTCGAACTGGGTGTTTGTTTTTGTAAATTCTTTTCTTTTTCCATATTGCATTATCTGTTTATTTATTATCCTTATTTTATCGTTATTTTTAGTAATCACTTCAAGGACATCATTTTTTTTTCAAGTATTTTATTATGTTGTCTCATGATTTTTCTTAGAAACTTTGTCTCACTTTCTGGGAGTTTACCTGAGCTACTTACGTATGATTTGAGGGTTGTGTTGATTTGATCATATCTTTTTATTTTTTCCTCCTTTATTAGTACGTAGTTTAATCCTTCCTGGACAGATTTTGATGTTAACTCTTCGTAACTTTTTTGAACAGCTTGCAAGATCTTTGCTATATCGCACATGTTTTGAGGGCGGTGGTTAGTGATATGCGCATTAACCGCTAAATTCAGACCTTCAATTATATCGCTTTTTACTTTAGTATATGGTATTTTTCTTGTTCTAGGGAGTTTCGTGATGTCCGTATTTTCTAAGTCCGTCAGTACACTGAGAAATGTTTTTTTGCATCTGTCGAGGTTAATGCAATAGTTAAGTGTTTTATAGTCTTCCTCTTGATCGCTTTGTTTTCTTCTTTTCGTTTCTATTTCTTTGAACTTTCGGACTTGTCTTCTTTTCCCATCTTTATCTTTTAGAACGTTTGATGATTTAGCTTTAATTTCAGTCATGCTCATATCACTGTTGAAAATATCATTGTAACTCTTTAGGAACTCTTGCCAGCCAGATCTCGGCATTCTTCCGAATCGTTTTAGGATCGAGGTATAAGCCTCTTGAATCCATTGCTCTTTCTCGGCGGTTGTATTCTTGCAGATGGCTATGAGAGTAAGAAGAGCCGTGGTATGAATGCGTGTGATCGTGTGAGTTTCAGGCAAGTTGTCTGTTGAGATTATCGTTACAGGATCGGTTTTTGAATGTTCATCTTTGTAGTTCTCCTCTCCTGTTTTTTCTTTATCCCCCATTGCAAATAAATAATAAACTATATTTAATTTAAAAAAGTTTATGCATGTATCATCAATGGATATCTACATCTAATGCAAGAAAGCAATTAAAATATGCTTTATGTTTTTATTGGATTTTTTTTAATTAAATTATAAAAAAATTTAAATATCTACCTTGACGTAATATTTAGGACATACAAACAAAATTGCTTGATTTTTCATTCTTCCCCTTGTAATTTAATATTTTTCATCCTCAACAATAAACCCTTGGCTGTAAAAATATTATTAATTTCAAGAAGCATGCCTATCACCAGATTACTTCCAGAAATTATACCTTTTGGCATTAACTTAGACATTTTATCACACAAAAGATCCAAACGGTTGTTGAAATCTACTGTATCGAATTCCGATAGTTTCAATAGTCGAGCTATATGAAAAGCATTAGATTTAGCTTTGAAAATATTTTTTTTAAAGTTTTCTATTATATTATCTAACCTAAGTCTAAATTCGTCTATGTTTTCTGTGCCAGATGATCCTTCTCTATAAATAGAATATCTTAAGATTTCTAATTCTTGAATCATTGCACTTTTCAGATTTTTGAGTTCCCATTCATATTTATTTGAATCACAGGCAAAAATTTTGCTTTTTTGCAGTAATGCTTCTAATTCAATCTCAACAGAATCAATCTCAATATTTATAAAACTATAATCAAGACAATAAAGTTTCTTTAATCGTCCAAATATAATTAAATAAAAACCATGGATATTTTGTGAAAATTTCAATTCAAATGAAACGCCTTTATTTTCATCATCGAAATATTTTTCGTTTGGTATATCTATTGATAATATTTCTTGCGTAGCCATAAGCTCAGACTTAAAACAAAAATAATTTTCAAAATATTTGAATACATTATTGTATTTCGTGCATTTTAAATAGTTATCATAGGAACATGTTTTTGATATATAGTACTCAGTGAAGTTTTGCTTTACAAACTGCAATTTATTGCCAAAAATAGCCAAAATAACCTTTTGAAAATAAGAATACGAAATTTTGTCCTTTAGATCTAATTTATGGTGATAAATATTTTCATCATAAAAAAATCTACAGCGTGAAACATGGGATTCATGAATAACATGATTAAATGATTCATTGTCCCTGGATCTCGCAAAAAATTGTGCTTTTTCAACAATATACGCTAGAATTTTATAATAACATGAAGTTTGAAGATTTGATACATAAAAACCTTTAACATCACCCAGGGAATCAAAATTAAAGTTGTTGTCTTTCCAAAATACCGTAATTCTTTGCATTTTTCCAGTCGAGTAAATATAATCGTAGTTAAAAGAATATGACTCTATATTATCTATATATTCCGCCTTAAGCTCAATTTCAATATGTAAATCAAAAATAGGATTTCCTATCTCTTCTATACGAAATACCAGACTTAAATTGTTATAATTTACTTCTTTTATACTAAAAAAGAGACTTTCACCTCTTGATTTTGCATTCATATAAAACGATGCTTCAAATCTTACATATCTTTTACCATCAACAGAGAAAAATATTTTGCATCTATCCTTGTTCATGCCCCTAAAGAATGAATCCCAATCTGCACCATGAGTTGAATGGACAAAATATTTATTTACTCTTGATTCGATATAATTTTTTGCTAAACTTTCTGCTTGATAGCACGTTACAAAATTTGCACCATGATCAAGACAAAATTTCGTAATTTCCATCTGTAGATTTTTATGCCTCTTTGGTAATTCATTAGAAAAATCCAATATGCTCATATTCAATTCTGATTTTTTCATATCAAACAGGTACAAAAAATTGACATATTCATCATGAATTCGTTGCAAATCGAGCCTAGTAAGATCTTCATGCATAATAATTAGGCTGGAAGACAACGCATTTCTGCGATGAATATTGCTCGGCAAATTGTGTTCTTCATTTTCTATAATTTGGAGTTCTTTTGTAAGCAAATTTCCTATTTTTGTACATTTATGTTTTTTTATTTCCACATTATAATGTTTTGTTTTGCATACCATGTCTCTTTTACTGTTTCTGTGGAGTTCTAAAATTGACAATAGAACAGCAAATCCACTTTTTTCCAAACATTCACAAAATTCAAGGTTATTTTCATTAAATAATATTTCGTCATCATTAACAATGTCATCGACCGAATCATATAAAGTAACGTTATTTCCAAAGTATAATTCCAAGGTAGATTCTGCAAATTTATGTGGACAGTCTTTATTGTAGCTCAAACATTTTTCTGTCAGAGATTCTGCTAATATCGGATTTGGTGCTATTTCATCGTTAAGCTTTTCCGTTATAATGTTTAAAGGATCACGCCTCACCATTTTAATCATGATATAGTTTTTATCAATATCAAGATCTCCATCATAGATGTTAATAAATTCCGAAATAAATCTAGATATATTTTCTTTGCACAGAGGATTTGTATCTTCTTCTCTGTTTATAATTTTTTCGGTAAAAAGAATATGTTTTCTATTATCATACTCGTGATCGTAAAAGAAATCTTCAATCTTATTAGCTACATCGTTGATGCTTAATGATTTATATACATCCTTGCTATTTTCAATATGACTACAAAAAATGCCATTAATGCTCATAGATGCTACGCATAATCCAAACAACATGTTTTATTTTGCATTTACGTAGATTTTCTTAACAAGACATATACACATAAATTAACCAGATTTGGATTATTTGTCAATTAACCATTACCATATCAACAAATTGGGGAAGTCGTTTTATTAAAATTTTAATGCCAAAAACAAGTTTTCTTTCCTTGTGTTGAACTCTTCTTCTGACAGCCTAAAATATATTTTCATTTCTTTCACTATAACATATAAACAAATTGAATAGTTTAAAATGATATATGATGCATCCAGATGATTATTTTTTGCTTAATATCTAGAAAAAAACAATAATAATGCGATATAAGTAAAGAGAGATCAACATTTATTATTGTTCTTTAATATTCATATTATAATTTAAACCGACTAAAAATTATTTGAACGTTATAGTGAAAGGTAGATCAATACAAGACATTTCAAACATATTTCTACAAGCAAACATCAAAATTGTATTATTTTCGGAAAATTCACATATCCATAAAAGGCTATACCTTAACTATTTCGGATCAATGGATAAATTCCTCGATGATCGAATCAAAAACATGTCCCACAGTCTATAAATTCATTAAAATCCATTAATTTTTTTAAAGTTTATGGAAAGTAATATAAATTTTTTTGTTAAAATTATTTGCATATAGCATGATATTAATACAATATTTTACAATGAATCGGAATTTATTCTTGGTATTTTTATTTATGTCAACTAGAGCGTTATAATACTTATTTAATCATAATCATAATACATCAATATTCTATTATGCGTATCTAGGTTCCTTTCTCACATCCTTTTTTTTTTAATGCTGTGGTCATCTTGCTGTTATAAGACAAAAATTTCTAGTATCTACACAAAAAATTTCACTTTTGTGTTTTCAATGGTGTTTAGATTCATTATGTGAAAAATGATATTAGCCTTTATAATCATCCGTATATATTACTAAACCCATTCTACCACTTTTCTAATGACATCATATCATTGCTTAGTTCTTATTAGAAAACTTTAGAAAATCCTTTTCTAGCCGATATGTCTGTGTCTACAATTATTAAAGCCAGATCTGATACATTACTCACTTCAAAGATGAGAATATACCTTATATTTAAGAAATGCTTCATCATATATATAATGCATCCAGACTCTTTCATTCTACCTAAATTTTTATGTTATTATTTTTTTAACCACACTTTAATATCAGCTAGCAGATATTTTATTTATGCAAATAACTTCGCATATGGTTTTTTTGTGCATGACTTTTTTTATGCAAGAGCATAAATTTCTAACAATTTATTTATATCAATTTTATGCTTGAAAACATGAATCTTTGATGGATAATATAGTTTTTTGAAATTTATAACTGGTGTAATTCATATACAGTTATTTACAGCCATCACAATTATCTTTTTAGCTTTAAAAGCCATGGTAAACTTGGATACATACAAAACCCACATAACCAAAATATCAAATTTTTGCAATGAGAATTGACAGATTTTTTTTTGATTCTAAATTACACAAACTCTGGACATTGTTAAAGGGTTAATCGTTCATTATAAATTTGTTGATATTCCATCTGGAAGTATTAGCCGCTCTGATTTTCAACTAATAATAATTTAGTCCATAAATATATAAAAACCGCAGAATATAAATTGAATTTTTTTTTTAATATAAATATATTTTAGTTTTTTATTTATGGGTTAAGTTTATTTTTACAATAGATCGTCTGAGACGTAGCTAGCCTATTGGAAATTTTGTTAATTCCTTGATACATCTTTTGACACCTTTATCAGATCGATTTCTATATACTGCTGTTATTTTCAGTTTTATATAAAAATATTTATATGTATGTTTCAGCATTTTTCTATAGAAAAAAAATATATGATTACGTTGATTGAAATATATAACTAGACATAACAACTATACTGAAGTTGATACTATAAATAAAAGAAGTATGAAATCTTGGTGAATGAACTTGGTTTAATTTATAAATGCAAAGCAGGATTAATAAATAAGTAAAGACTAGGGATAGTGTGGTTAAAAAATTTCATAAAAAATATGTCAGGGTGTTATTAATCCCGGAAAAAATAGAATAATATTTGCAAGCTCTCAATCCTCGCAAGAAACTTGAACTTATCTCATTTGAGTGGATAAGAGTAGTTGGTAAGATAGGCAGTTGATGAAGATTGATTAAGCGAAGGTGTCCAAGTATGTATCAAGGAGTTGTGCAATATTTCAAACGAGCTGAATTCGTCAAAATAAATTGATTAATATAAAAAAACTTAATCCATATTTAAAATAAAATAAAAAATTATATTGAACGAGGTAGTATGGTTCAATGGTTTATACTTAGGCGCTTTTTTTTGCAGTCGAGGGTTCTGTTATACACAACCCATATGATTGTCATGCGTATTTACCCGTAAGAAAATATTTAAAGTGGGCTGCCAGTGATAAACCATATAAAGCGACGACAATCCATGAGAAATAGGTGGTTACTTGTAAGCCGTTGACTTGTGAATTCGGTATGAAAAAAGATCTTACACTGGGCTAAATATTATAGGCAAATATAGAGCGTAGTTTATAGCTTGTTTACCTTAGCGATAAACAATGGACAGAATCCCATTTCCTCATCAAAACGAATGCCGCCCATGAGAAAGAGCTCAATACACGGTGATTATAGTAGACAAGAAGCGCTGGAGAAGGACCCACAGAGAGATGCAGAAATTATGTAATGGTTCCTATAGGTATAAAGAAACCCCCTAAAAGTAATATGTAATAACAAAAAAAATGATTGAATAAATAGTCGGCAAATGGTGCGTAAAATTTATCCAAAAAGTGGAGTAAAATATGTGGGTGCTTAAAAATCAATCTTTTAGCCATCTTACCATGTAAATGTTATGATACGTGACACCAATAATAATTATGTAATATATAAACCACAGGCAACGTTTATTTTCCATTTTAAATTTAAAATGAGTAAAATTTTATTGATCAAAATTTTGCCATCTATTTTTGAAATATCACAAAAAAATTATTTATATAAAGCAATAAAAACGAAACAGAGCATTAACTACATAATGTGTCATTTTTTTTCTCACAACCGAAAGCTTGAGGAAGTATCGTTTCATCAATAAAAAAAAATCAATTGTCAGTAAGTAAATTTTTTTCCTAATTCATATTCTATATATTTATTTTAATATTCCAGCATCATATTTTATCAAATTTGTTTTAAAATCTACAATCATCAATGGTAAATTTTATATAATCGCATATATGCAAAATGAATTGCACAGATGTGTCTCGATAATATTTCGTGCGATATAAAAATTTTATTTAATTATAATATAAAAGTCGATCAATCTGACAAATAAATATATAGTTGAATACATCGATGTTTTTTATAATTTAAGAAATAAAATTTATTCTATAAAATTCTCGATTAATTATTTGCATGTAATAAGCCAGTTTTTATAAGAATTCATGTAAAAGGAGCGATTCCTACGCCTAAATGGTGATATTAATCCTAAAATCAAATATTATTGTGTATATACATACAAAAACATAAACATATTATTGCAATTATAGCAGATTCTAAAATTATTAAACCATATAGCCTATTTTGATAATTTAAGGAATCTTTGACCCGAGTTATACTTTTAAATAGTATGGCCGTAGAAATTAAAGGTACGATCAAAAACAAAAAATTGTTATGTGGCATGAGCAAATATAGTATTTTCTGATTAAATAAATTGAAGTGCGATAATGCATCTTTTTTTTAGAATGAATTTGCATCAGTTTTGTAAAAACTGTATGAATACAATAATTCGCTGCTGTATTTTAAATTTAATTTTTTTTCTATTCAATTATCTACAATTTTTGGCAAAGATATACTGTTTTTGGATAAAAGAAATTATTTTCGTTGAATATTCAATATTTTATAAGCCCATAAATACTTAATCAAGAAGAGCTGTCTCAACAGAAGAAAAGTGGATTTTGAGTGCCTAACATCGTAGAAAAATGTATAATATTGTCCAATTTATCGCTTATATTCATTTTAAATTGATAAATAAACATTTTTGGATTTTAGCACGTGTGTTTATAAAAAAATTTAAAAGTCAGTGAATGAATAATTTTTTTTTGTGCTATGTTTTGCGCTAATTCACTTAATTTTACCGAGACTTTTTTTTAATCTTCTAGAATCTTAATTACCAAATCCGTCATTTGCCATTTTCCACGAATATAAGCAGATCAAATTTTCTTTAAATGCTAAATTATATGAGTTTACGAATCGTATTTATTTTTATTTTATCATTAATGCAACTTAGCTATATTTATCAAGGAACTTATATATTTATATAATTTATAATGTGGTGCTTTATTATGCAAATATATTATTTGGAAACTCTTAAAAAATCCAGAAAATATAGATTATCTATCAAAATTCTTAAGAAATGTATCTTAATGTTTACAAAAGTGTAATATGTATTTATGCGATGTAGATATTCGAATATAATTATATGAAATAGGAACAGAATTGTATTTATAAATTTACCTATTTATGTAAATTTAATGTCCAAAAATTGAATGAAGTCAGATAAAATATGTTAAAGTGACTTTTCTTTCTAACTATATATATATTTTATTGATAATATACTCGAATTATCTGTAAACAAAATTTTTATAAAATTTTTGGCGATTTATTTTATAACATATTTTTTTATAAAAATTGGCATTCTATATCAAGAGTTTTTAGAAAATAATGACTGCTTCATCTAAAAATACCATTATTTTCGGATTTACTGCACAAAAAAACGAAAAAAAAAGAAATCGCATCAAAATTCCATATTTTTTCCAATTACAGAAGTAAAGAACTTTCTATAAAATAAAAAAATAAAGATGATTGAATTGCATAGTATCTGGCTTATAAATGCCTTAAGTAACAGGGTCTAAAACAAAAATAAATTTTATAGATGGTATAAACCAGAAGAATTTGATTTATATGGAAAAAGATTATTAGATATGGGATTTAGAAAAACAGAAGCTTGTTTTGCATATTTCTTCGAAAGATTTCACTGTTTTTCTTTATTTTACCAAATGAAAAATAGCAGAAGCACGTGATGATGTGCCTGTGCGATAATTTTTTTTTGGAAATCAATAAAAAAACACATCATATCTATTGTTATTATATTTGCAAGAGGTCTGTGAATTGATATTTTTACAATTATTGGGAAAGGTATGTATTAAATTTTATATTTTAATTTGTGCATGCTCTGAACCTCTATATATTCCATATAATAGTGCATTTCAATCGTAAAAGTAAATATTTTTAAGGGATTTTTATACCATAAATAAATCAAATATACGAACACAACAAACGCAATTAATATTTTGTAATTTTTAAAAAATTTTGTTCATAGAAAATTTAATGCTTTCATATGGATTCGTTCTAATAGCACATACATAAAATCCTTATAAGGTAAATTATAAATACTTCCATATTTCTGTAATTTATTAGATCGTTTTAAGATATTCAGAGCACTAAATTTTGCAAGAAGGCTTGGATTAAAAGTTTGCAATAATTTATACCGGAAAAATATCAGTTCTTGTAGTTAGATCAATTTTATATGAAAAATATTATTTCTTGTAGTTAAATCAATTTTATATGAAAAATATTATTTCTTGTAGTTAAATCAATTTTATATGAAAATTTTTCTTTCTTATTGCGATATCTATATATACAGGGTTCGAAATAAATAGAAATTGTCATATTATCGCTTTTTACCGGTAATGAGATATTTTAGACCTACAATTTTAATTTAACTGCATGAATTACATTTTTTTTTACAATAGCGTTTAAAGTCATTGTCATTTCTAATAATAAAGAAGAACTGGTTCTAACATTGTCTAAATGTACGCAATTAAAACTTAAAATACCAGATAGCATTGAAAAAAATGAATTCAGATAATATATTTAACTCGACAGCACCTTTTTTTATTAACTTAAGAAATAACATAAATTTATTTTACAGTGATCAATATCGATGATGAAAAAAACTGTAGGAACTAGAATTTTTTGAAAGCAAAAATAGAAATTAGAAAAAAATATGTGTGTTTTAGTAGATAAATCGATGATTTTATAGGGAAATTAAAACATATTTAGTAAATTTTTTTTTATGCGGCAAGTATATAAATAAGCCTTTTATATCTCTTTACAAATTCTTACAATATTGGAAGCCTTATAAAATTGCATACATTATTTTTATAGAGTCTTGCTTGAAATAGCTAAATTACTCTAAACTAAAACAATTATGTATATTAAAAAGTGAATAAATTTATAACATAGTAAATTTTAAATAAAATTTAGTCCGACAAGCAAATTTATTATTTTATATTGCATATAAGAATATTTATTTATTTTTTAATTTAACTCTTAAAAAAAAGTCGATATATTTGCAGTAATTATATGAATAACAACGTATAAAATATGTTTTATACATATAAATTCTTATTTCATATTTGTCTATATAAAACAACAGAATATACTCGTGGCTAGCCATATTTTTCAAGGAATAAAGCATTGATAGTGTATAAATTGCTATAAGAACCTTAGATTTTAAAAGCAGCCCACTACCACTATTTTTTTTATGGACATTGGGGCTAAAAAAATATTACAAAGTTTGGATAAAATTATGTTATTTTTTATACGATAATAGTGTAAAATGCGCATTTGTCTTGATACCTGTTGTTTTATTATAATTAACTCAAAGTAAAATTTTATTAAACAGATATTTTATTCGGGTAGTATTAGAATGATTAAAACAATTTAAATGAACAAAATATTTTAAAAGAATCATATCTTGGTATTTTTTATAATGAAACAATTTTTTGACTGATGCATAATTCACTATACAGGGAAAAATTAGGTCCTAGCTTTTTTTATATGTTATTATCTTAACATATTAAATTTCTTATAAGATCGTGTTACCTATCAAGTCGGTTTATATAAGCATTCAGCTACTGATATTTATATGTAATTAAAACTATAATTTTATTTTCTAGAACATTGCACATGTTTTGTAGAATATTTTATAGCAAGTAAAAAAAATGTATCTCGGATTTAAAAATTTCAATATTATTTTTCTAGTAGCAAAATTTTTATTACACTAATATGGCAAAATTTTGCAATTAGTGATTGACACACAGTATATATAAAACTAGAGTTGAATATTTCTTTATGCTTTTATTTTACTATTTTAAGTTCACCAATGATATATAAATTATATCTTTTTTATTTAGCACATTGAATTGTTCCCATAAATATGAATTCTAATTATTTTAACTTTTGAACATACATACATACTAAGTAAGTATGTGAACTTGAATTCAATCTGTTTAAATAGAGACTAAGAAGATAAAGGCAAAAAACGAAGTAAAAATGAAACATGTAATACAAAAACTACCTTATACAGTTATTAACACAAGCTCTTTGTTTCAAAAGATCCATTCTTATGTTTTTTGTTAACATGAAAACATTTAATTTACTATTTTTTTTTAACGTAAACTGATACGAAACTTCGCTGAGATTTTTTGCCCTACACCAATTGTTAATTGTAGATACAAAATTTCTATTATGAGATGGTAAAATAACAAAAACATCATTTATTTTTTTAAGAAGAAATAAATGTCACAAAGATTATACTTCTCATATTGTAAAAAGTATATTTCATCTCTTTCTACATTTGTATTTTGGAATGTGGAACGGAAGTGGGAAAATTCTAATTAACTAATTTTCTACCTAATATGAAAACTAGTCATTTATAAAAAAATACAAAAAGTTGCAATAATACACATTTTATTAAACCAGCTCGCTATTTTAAAATATCAGGTTATAAATATAATGCATAAAAATGTCAATAAATAGTGTTTTATTTAGTCAAATAAATTTTTTACTTAATATATAGACGACTAAAGCTTTGAAATTTGTAATAATATAGTGAAATAGTTTATAAATATATCCAAGGAAAATACATCGTCCCCTAATACCGATTTCATAATTTGGAATTTTGTATTATGTTTTTATGTGCAAGATACGCTATTTACGTTTTTAAGATTGTATATACGTCTACCGAACATAACACTTCTAGATTTTTCCTATTGTAATTTCCTTTTGGTACCTGATGTTTTACGGGAATTTTCGCCTGTAAATACAAACAATCGTGTGCCCAAGACATAAGTTTCTCATGGCTTTATTTATCATACAATGCAATGTCTAGTAAATTATATGAAATTCATAAGGTAATTAAAGATTGAGGTGCATATGGGTATTATAAATTATTAAAGATGATAAATTAAATATAATAAACTAAGACATCGGAGAAAATTTAATATAATAAAAAAACCAAAAAAAAATTCTGAAATAAATTTATCCGTCTATTAAAAAGAAATATAAAATACATTTTACTGCGATCTTTTGTATGCTATATAAATTTTATATCTAGAAGAATTTACTACCACTGCAATACAAAGCAATATAGGAACCCTAATAGGATATAAAAATGCATATATACCATTATTAATACGAAGAAAAAATACAATTGGCTGAAATCACATATTAAAAAAATACTAATTAGACTTTTAAAAGAATAAATTAATAATAATAGCCAATGCAAAGAGTCAAGAACATAATTAAGCGTTATTTTCTTTAGAATACCTAAAATTACAAACAATAAACAAACTAAAAAAATCGTAAATTTGAATAAAAAGAAATATTATTCGGTTCTGACTAAAACATTGATAATTGATAATTTTAGGATTATAATTGATAAATGATTTACGGCTAAACATAAGGTAAAAATATTTTAAAAACACATTTTTGCTGCTTCCTTATTTTTCTAGAAAATAAAACTTATATATGAACAGATATAGTTGATTTTATTATGCTAGTATGTTTAATAAAGCTATTACTACATATGAAAATCATATTATGTGTGTAACTTGACGTTCTACAGATTAATATATCGACTTTTTGGATTTTACAGCTTTAAATTTTTTTTTCAAACTCAGACCTATAAGAATTAAAATAAGCGGAATTTTCCATATTTTTTATTTAGAATTATAAATGGATTTGGCACTATCAAATTTATTATAAATCCGCATTAAGTGCATTTTATACTTTATATGGCACTAAATATGATCTGAAGAGTGTATTCCGCGGTGTAACACATCATATATTACATTGATTAGCTAAATATATTTGTTGTTGATCTACGTATCTAAAATTTATTTAGATATAAGATTTAAGAAATTTTATACACAGAACGTATGATAAACTTGCTATTTTGATATAATCTAGATTTAAATTTTTTTTACGTGTGCTTAGTTAGCTTGAGCAAGTCATTGTAATGATTTGAGATTATATGAGTAATTTTTGCATAATATAGAATATTTAGTTTGTTTTTGATGCGAAAACAAGAAATCATGCGCAAATGGGTATTTCAGAGAATAAAGTGAAATTTGTGGGTAACTATAAACAAGTTAACAAATTATACGAAATTCAATGTTAAAAATAATATTTAAAAATACACTATAAAAAACGCCCGTATTTATATATGAAATTTTCAAAGTGAATCTTATATGTTATTCTTGCCAATAGAACTGCAAGTTCCTTATCTATTATATTAGCGGGACGGAAATTGGCGAATTCTACCCCCGTAAAGTTAAGTTATATTTGTTATTAATGATGCTTTTATCATTAAATATTTAAAAATGGATAATGATGTGTTAAAACGAATAAGTTTATAATAATTGGAATTTTTATCGATCATATGGTTATTTTAATTTATATGCAATAAAATTTATAAATTTCAAAACGTAAAGATATATTTATAGTCTTGTAAAGCGGCATGTAATTTATTTACATAAGCTACTGTCTTTTAAATGATAAATATACGTTTACACAATTTGAGAACAGATATATTTATAAGACCCTACAAAGTAATCTAACTTGCATGAATGCATGAGCTATTCTCATAATTTTTTGGCTCTATACTTCAGCCTGATATTATAAAATACGCACATGGATTGCTAAAATTCGTATTTAGTCAATAAACTTTCTTTCAATCATGCTCATATCACAGTTAAAAATATCATTGTGACTCTTTAGGAACTCTTGCCAGCCGGATCTCGGCATTCTTCCATATCGTTTTAGAATCGATGTATAAGCCTCTTGAATCCAGTGCTCTTTCTTGGCGGTGTATTCTTGCAGATGGCTATGAGAGTAAGAAGAGCCGTGGTATGAATGCGTGGGGTAGTGTATGGTTCGGGCAAGTTGTAGGTTGAGATTATCATTGCAGGATCGGTTTTTGAATGTTTGTCTTTGTAGTTTTCCTCTCCTTTTTTTTATCTTCCATTTACTATGTTGTTAAGAAAATAAAATTATAGTCGAATTTACTTTATTTATTGCTGTTTTACTTCTATTACTTTTAAGGAAGTTCACTTTATATTAATAAGAATTATTTTGCTTAACTGCTGCATCTCTCTGTAGGACTCCCCCACCACTTCTTGTCACCCGTAATCACCGTGAATTGGGCCCTTTATCATAGGCAACAGTTATTATGTGGAGGGAATGTGATTCTGTCTACTGTTCATCGCCAAGAGTTACAGGCTAGAACCATACTTACCTATATCCTTGCTGAACAGTGTGGGATCTTTTTCCATACGAAGGCACAGTTCAACGACTTATACAGCAACCTCCCATTTCTCATGGCTTGTCAATGCTTTATGCTACATTTTTATTGTTCACTGGCCGCCCAATTGGGTATTTTTCTTTACTGTAAATTTGTTTCGGAAATTAGTGGGTGGAAGTGGAACCCGCGACCCCTCACCTTGGGGTCCGACTTGTAAACCACTCAACCATACGACCTACTACGTTGTGATAAATATATTTTAAGCTACATATATAAATTCATATCACACAAAAATTAAAGAAAACTAACAGTAAGGCGAATATTTTCATTTTATTGCTTCAGTTTAATATTTTAAAGGCAGACTTATAATTTACATTACTAATATCTATAACTATTTGATTTTAAATTCAAACTAAATAATACAAAGTAAAATTTTTGGATAATTTACATAAAAATATGATTCGAGCTTTTAACATCTATGAATTTATTTTATATAAATGTTTACATGCAAAACATAAGAAGCAGCTGTTGATGAAAGTAATTTTTTTATAAATATACAAAACACTTTATAGATCAAAGTATATAAAATATGTGAATACCATTTTTCTATGATTTATAGACAATTAAATTGCATGAGATGCTTTAATGCCCCAAAGCATTCGATAATAGTAATAAATAGCTTAAATATCGATATTCTAAACAACATAAGTATTTAACCTGTGGTCAATACTATTTAGAAACTAATAATTGGTTAAATAAGAGGGGTTTTAGACTTAAAAAGCAATAATTTCATCTAATAGATACGAATACTTCGTATCGTTATCTTTTGTTTTGTACTATCATAATTTTATTTACATAATTTTCTGTTTCTTTGATATTTTAGGAACTATTCAATATTTTTGCATTATCAAAAATATCAATGCCAATATGCATAACTTTAGGGTAAATATTAGATCTTCCAAGAGAAGTTTAATTTTATATCAAAATAGCACAGAATGTGACAGGTCCATCTTAAAAAAGTTTGTACTATGTATCAAAAATAGGCTGATAATAACTGGTTTTAATATCACTTAAATATTTAAAATTTTCAGCGCTTATAAATTACCGGTTCTTATCTTAGTCTAATATTTATCCAAAGATAAAATTGTTTTATCAATAGCCTATTAATAAGTATCCAAGAGAAGACATGTTTCAGATGATACAAGTTATTTTTATTCCTAATTTAATATACAGCTTAATTGTATACAATGATATTAACTGTAGTCAGTCTTTTCCTTTCAACACAGAAGATAATATAGTTCCATTGATGGATCTTGGTGTTGGATATGGGGCAGGTATTTATGGCCCTTATGATGGGCATGGTGCGTTGGGTTTGAGTGGGGGGTGGAAATAGAATCATATTTTATTTTTTTACTTTATATGTTATTTTATATTATTTGCCAAATTTATACAAGTTAATTCTAATAAAAAATATTTCGATTTCAATTAATCTAATTAAATTATATTAACATAAATTTATTAATTTTATTTTAAAAATAGTTTGAATTTAAACAACATGGTCAAATATAAGCATAAGGAAAAATAAATATTTTTCATTTTTATAATATAATTGCACAAATGTAAGTTTTTTTTTGCTTTGAAATCATACTGAAAACAATAATGACAAATTTGAGCAAGTAAAAGTTTATTTAACGATATTTACTAGATTAAATTAATGATAATCTGGTAATAAGACCACAATAAACATCGAAACTATATTTTGTTTTTCTAATATTCTTTATCTATCATAGTTTTTTGACGCATTTCATTGTGCATTTGTAATTGGTTATATCATTGTTTTCAACTTTCATATATAAATACGACCAAAAGCACCTTTAGTACAATAGTCATGCGCTAATATAATTCTTTTTTATCTTAACACATTGCTTAAATATTTGAGTTTCATTCATTTTTTTTTGAGATTGCAAAAACCAGATATAATTCATGTTTGATTCAATAAGTATAAAATTTATTCTGGTTTCTGCAAAACCTTATTAGCACACTACATACACAATCAAAATGTATTAAAGACTGTATAATTATAAATTCGATTGAAAACTGATATACATCAATTATTTATATCACCAATTTTGTTTTACTACTATATAAAAACAATAATAAAATAAATACATGATGATGGTATCTAAAGTACCAATATAATCCGAATAATAAAATAAAGCGAAAAATTTAATTTTGTGGCCATAAAATATGTTTAGCTACCTATTATGATGTTTGGAGCACAAAAAGAAGCAAATGTATGTGCACAAACAATATAATTAAACAAAAATGCTCGAATCAATAAGTCTTGAAAGAAGAAGATGTGTATAAAAGAATAAATATGTCAAGTATGAAATAGGACAGTAAAAAAATTACAATGGCTATGTAAAGTTTTGATAGAAAAAATACAGCAGCAAAAATTAAATTATGTTTTCATTACTATTCTTATCAAGATTAGGAGTTTGGGCTATGGAAAATTTTTTTTTGTATATTAATGTGCTATAATGCACGTTAAAGCACTATCCTACAAACAAAAATGGAACTGCCATTGATATTGAATTTTAAAAGTACTCTAATAAAAGATATATAAGTTTTCTGCCGTGATAGGATCTAAAAAAACCACAGAAACTAGCTTTTATCATTAACAAATATAGTCACTTTTTAAGAAAAAAAAATGACACATAAACACAACAAAGTCATACATTAATTTGAATTTTATATTTATTGCTTGGAAGACCCATAAAATATTAATTATATAAGTTTCCAAGTTTTAAATAAATATTAATGCAGAAGAATTTATCATTTATAAATTTCCAAGCAATCGGGCAACCGCTACATCAAAGCATTTTTATGGCACCAACTATGGTTGTGATAAATTTCATTTTTGTTCGATTACGGCTAAAGTTTTCATGATAAAATAAATTGCATGTTAAAGCTAAAAACTTTTTTTTAATTAGGTCGCCAAACTGTTTTTTTCATGGATAAATACAGCAGTGCGGCATTAGCTAACAGTTTTGTAATATTAAAATGCCCTTGAATATAGAGGATTTAGACCTTAAGTATTTGAACTAGCTATTTCTGATACTAAATTTTAACCAGACAACCAATAGTCTCTGCAAAAACGAAAACACATAGGAAAAAAAGGCAACATAATATGTAAAAAAATAGATTAAATATGAATCATGTTGTAAAAATCATACAAAATATTTGGATTTTTAATAATCAATTAACTATATGTTTGTAAAAGACTTAAAAATATTAGCTTTTTTCAATTATATATTTTACTCATGGGAGTAGTAAATCAAGTTTCATGGATTCTCTGATTGTTAAAATATACCATGAGAGCCTGAAATAAATCATTTTAAAGATGGTAAAAAAATAATGCATAGAAATAAAATTTAAACGGCTATGCTTGTAATATAACCCCTTTTGACTTTAATACTATTAGAGCTTTGATATTTTACACATAAAGTAAACCAATTTGATAATAAAATCATAAAATATACTTACATAATTTATAATAAATGTATTATACGTCAATTGAAACATAATATGCTGATAAAAGATAAATTTTTATGTTATTATGTCAAAATCCATAATTGAAAACATATTTTAAAGGTTTAATATACTCTTATGCTTCATATAAAAAATGATTTTATCATATTTAGGACCAAGAATAAAAAATTATATGAGAAAAGTCATACATATATAAGATGTTTATAAAGAAGTAGTATATAAGAGATTTTATAAACAAAGTAAGAAATTCGAATTAAAACAATGTGATAATATATGAGTAAAAACTAGAAAATCTATATATAGTAATAATTATTAAGTTACTGTGCAAAAAAATGAAATATAAAATAAAATACATCGTTTTATTTTCGAAATGAACAAATAAAAACTAATTTATTCCTCTAAATTTGGTCATAGATAAAAATATGAAAATTAGATTAACATCATTGGAATTATTTGGAATCTATACAAATAAATATCCATGGGGGGATAAAAGATTCTGCTTTATTCTTAAATTATATTTTAGTTTTTAACTTTAGTATTTAGCCCAAAAATTTAGTCTGTAGAACAAATTGATTACAACTGAGTTATATGATTTGATGAAACTATACTTTCTAAATAAAAGGGATCTTATATTAGACATATATTTATAAATACGTTTTAGACAATAAAAACTACACACTTCAAATGCATAATTTAAAATTTTATTTTAGAATACAGAATAATATACGCATCATAATTTCCTAAATTTTATTTAAACCTGCTGAGATTTATCTTTATTTTACAAGATTTGCAATATTTTTATTGTGAATAAATTTTCTTGCTCTAAGCGCATAAAAATACTATATTAATGATTCTAAGTCCCATAAATTTATAATTTATTGTGATAATCTAGAGAAAATTAGCTAGCAGACGAATTATAAATAACATAGACATTAATGCATGAAATTTTTTAATAGCTATAGGTTTTTAAGGTTATATTATCACTACCAAGATTCATTCTAGATACAATTAACGATAAAATTTTTTAAATTTTATAAATAAGTTGCAATCTGATTTGTGGTACTAGCCGATTATATCTTACACTTGAATTTTTCTTGACTGTAGCTTCGATTTTATAGGAAATAACTAAAAATAATTACATTTTCTTGGCTAGCAAAGTATTAAAATTGAAAATTGCATATTGACTCAAAATTATTATATCATATATACAATAGATTAAAGTCATCAGATATAAGTAAAATATATTGTTTTTAGAAAAAATGCCCAAATAAACATATTTAAAGCTTTTTTTTTATTTTAACCCTGTTATTGATCTTGGATTAAGTTTGAATATCTATAGTTATCCTTTTTTAAGATTTTAAAAAAATTTATGATTTAATATCATTATATTCGTATGCCATGAATATGATTTTTGGTTAATCCAATGTCATAAAAGCTACATTTAAGAAGATATAATCACAAAGAAAGAAGAGGCATGCGCATAAAATAAAGAAAAACCTTGTAACCAATAATTCTTAAAACGAATTAGACATCGAATAAGATGTAAAAGAAAAAATATATAATCAATCGCATATATGGGGCCTACCGGGAATCAATCATGCTATGCTCAAAAGAAAATATAAAATCATAATCACAAAAATAAACCATAAATAAAACTATGCAATATATTTATAGCGTTATTAAGCGGAAATAGGTGATTTAAAAATGAATAGATTTGAAAACACTGTTTTTTTCGTCGGATGTTTGAGGCACAAATTTTCTTTCCTAGTACGTTTATTGGAGATTTATAATTTTTTTTTATAAACACCGATATTAATTTTATGTAAGTTGTAAAATGAATATTATTATTAAACAAACCATTTCATCGTAAAATAAAGATTATTGAAATGCATATTTTAAACAGTAATATGTATTTTTATATTTGTATATATATACATATGAATAGTTGACATAAATATTACTAAAATTTCACTCAAAATAATTTTTTATGATAATTATTTTGCAGAAAAACATTTATCGCTAAATCTTTTGTTTATCAAATTATGAATTTTTATATAATTCAACTTAATTTAATCTCTTTTTCATGTAATTTATCAAAATAATTTGCTTATTTATGTTTTAAAGCAGCATTTTAACCCCCTTTAGCACGTAATAGTCGTAATTAAACTGTATATTTACGCAGTAGAATTTATAGAATATAATATAATAAATGAATATGTATCACATGAAATGTACGCTATTTTAATGCATTTTACCGATCTAAAAAATACATCTCTTAATACAACTCTATAATCGGTACCAAATATTTGAACGACAAAAATCTACAAAAGTAGTATAGTATACACTTAATTTTGGATTTTTTCATAAAGGAATAGATATTTCTAGCGATATTTAAAATAATTGTTCAAAATTAGTGATGTCATTATGGGCATTTCGGAATACTTTAGTGGTTAGAACTATTAATTCACGGATTTTGCTTAAAAATACCATTTTCTCTAAAAAAAAATGCTGAAGCTTTGTAGTATCTTCTATATTATTTATGAATAATTTTATTAATACAGATTTTTATATGAAATAGAATATTTTATTGTCATGTTCTAGAACAGTTTTGAAATTACTAAAAAAGATTTTTTTAAAAATGAAGCGTATCAATTTATAAAAAATAATAACCAACACATTTTTTCCCTGCATGGGTATTTACGCATAAATTTCAAACCTTATCTTAAACGGTTTTAGTTGCAATATTATTGATAGTATCAGTTACCAAATTGGTTATTGAGATTAAAGATTATGATATTTATACACCCATGCTATTTTTTAAGTTTATTATTAAAAATCAAATGTGATAATTGCTGCACGCCAGAATCACTTTCTGGTATGCGCAGAGATTATCAAGATCCAACAATTTTGGGTCCTACGCGAGCCGCACAGTTTAAGTCGAAAGATTTTGGATATGGTTTTTCTGGTTTTGGATCATATGGTGCTCCAAATTTACCAGTTAGATTTGGATCTGATTGTGAAAAACCATTATGGTATTGAAACACATATAGAATTAGATCTAAAGTTTACAATGTGGGGTACTCATCTTATTAGCAAATCTAGAATAAAATTTGTAAAATAAAATATTTTAATTGTATTTTTATTATTTTTGTCATATGATTTTTTCATTATGAATAATTTTGAAACGTAATTGATTTGTTTTTGCCGGAAAAAAACGTGAAAGGTAATCATATCAACTTTAAGTTATAAAAAAATGTGGTGTTATTGAATTTATATAGTTTATGCTATAATCATATTCTGTTCTTTTCTAACTTCTATAATTTTAATTTAATTATACCAAAATAATAACCTATAAAATTTGGTTAAATTGACAAGAGTATATTGATTTCAGCCATAATATATGTTTACGATTATGACTTAAGATACTAGTAAGACCGGTGTTTTTTTAGACGTAAGGCCTGGTAAGAATAAAGTATTTATCAAGAAATATTCAAGTTACATTATAAATGATGCAATGTGATTTTTCAAGGGGAATGTGAAATTAGCATTACTTTAATTTCCAATTATATATTTATTTTTCCATTATTAACATAAATATGAAGAATAATATGGTATTAAACATAGAAGTAGACAACTTCTAATATGTTTCAAACTTAAATATTATCAAATTTATTTACACGTCACAAAATTGATGTAATATAATAATATTTGAAAGTCAAGGAAAAAATTTGTTTTAAAAATTGATGGATTTATTTTGAGAACCACCAATCATAAATGATAATTATCTTAATAAAAAGAAATTTATAAAATAGAAACTAATAAATAAAGGCAGCGGAAGCAAATCATCTATATTTAAGGCTGAGAATTTATTATTACATATATTTCAATTTCATATAATGCAAATATTCGCATTTTTATTTTATCGATTAAATTATGAACACACAAGTTATTATTTGTGTAATTATGAAGCCTTTAAAATTAATAATTTTATTTTTAGAATAAGATCCAAAAAAATCATAAGTTTTTTCCCTTTTAAAATATTTTGTTTTTGAATTAAATATATGTGGTCACGTTCGAAATCAAATAAATCTTTTTTTTATTTAATGTTAACAATATCATTTAGCACTGGTTTTTTGGGTAAAAAAAGGGGATTACTATAGCGCAGACAGAATGCATAAATTAAACATGAACTACGACTTTAGTGTAAAAATAGTTTTTAAATTATCTTGTATTCTATAAAGATGAAAAAATACCATACGTGATATATATAAATGCATATAAACCACATTAGAGGTATTTTTTTTAAAAAAAACCAAGCAAACACCCTTGATCACAATAATTAAAAAAATATAGTCAAGTAAATTTAACATAAAAAAAGCTAGCGGTTATTTTTTGGCATGCGACATCATATACAAGCAGCAGGTATATAAAAATTATTACTTATTGAAAAACACAAGCATAATACTAATGATATAATGGCTTATCTATCATATCCCAAGCTTTTTCTATGGTTTAATATTTTTAGTTCGAATTAATTTTAAAAATTTTCTTTTTTAAATTACCAAAAAGCAGTTTGTGTCCTAAAATACAAGTAGAAATGGAAAAAATAGGTATCTCGTGTAGTATCTCGACATTAAACTCTTTATAGGACTTTTTTTATGTATTTTTTTTTGCTCATTGCACTTTATGACATAAAAAGCTCATAATATAATTAAAATCAGGTTTCTGGTCTTTATTGTGAATAAATCTGGATATATGAATGCAAAAGATACTTTATTTTGAGTCCAAAAAATTTAATGCATTAAAACGGAGTTTAAATGCCTCTCATAATCGAGTTTTCCGTAAAACTTAAATTAAGAAATACATTAAGCTGAAAGTATATTTTTTCATTATTTTATTATGAAAATAGAGGGGAAAAGCATTCAGTTGAATGTATTAAAAAATTAAACTTAATATTTTATCACTCATGAAATATTTTAAATAATGCCATTTCTTAGATTTAGTTCCGAAACATAATTTGATGTTCTTAATTTATTGACTAATGAATTATGTGGCAATTAGAAATGTTGATTTTTTCATTTTATATGTGATTCGTATAACTAGGCAACCGAATTTTATTCGATTCACGTACCAATTATAGACAGCAGTTTTTTGCATTTTATATGTGATTCGTATGATCCACGTAATTTAATTTTATTAGATACACGTAATAACTCTGAAATACAGTATCTAAGTTTCAAATGAACGAAATCCCATGAAAACGTAATTATATTTTATCAAAAACAAGTTTCATTGGGTAGTTTATAGTGTAGCTAGAAATCATAATCACTAGTAAGATGATTTTGTTTTTTTGCATAAATATTAAGTCTAGTGATGATCCAGGGCATGTTTTAGGACATGGTGGAATTTCACACGGCGATACTGGACATCCTGGTTATAATCCATCTGGAGGTTTTGGTGGTACAATGGCACATCACAACGGAATGGGGACACATTATGGTGATACAGGGAGCAACAATATTTTATTCACCAACGATGTAATGCATCATGGTGGTGGTGGGGTTTTCGTATCTATGGGAAATGGCCCAGCACAAGGGGGTGTTCCAAGCACTTTATCACTTGATGACATTCATCACAAAATGGA
Organism: Rhyacophila brunnea; assembly: GCF_057557595.1. NCBI lineage: Eukaryota > Metazoa > Arthropoda > Insecta > Trichoptera > Rhyacophilidae > Rhyacophila > Rhyacophila brunnea. Next base: position 401,801 of record NW_028233355.1, read on the forward strand.
AGATGCCATGAATGATGCACATAACGCATCGATTGCAGGAAAAGAAGCTGCAAGAAAAGCAGAAATTCTTAGAGCAAGTATTGCTGCCGAAAGATCAAAACAAAAAGAGGAAGAACTTTCAGTTTTAAAGGAACTGGATGATGCAGCAGCCAAACAGGAACATTTGCGGCCAGAAGTTCTAGGTAAGATGAGTGTTCCAGTGGCAACTTTTACACAAGAAAGTTTTCCTTTATTTCATCATGTTCGAGACTTACTTTCTAAGATTCGAGCTATGCAAGTGACGGAGACAAAAGCAATTGAAGCACAACAAACAATTACAAGGCTCGACGATATTACGGATCAAGTCAGATTACAGGATGTTGCACTTGAGAATCCACATGCATATCATAATTTTATTGACGCTGGGAATGTTAGGGGATTGATGTTCCATGTTCCTGTTTTGGATTCTGGCGGAAACTTTTACGTCAGTAACTCTTCTGGTGATAATAATCATGGAACACATGATGTTCCCGTAAAAGAGCACAGATTTCCGGATGGACATTCCCATTACTCAAATCATGGTGATCAGACAAATCGGGATCTTGAGGCAGGTGGAAGATCTGTTGGAAGTAGATAATGACTACAATCAATTTCTAAAAAATTATTTTGTTAATAAATTATTAAACATAATCGATTTAAGGTTCAATGTTGTTTAATTCTTAAAAGTTAAAATAAAAATTTTGTGATGGCATTTTAAATGATAAGATATAATAATTCTTCATATACAAACCTTATATTCTATATATTTCATATCAATTCAAATAAATTGATAAACCTTTCTCGCATTGAATGCAATTTAAAATACTAATCTAACCCAAAATTATAATATTTTAGAAAAATAATGCAGCATTAAATATTTTTATAATACAAATTTGGCTAAAAATATTCTTAAAGAAAATTAGCTCTAAAAAATAAATTTGAACCTTAAAGTGACCAAAATCTCTATATAAAATTATAAACTGTTAATTTAAAGGTTTTATATTTACAAACCTTTGATTTATCGATGTATAAATATAGTTTAAATATTTAAAAAAAATTAGCGGCCGAAAATTTAAAAATGTCAATATATTGTAAACAATTTGCGAAAAAAGAAAAATTTAATAATTTTACAGCATTTTTTATTGAATTTCCCTAAATTTTACCAGTTAGACTCTATAGAATCTATACATGAGCAAATGTTACTTCCTCCCATTTTATTGAATGTCTTTTTTGTATTGACGTAAAATTACAGGTATTCAAATTTATGAATATTTTTTTTAATTTAGAGTTTTATGTCTTAATTTTTAATTTATGATATGTATCTGTAATATTGGTGGTTTTAAAATAATCATTTTCTGTTTTAGATCAAACGTAAATTTTATGATTTCTAGAATGCCAAAAAAACAAGAAAATAATATCACGATTCTCAATAAACACCAGAATTTTTTTGTTTGTGATTTAGATTTGATATTATCGTACGTACGTCGTAAACTTAGTGCTAAAAAATAGACAAATAATTGATTAAACAGAATTTACATGTCAAAATTATATATAATAGATGTTTGGATATGAACAAACGTATGGTATCCTAAAATGTGGGTTTTTTATAATTAAGTCTGTTAAAATCTGTTACAGAAAAATCATGTTAATAAATTCCGCTAATTAATATATAATGTGTCTTTTAACACGATTTCTTTACTTAGCTATCTAAATATGTAGATCGGGATCATTAAAATAACCATATGGTAAAAAAAATAATAAAGAAGTTTATTAATATAAATTAATATCGAAAAACTAACATTGAAGTGATTTTTGTGTGTATTTTGTAGAGAAATTTAACTATAATAAGAACTATAAGTTTTAACAAATACAATTTTACAACACTCTAATAGTTTTGGATTTTGGATCAATGTTTAGAAATTTTCTTTGTACATTAAAGTTTTAAAATTTTTATTTTTATTGACAAAATACATCACAATCATCTTTATATGATCATGAGTTAAACAAACTAAATCTATTTTTCAAAAGATATTTTCAATTTGAGGTTTTCGGCGCGGGTTTATATGTATTTATATCTTAAAGTTAAGCTTAAGCATAGTAATATTTATTTCATATCCTTTTATGATTCTGAAATATAGCTTTGGGTAAATATATATAGTTAAAATATTCTTTAGTTTATTTTTGTCATGCAAAATGAATTCCCATATCTTTTTACATAACATGCAACCATTAAATATTTTAATTGCACTAGAATTGCACATGAGCTTTTTGAAAAAATAATTTTTTGTTGCATTTTACAAAAACAAAACCTAATGCCTTAGATTTTAAAAAAAGTTGAAATATAACATACAATTATCATTAAAAAAAAATATAATAATTATAAACAGTTGTATTTTTGAGTTTTAACATGATGATTCAATTTTTAGTATATTATTAATATATAGTAAATATATAATGTCACGCGCAATTTTATATAAATACGCAATATCTTAGTGATTTATGCCTGTAGATAATTAGGTAAACGTTCGATATCCCAAAGATAAATAGATTATGATCGACTGATAGCTAACATCTAAATTGAAACAAATAGTTTTTTCTGTAGTAATTTACAAGAACTCATATATTTTTATGTGTGTAAATTCTGCATCCATGTTTCTATAAATACTAAGAGATCTATATGAAGAGCAACTAAAAAATGTTTATAGATATATGATGTTTGTCGAAATAGAACACACGGATTATTTATTGACGAAATTTATATCCTTAATATTGAAGGCGATTTATATTCGAAATCATTTTATTTACATAATTTACCAGAGGTTCTGAAATAAAAATACAATTTTTTCTTCGTTTTTGCCTATGTTTATATATAAAATCGCAACCTAAATTCACTTTAATTTAATCTTTTTGATTTCAAATGTCAGAAAATCTTAATTTATGGGCAATAATTAAAAATTTTCATTTTAGTGATTGATATTTAACTTAATTATATAAACTACCACAAAAAATAGCACTTACATGATTCTTAAGATCCTAAAGGTGTATAATTTTAATTTAATGCAGAAATCAATCTTTTTTTTTATATATCTATAATATTTACTGGGTACTTGTACTTTAAAAAGGTATTTATTGCTAAAAACAAATATAACGTACATTTTGTTTAATATATCATAGCAAAAATTACTACCCACTAAAGCTTAAAAAACTTATTGAATTATTCTTGGGGTTTTACTGTAAATAAGCTATTAGTAAAGACATCAAGTTCCAAACCGTCTTTGCTGTATACTTCAATAAAAAGAGTGTGTATTACAATAAAAAATAATTGTTTTCAATCTGATATGCATACCAGTGATAATTTGATTGAAAAATTGAATAAATTTTTATGGTAATTTTATCTTTTTAGAGGCTAAAAATAACATTTAACCTTTACTGAATATTTCTTGTATATTTTTGACAAATTTCATTTGTAATTAACACAATTTAATAAAATAAACAAGACAAATTATCCCTCTTGTCCCCTTCAATTCTATGAATATTTTTTATTCTGCCTAAACATTTTATTATAAATAAAATCTTATAATATATATATCTTTTGTGTGTAATTAAATGAAAGAAGATCACTTTTTTTATGATCTTTATTACTATCTATTAAAGTCTTAGCCAAATTATTTTTTATTATTTATAAAAATCTAGACTTTGATTAACGTAATCATCAGTTTTTTGAATGGTCCATTATTGAATTGTATCGGGGTATATGTGACTAAAATTAGATGATAGTTACAATATTTTATTATTTATGGATTTTGAAATATAAAATTTGATATATATTTTTTTAAACAATATAATATCTTCTATAGTATAAAATAATGCCATTCTTAGTAAAAAGTTTAATTAAAATAGTAATTAATCACAGTTGAGATTTATATAAAAGTCTTACAATGACACGTATTTATTATAATAAATGCTAAAAATCCTTTTAGGAATATAATAGGTAATTCTTTAATAGCCTTTTTCTTATTTAAAATTACAAAACAGTTTAACATTAAATATTAAAATTTAAATATCTGATTTGAATGGTGTAATATAAAAAGGATATATAATTATTTGTATTCCAAATATAAATATCAAAAAACTATAATAGAAAGACGAAAAGGTTGTAATATCGTATATGCACATTTAGAATAATTACAGATTCAGATTGCACAATTGAAAATTATCGAGACAAGCACGTATATTATATGAAATAAAAATCATGAATGAATTATGTGCTTAAACTTTTATTCTGGCATATTGTGAAATTTACCTAGATTTTTTTGTTATATTTTATGATATTTATCGTCTTTTATATTGTGATATGAAATGTTTTTTATGTATTTATATATTTTTTAAAATACAGTTACAAGATGTAAAATACGACATAATTATTTTATATCTTATTTATGCCTTAATTTGAGTTATATTTTTTTAAGTGAAACTTTAATCGCTTTACAGAACCAATTTCATTTATACTGTTGTTTACCCCATATTATTACAGTTAAAAAAATAATTATTTTCTGTCAGAATTATTAATGCAAGTGTTTTCCTCAAATTTATCGTTAGTGGATACGCTTCTGCTATAGTTGTAATAATCAGCTTCTTAATAGACCAACTATGGTGTTTAACAGTTTAGCTATATATTTACATTTTATAAAAAAAAATACAAAACAATATAAAAACAATTTGTAAAAGATTATTATTTCATATTTTATAAAAAATTAAAAAATATAGAATAAAATTAGGAAAAACTGTAATTTATTATAGGATAAAAAGTTTAAATGTATGGTTGTATTAGTAGCAAATTGAAAAAATTACATATATAAAATAAGGCAAGATAAGGCAAAAGTTTTACTTAACATATTTAAATAGCTGAAAAGTGAAACATGAAACGAGTATAATGTATAAAATTGTGGGAATATAATGAAAATTAATTTTATTTTTAATTAACTAAAATGATTTTGAATAAATAAACAATAACGGCATATCATATATGCTTAAAAATAGAAATTACTCGTATATAATATATTAAAAATTATGAAACTAAATATATATAAAAAATGTTCATAAATAATTAGCTTGATATAAACATATTCTTATCACGATTATCAAAATTTTATAAAAATGATAATTCTAAACATGTTAAATCATAGATTACAATCTTCAACTATTTTTGTCTCCGATTTGCATATTCTTGAGATATTGTTAAACAAGGAATGATAAAATTTACAATACCTTTCGTTTACTTCTTTTTTGGTTTTAGCATTTGCAATTTGAACAAAAGCAAACTTTTAGTTGGGGACCCAGTTACGGCACAAGCAGTTTTCAACAGTTCTTCTAGATATGGTTATGGACCAGGAATAAATGGTACATATGGAACCGCACCTACTCAAGGAGGATTTGGAACAGCTTATATATAATTTTTCAATGTTTTGAGCATTACAAGGATTTTAAAATAAATATTTACGTAATTTATATTTACTAAATTATTTTAAAGTTTTGGATTATGCTAAATTAGTCCGGATCTATATATTTTTTATGACGAAGCTCTCATTGTTATTTAATATTTATAGGAACAGATATGACATAAAAAATGCGAAAATAAACAGAAATAACTTATATTGATGTTTAGAAATTGCGATATATACAATGTATTTATCCTATAAACATCTTTTCTTGAACTATAATTTATTTAGGTGTAAATTATAGAAACAATAAAATATTTTGAATTCAATATAATAAATTGATATGGATAAATAGGAAATCACAGAAAAATATAAATCTTATGATCATACACATTTACATTTATTTATGGACTAAGTTTCTTCTTTATATTATTTCCATCTAGAGGGAAGTAGACAGTATGCTAGGAAAATTGTACATCATTTCTTTGCATCTTTTGCTACCCTCCTCTGATCTTATTCATCAAATGTACTTTCTTCAGACAAATTATTTGAGTCTGAGTGTCTTGCTTGATTTTACATATTATACAGTACAATCATAACAATAATTTCCAATGCAAAAAAAAACTTATCTAAAATCAGAGATCGAAATAGGAAGGTATGCATGCAGATTTGCATCTAATTTCTATGTAAAAATCATACAAGAGCAGTCACTAACAAAAAAAGATTTTTTTTTTGTGTTTTTAAATTATGTTACTGAAATGATGCTGTTTGAGGAGTAATTTTATTATACTATATTTCATATAGTATAATTATGTATATATTAGACATGTTTTTATACAAAAAAAAAGGTAACACGCCGTTAAAGCAGTGAAATGAATAATATTAAATGTAAATTTAAGAAAACTTATATGAATTTAGCCCTTAATTTATTAACCTCGATATATCTGATTTGTAAAAATTATTAAAATAATAATGTCCACAGCTAAAATTTAAAAAAAGAAATTTTATATAAATTGGAAACTAAAATACATTCTAGCACATCGACATAAATTAAAGACTAATATTTTGATTTAGTCTTAAATTCAATTACTCTTTTAAAATTATTGCTTGAAAAAGACGCAATATTTGCAAAAAAAATAAGCATAAATAAGTAAATAGTATATAGAAAGAAAAGGCTTTTGCGATCAAAATGTTCCATACAAATCGGATTTAACTTATATTACTGCATTTATAATACAGATAAATCAAAATGCGCGAATTTTTGCATAAAAATAACAATTATACAAAAATTTTCTAATTTATCTTTTTTTTACCAGCCCATGTGCATATTATCTGCATTTAATTTGATGAAAACACTGTTTCATATATCATAAAATTACAATTCATAAATTTAATGAGCAATGTATATATATAATATACTTTGTGAATATTTTTATAGAAATGGCGGTCAGAAATTAAATCGTGGCATATATACAGATCATGCGGGAGAAAATCCTTGAACCAAGGTGTCTTTAAAAGAGTAGATGTATCGGAGTGGATGTAAGAAAAGAAGAAATAATAAAGAGCATATATATTTTGTGCCTATTGGAAAAGAATCATTATGCCTTTAGAGAAATACTATAATTACATTACAAAATTACCCACGAATAAAACCATACTATTCTTATTAAAAAAATAATTCCCGCGATCACATACACATAAAACAGCAAATAAAGAGATTGAAGATAAAGATTTTTATGCATAAAAATTTATTATTTAAATTCCTCTGAACTGAAAAGATAAGCTGTTTAGGAATAAAACATATTTAATTAATACAACCTAAGAACATCAAATACAAACTAAAAAACCTTTTATTGATTAAAGCGGTGCAATAAATTGAATCTAAGAACGTAAAACGTTGATCTAAAAGGATTAAACAGTGCTCGCTGAAAAAAACAACAGTTTTTCTTATGAGAATCTCAAACCACAGATAATCCCTTAAAATATCAGAGGAAAAATTCATAAGAATGTTATTTTTCGCAACTTCCACGATAAATTGACCAGGACTGCACAGATGAATTTAAGCATGCATGTATACATTAATATAAATCCAAGAATAACATCTAATGATGTATTTATTAAGCCAAAAGCAAATTAAAATTATATTTTTTAGAAAATAATCTTTTATAGATATTTAAGACACGTAATTTTTTGAAACAATCAAAAAAGATAAAAATTAAACATTTTTTTAATAATCATTTTACGGAATACATTAAAAATAGAATTATGGAATTCTTGTGCATTAAAATAAAATAAAAATTTATTTGCAATCCGGGATTTTTTCTATCTATTTATACGATTTTTTTGATTTTTGTTGCATGTGAAGTATTTAATAAGATCAAAGATATTGAAATATAAATAAATAAATCTAACTTACATGTAAAAAATAATCTATACAAAAAATAAGTCATTTGTAAGCCTTGATTTAAAATTTTAAAGGTTTTATTTTAACATGATCAAAAATGATTTATTAGAATAATTTGACTGAAAATAAGTCTTGTAATTTTGGATGCTATGTTTTAAAAGGGATATAAAACGAGAGAAATAAAAAATCGATGATTTTATAGTGAGGATAAGTAAAATAAAATAACCAAATTACTTAAAAATTTATTTACTGCAATATAGTGTGTCTAAAATTGTTTTATAACAGCTCTAGGCAGTTTTTCAACCTCGAATGAATATCCTTTAACGTAAACAATAGGTACACCCGGTATCTTTCTTAACCTCTGTTTCAATTCCGTATCACATGTAGCAACAATATAGCATCGATGAACTTTAACTCTATCCACAATACAATCATCAGCATAAGTTCCTTTATGATCACAGGTCAATCTTTTAAACTTCTTGGGATCTTTTACGATTGCAAGTGCAACTTTGAAAATACGGCCAAGTTTTTCCAGCTCAGCAATGACACAATCTGTAACATATAAATTAACACCGGCAAATAAACATTTAATAAATTGTGATTCCATATCTAACTTCTTCTTAATTGAAAAATTTATGAAATTTGTGTCTATTATTATGTTGTATGGTGGCTTGAGTTGATGATTTATCTTAAAATAATCATCATGCTGTGGCTCTTCATTTATAATTTCTTCTTGTTTTGGAATTGGCTTTTCTTTTTTTGAATGGAGCATCTTTTTTATTTTTAGCGATTTTAACGCTTGTTTAATTTTTGACATTTTAATCAATGGGTGAAATAAATTAAAAATAATTGTAATCTTGTTCTGGGAGCTCATTAAATGAATTGAAAATACAGATGTGTTCATGAATAAATATTTTAAATTAGATGAGATTGAAAGAATACAAGCAAATCTGTTCTAAGAACTTATATAAAATTCGTCTATTAAAACTTCAGTCTAGTTTTAAAATCAAACCTATAAATTAATAACCATGTAAATTCATTTATAGATTAACTTATTTTTTGCTTATTGTAAATTTATTTCGCAAAACTTTGGATTACTCCGTTGAAGAGACTTGATCAATACTTATTTCAGACCCATCATTTTTAAAATCTTCCAATACATCTTCTTCTTTCAAGACTTATCAGTTCAAGTGTTTTCCTCGATCATATTGTTTGATTGAGCGTATATTTCTGCTTTAGATGCTATTTCCAAAACATAAAATACGACTTATGGAAATATCTTCATATAAAGTAATATGAAACAGAAATTTTTTGAAGAAATTAATAACTTTAATTAAATTTGCATGGTCTAAATAATTATGATAACGAAATTAAACAGCTATAGATAAAATTACTTTCAAATTAATCATCATGCAATTACATTTTTATATTTTTTTTTAAAGGAATTTAATGACTAAAAATTAAATTACCTATAAATTAACAACCATTAAAATTGTTATTAAAATATGATTTTTCATAATATATTTTTGCACCTAAGAATAAAATCGACATAAATATAAATTATGTTGAGTAATTAATATAATTTTTTCGTAAAAAATTACCATATATTAGCATAGAATAGTCTTAATATTTTTTCGATGGGTTATGAATCATTTATTACAAATTGTATCCAATAAATAATAGTCTGAAGAAATAAAATTACTTTTTTCAACAAAAAATTAAAGATATAATCTGGCGTCTAAATTTTTTAAATGATCAGCATTTCTGTATTTCTGTAGAAACTCATAGATCATGAGTAAATATAAAAGAACGTAAATAGATAAATTAGAAGATTTGGCTCTTAATTTACGCTGCAAATCAAAACACAATTATTCTACAAAGTGAATCTAAAAAATTCTTTCAGTTTAATTTTTCTAGCCTAGAGATCAGGATTTGCTTGATTAATTTTACGATGTGAATAAAATTTTTTAATTGTACTATTAATCACATAAAATTTATATCATGATTTTATTAATCATACAATGCACCGAAAATTTAAATTAATTCCATTTTTATTTTCCTACAATGCACCAAATATTTTAAATTAATTATATTTGAATTATCATACAACGAACCTAATATTTTAAATTGAATTTTAACTAATGGCTGTATTGATTTTTTTATTATATACATACAGCTTCTAAATGTAAATAGATAAAAACTAATTTAGGCTTCCGAATATGGTTATTTTGACTCTGCACAGCTTACTGATCATAAATGCATACTTTTGTGCTAAATTATATGTCTCTAAAACGTAAATACCACAAAAAAATTTAAACACATTTTTAATTATAAGATACCAGGGACCTAAATTAAACAAAAAAATATCACTTTTAATTTGATAAAAAGCATCTTGGGTATTTTAAAATCTATAATATATTATATTTAAAGCAAAAAAAACATAAAGCGAATGTAAAGTATCTTGGTATTTATGCCATAAATATATAAATTCACACGTAGAAAATATAAAAACGGCAATATAATACAAATATACATTTAAAAACGTATAATATTTTTTTTGCTTATATATGCATTGTGCAAAAAAAATAATGAGATATGATTTTTTCTGTTTTAAAAATGTAATTGTGAAGACGAATTGTAAATTTAGAGCTTTTAAACATATATTAAAAGTATAACAAAGATCAATTAAAATTTGCGAAATTTATTCTTTTCTAAACCAAATTAACTGTAACCTATCATCATTTGTCTAGGAACATTTATATACTATATATCTCGTTATATACATTCCAAAAAAATTAATTATTCTTTTTTTGTAATATCAATTATAAAATTAATAAAAAGTCTTTTTGAAAATTTTTATAAAGAGAAAGGTCAGATATTTAGTATGAAATCAAATAGGCAATAAAAAAATAATATTCTAATTCACAATCCTGATATTTCTGCTAAAAAAGTATAATTAGAATATTAATTATCCATATTTATGTAAAACTACAGCGTTATTTATATCATCATTTATTTCTCGGTTTAAAAATGGAAAATATAAAATTAAAACATGAATATGGGCTACAAATTTTCAAAACCAGAATATATTTTATAATGAAATTATGCTTATATTATTATGTTTATTATGGCTCAAGTTTCTTCCATCTTTGATTAAGCTATAATAACATATTGCAGAGTTTAAATTGGTTTCTCCCATAACATAAGATTAATAATATTTTATTTGAATATTACATGATATTGTCAAAAAAAATTATTGGAATTTTGCGTAAACTAAACTTAATTAAATGTATAAATAAATAAATTTAGAGAATATATAGTTGATTGCATGATTTGTTCTTATTCATTACACAATTTTTATAAATATAAACATGCTCTTGATTTCTAAAGTGCTATTTCATGGTGTTAATTTGTTTGTTACATTATATATTCGAATTTTTAATGAAAATATACGCTGAAAGACCTAAGTTTTTAAGATGAAACATGTTTATAGCATTTAGATTGGGCTGTATCATATAATCGATTTTTTATTTGTTTATAAATCACAAAATCATTTGAACTATAAACTATTACACATAAAATTTGAAATTTATAATTATAAAAGCTAAAAAACCATTAAAATTATTTCAAGATATCACACACAACAATACAAGAAGTTTTTTTTGTGAGCTAATATTAATAGAAATTAAAAATATGCATTTAAAAGAAATCAATTAGAGACAAAAAATGCTGGTTTATATTCAATACATCTTAACATTGTTTTTATAGTTTTCTTATTTAAAATGATCTTCGTTAGTTTCATTTACATAAATAATATACCAGGCAAAGGTTGTCAAGAAATTATACTTAAAAAAATAAACTTCTGTATATATGACCTAAACACACATTCAATACTGTATTTTTCGGGATCGATTATTTTATTTTTGTTCCAGATCTATTTTTTTATATTAGCAAATACCACCTTTATTCCATTTCAAGTGTTTATTTACAAATTTAATACATGTAGATGGAAAATGATAGAGGAAATTTATCTATAATGCTATTTGTATAACATTCATATCAGTTTTAAATTTAAAAAAAAATTAGAAGCATGTATCGAGGGCATAAATGGTTTTTTAAACCAAAAAACACAAAATGAGCGCATTTAAAACGATGGATTAAAATACACGCACTAAAACTGTAAGATAAATCACGTATATAAAAACTAATTGCATTTAAAACCTGACAATCAAGGCGATTATAAATTCTTAGCCCATCACAAAATCAATATGTAGTATTTATTCTTTGTTTAGTTTTAACCGACATGAATTTATCGATAAGGTTTAACTGTAATTATAATCTGTAAATATTTACGGTTTTTTCTTTATTCTGCTACAATAAAAGTGATAATATTGTTTAAAAGATTATTAACAAAAAAATAACACTTATTGAATTCTAAATGCATTACATTTTTTCCTTTTTTAACATCATTAAACACTTATGTATATCTTTATAGTAATAATTATCCTTTTCTTTATAATTTTCACATATCTCACCACTTCAATCTTAGATAAAATCCACTTTCTTTTTTCTGTATAAATTACAGGTTGTACTTTTAGGAATCCAAATTAGGGTACATTTATCTTTTTATCTACAATATCTATATTTTATTATATTTTTTGCAACTGATCGGAAAATTTTTGTAAGTTATGGAATCGAGAGTCACTATATATAATATCAACACATTTTGAGAATATACATAAGTGAAAATATCGCTCTATTGCGTTTCTGTATTAATTTGTTTTCTGCCATTTCTTAGTTATTCAAAAAAAATATAACACATTTTCCCAATACATTATTTCTGTTTTATCAACTTTAAAACAATACTATACATCTTCTTTCGAAACTTATTAGTTCAGGGGTCTTTTTCAATCCAATTTTTGTGCATATGTCTCTGCTTCAGTTAGAATTCCTAATATACACATTTATAAAACAATTTAACAGAAAGCTGTATAATTCGGTATATTCCATAAATTATTAACACAAAAATCTTAATAATTTAGATTGTAAACCATAAAAATTTATTTATATTCAAACTTTTTATTTTGATTATATCATTAGCTTGATATTTTAAAATCTATACAAAAATAGATATATTTGATAGATTATTTTACGAAAAAATTAATTTAAAAAAAAAATTAAAACTAGATAAAATTACGAACCATCAATTAAGATAAAAAAAACAGAAAATAATAAAATGCAATTGAATATATCATACATTTGACCGTCTATTTTTTTTAAATAATGATAGAAAAATCCCATGTCTATGTTTTGTACAACAATTATTTCATATATTCCAAGACACCATATTCAATCATTAAAAAAATTTTTTTTTAAATAATCAACACAAATAGTAAGTAAAGAAATTTTGATCATATATTTCTTTCATAATTAAATTTATTTTTTATATAATCACAATTTTTTTGATAATAATCTTAAAATTTAGGCCTAAATTTGGCCATTTAGCTTAGGATTTATGTATTTATATATAACTATAATTATATTCATTTCCACACATTAGCTAGATGATAATATAGTATTTAATCGAAACAAAAATACTTATTTTATATGAATGAATTTACAAATTAATTTAATTGTTTATCGTTTTTTTTAAATAAGCTTTTTATTTAAATATACACTTTAAAATTAGAAATTATAAAAATTTATATAATTACGAAACACATATGTCACATCTTTTTAAACAAAACAATAATTTAAGAAAATGATTAAATGTTACTGGTCTGAAACAGGGTTCTTACAAAAAACATCCCCTAATAACTAAAATTTTAAAAATGGCATTGTTTCTAGAAGAAAAAAAAGAAGAAGTTCGCAATATAAAGCTATTAAATCGGTGATTTTTTAAATAAAAATATAATTATCATAAAATCGAACTTGTTTATAACACATAATATCAATCCTACCCTTAATTTAATCAAATACATTGTAAATTCAAAGCAGCGGTTGCTCCAGATAAAAGGAAAATAATTCATATATTTAATATTTTATTTGAAACGCTCTTTACTAAGATCATTGATCAAATCAGATCCAAGAAAAAATCATCAACAAAAAATCAATAATTTTTTATGAGTAAATGAAATTTGTAGAGCATTTTAGATCAATCTTTTTATTGTATTCCGAAACAAAGAGTTTCAAAACACTGTTATAAAACTATCCAAAACAAATTTATGACAGGGTAATAAATAATATCAAAGATAGAGAATACCAAGGAAAGATATAAACCAAATCTACTAAATCGAAATGAAAACTTGGAAGTTAAATTATACCAGGAGTTACAAGTGGAGGAAAAATGGCATTTTGCTGCTTTTAATGCTATATATCGACATGACATATGGAATGTTAAATTTTAACACCTATGGAAGAAATTTTAGACCTGTTTATGATACAATTGGGAGTCACAATTATTGCCAGCATGAATGTAATGTGGAAAGCTACGGTGATATATTATATAAACCTGGACCGGACGAACCTTGCTGTGAAGATAATCTTTATGATGGTGCATATTCAGAATCGGGTAGTAATGACCATAACATGTACTAGAAAAGCAAGAAGGAATGTTAATAAATATAATCGGTTCTTATATAATCATTTTTTAGGCGTATTCAATGTTTTAAAGACTATAAAAACCAATATATTAGTTCATGGTGAATTAAAATATTCAGAAAATAATACATTTTCCAAAAATTCTATACATATTTCCATAATTATACTATCAAAAATCATCTATTTAATTTCTGAGGAATTCACATAAAAAGATAAACTTATTATAAAAAAATAACACAATTATCAAAAGTATTCTTTCCAGACTTCAAGTTAAATTCTAAATCTATATATAAAAGTTAAAACTGAAAAATGTTGAAAATTTAAATCAAAGAAAGAATATTTATTAGCAAAAGAACACACACAAATTTTCAATTTAGAATACAAATACCCCCACGCGTAAGTGCATGGGATTGGAGGGTACACAAAATACCATAAGTCATATATTAAGCAGTTGGGATTTTAACTGAAGTATACGCACAAAAAATAGGATTGAGGAAGACTCTTGAGCTAATAAGTCTTGATAGAAGAAGATGCATCCAGGAAGATTTTAAAGATAATTTGGTGTAAAAATTTTTTGCCAAATCTATTATATAGAGCAATCAAAGGTTTTTCTTGAACAAAAGCAAAAGGCTTAAAATTAGAATTACAATTGAACAAATATTAATTCGCTGTAAATAAATGATAAAACTAAAACAATTAATAAATCTTTAACGAAGAATAAAAATAGAAAAAATTTGTATAGAATAATGATATTGATAGAGTGGTTCTACATATGCTCTATAGAGAAATCTAAGGGTTTAGTCGAACCAATCAAAGCAGTTGAGGCCCAAATTATACCATAAATTAGGTAAATCAAAGATAAACCATGCAATATGCCAGTTTCTAAAACTAACAGAACAAATGAATTAAAAGAAAATCAAATAATTTTTATTATAGACGAAATGTCCCTTGTGACATATTTACTACCCTTGTACATTTTTAAACACTATATAGTTAAAGAAATATCCAGTTGAATCTATATAATATCTAGACTTTTTTTGATTGTATGAAATAAAAAGAAATAATCGTTACTACAATTCATTAAATGTCTAGATATATAGGTATTGACAAATATTATCTTAAAAAAAACAAACTAAACCGAATTAATTGGTAAATAAGGAAGTACAGTCGTTTAAAGCATATAAAAGAAACCAAATATTCAATTAAGAGATATATATTATTTCAGAAACAAATAATAAATTATGATCGGACAAATCTCTAATTTTTTATAATTATCTCATTAATCTTTCGATAATCAATAGACACAATCAAAATATCAAAATAATGATATCATCGATTTTATACCGCCATATTAAAATAAATAATTGAATTTATTTATACAAACTATATGATAAACTATTCTTAAAATTCTTGGTGGCTTTTTGCTTCATTACATCTATTTATTTATTCAGCCAAGTCATATGCAGATAGTTTAGATTATTCAAAATAGCTATTTCTAACCATGTAATGTTCCAGCAAAATATACAACGCGAAAAACATTGTTAAGTATGAAAAAAATGTTTTCATAAAATTGAAAAAAAAATTCGAGCATGTATAAAAATTTAGATGTTACAAAATAGAGAAAAATAATATGAACATGATAAAGACATCTAATTTTTTTCTGATTAATTTAAAAATGCAATTTTTTTATTTTTACAAAAATTGTAAAGCCTTATAGGATCCATTTAAGATTTTATTCAAGTAAAACCTTATATTATACAAAACGTTATGGAATGTTCTTTATAACACGTAGTGGAAAATAAAGACGCGTATATTTTTTTGAAGCTATATGTTTGACTTTATGAACAAAACTCTAATATTATAAGAATAAGAAAAAGCTCAAAAAGCATTAATCAGAATAATTTATTAATTTATACGCATGTGTAAAATAAAAAATGTAAATTTGACAAAAGAAACATTTATAGCTCTCAAATCGAAATTTATAACTCAGAAAAAGATAGACGGTTGTGTTATATATCTTAGATGATATGAGAAAGTCACGGAAAGAACCAAAATAAATGTAAAAAAATGTTGAGATTGTGAATACGACTCATGAGTATATTTGTCAAATTTAAATATAATTTTTATATGCAAAATATGCCATAATCAACCTAGAATATTAGATTTTGCGACAATTAACATTTTATATGCCTAGAACAGAAAATTGTATTTTTTATATAAAAGATACATTTTTATTAGTTTTTTTAATTCTTTTGTATAAAAGTAAGGGTGAATATTTTTATGTTTTTTAATACATATAAGCGATAGCTGCAGTACGATATCTCAAATCATCATTATTTTATATATATTCTTTATATTTAAATTTACACAGCGTTTAAATCAAGTGATATACTTACATTAAAATTATATGTTTACCATAAAATGTGTAAGTAAAAATAATAAACATATGATTAATTTTTTAATTAGACGTAGACATGAGTATTTGCTTGCAATAAAATCAAATTTAAATTTTAAAGAGAAAAAAATGATAGTAAAAACATTATATGTACTTTGATTTGCTTAAAATTCTAATATAATCAAACTATACTGTTTTGGCTAATATGTTTATATAAATATTCATTTAAACGCAACTTACATAATGATTGAAGCACACAGATATATAAAAATTTAGATTTATTACGCTTAGAGTAATAAAGCAAGATTTTCATGTTCAATTATTATTAAGATGTTCATGTCCTATAAAAATATCATATATAATTATTTATAATAAAACATTTTTTGATTCATTATTATTTTTATATATAATATTAATAGAAGCTTTTTTATAAAAATACACGGTAAATTTTTTTGTTCTATTAATTAAAAAAAAATCTAGTTATATTGTAATAAAATCGATTATATCGTATAAATAAATACGCAAACCATAATATTCGTAAATAGCAGAAAATTTATTATTATTTTTTGTAATTTTTAAAATCTTTATAAATAAAATAATTTTAAATATATTAAGAATAAGTCTTTGCCATGTGAAAATTTTTATATATAATTAGCCGTAGATGCTTATAAATAAGTAAATGGAACTTCAAAATAACAAAAAGCATATCAATTAAATTTATTTTTGCTGCAAATTATGATTCGCCTACTGACTAATGACATATAATCCAAACGTCATTTCTATGTCTGGAATTGTAAATTAAAAATAATATGTGCTAGAAATAATTTTTAAATACTTTTGAATAAAAACAAAAACCTATTTTTATCATTAGGTTCATTTATCGATGCCTTGTGAGTAGCTTGGACATGTAAAAAACCATCAGTGCAACCAAGAACCAGCACAATTTCTCATACGCTAAATTTTTTTGCTGTAAGATAATTTGTTGATACCATAAATATAAAATTGATAGAATGATTTCCAAAATTCGATTGCTACATTTTCAGATATATAACAATGAATGCTCACAAATATTTACATCTGTTTAATGTAAAAAAGCTTTAAAATCTTCAAATCAATACCCCTACGACTTTTTTAATTGATGTTTTTGAAAGATTGATATAAAATATTTTATGGTCAGGATCGTGTTGAAAAAAATATATAAATATTTTTGGGCCTATTAAATTTGAATTTTTCTAGCACTGAGACTGTTATACAAAGTAAAAAAGTTACAGATCAATCACAGTTATCCGAAACAGAATCATGACAGTCAATTTACTATTATTTTTTTTTCAAGTCAAAAAATATTTTATTTAACGGCTTGTTTAGTTGATATTATAGATGAAAACTATAAATAGTTATCTAAAATCATGAGAATAAGTTGGAAAATATTTAAAAGGTTTTATGTGTCTAAATAGCCCTTCATAACGAATAAAACTGTATAATTCTTTGATTTGCGAAGTTTTCAGCTTTTTTGAAATTCTTTTGATTATAAAAAGTTGACAAGACAGATCAAAAGAAAATCGTATTTAATACTTTATTCAGAAATCAGAAGTCGTGAGAGAAGAAGATTGTAAAAATGATGAGATGGAAAGAAGTATCTGCCAAATATATTATATAAAGCAATCAAAAATGTTGGTTGTACAACTATATAAAGCTAAAAATCAAATTATGCATCAACAAAATTTTATCTAAGATTTATTCTGTCTTAAAAGAATAGACACATTGTAACATGGTATTAAATGTCTATTTATAAAAAATTATTTTTTCTTTTAATTTTTTTATAAGATTAAGACGAATTTTATTCTTTTTCGCATAATATAGTTTTTTATTTTTAAATAAATATGTATTATTTAATGAATTCTAAAATAAAATAAATATTATACAAAAATGCATATTCTTAAACAGGCACCTTTTCAATCTGAAATGTTAAATGGTTTTATCGCCAACTTTACAAAAAGATAATACATAAAATACTATATCGACACACTCGGTACAAAATGATATATAACACATATAATACAATATTTAATTTTAATGGCACTAATTTCATCATACTAGCACGAAAATTTGAATTTTAAAACAAAAAAGCAAAATTTTAATCTTGAAATATTATTTAAGAAATATTAATTTTTTATTTCTGGACCATTTTTATAGTCGTAATTTTAGTTTTTGTTCTCAGGCACAGCTTGCTTGATTCTCTGTACGCACACCATATTTATACTTTCGGCTATCTTCTCCTCTCCAAAGTCTTCTTCAATACCCCCCTTCTTTCGAGAACTATTAATTCAAGGGTTTTTCTTAATCCCAAGGTTTGAATATTGCATCAACCTGGTTCTTGAAATCTAGTTCCTTAAGGTACCTTCTATGATATCGTGTCACCACACCGTCTATAAGAAATATATTATACATTTATAACAAAAACGAGAACAAAGATATGACAAAGGTAAATACATCAAGATTGATCATATAAAAACATTTCACGCTATAATAGGAAGAAAACTTCATTAGATAGACAACGATACTCTTTTTAATGTGTTATTAAAGGATCATTCTTGAAAAAAATGAGATTTCTAAAAATGCATTTGCGTTCAAGAATGCCAAAAATGCATTATCATACTCAACAAGCGTATGCTGTGCTTTGATTGGTTGAAAATAACAACTTATTACAATACTACGTTTATAACGTACTTGTAATTACAGTCTATAAAGAAAATGGTTTACTAATTTATATGGACAAACATTGAGGCTAGTATCTATCTGCAAATTTGATTATGAGGCCTAAAAAAAGAATAATAGAAAGGGATGAAATAACGAACACATCATAAATTAGAGGAAGAAGAATTTTTTTAGAGGCAAATCAATCAAACATAGATATAACAATAATTGTGAAATCTAATGGCACGGGATTTTTCCAGAATAAAAAAAAATATTTTACCGGTAAATAAGGAAATCCGTATAGAAATAAATGATGTAGCATTGAAAAATACTAATAAGCATCATCTTTAAAACATGACTATGATTCCCATTTTACCAAGCGTATTACTACCTTATGAGAATCTCAGCACTCTAAAAATACGACTACGTGCCAGATAAATAATTAAATATCACTGAAAAAACAAAATTTCAAAAGCCACTAGAAATAAGCAGAGATAAAGGTCATTACTATAACTTGAAGCTAAGTGTACAAAAACATACTAGCGGAAATTGTGAGTAAAATTCTAGATTGAAAATCTGATGTTATTTTGTCATGAATTAAAAATATTAAAAAAGCATATTAGTAAATACAGAATAACCAATTTACAAAACATATGATTTTAAACTACCACAAAATCCGATTTGATAGAAGATAATTATATGAATGAATAGGAAAAAGTAATTCAATTAAAAGCTAAAGAAAAAATAAACTGATTGATTTTGTGTAAAAATCCAAAAAAAAGAAAGGTTGAAATTTGTAAACAAATTTGTAAGTCTATACAAAGAAAGATAATATATTTTTTAATAATTATAAAAATAAAAAAACATTGCTCAATTAGAAATTGCTAGGTCGGGCAGAGTTTAAAAACCTTTAAAACCAAATATACATGTTTACGATAATTAAATTACAATAATGGAAAATATATGTTCTAAAAAAGGAATATAAAGAATGAATGATTTTATAAGGGATGTCATAACTTATGAAAAGGTAATTCTGTAAATAGAGACTAATGTGGGGCTATAGCCTGGATATAAAATCATTATATACAGAAAAATAAAGTGAATTTCGAAATATTTAGCTATGTGAGATAGACTTAACTATTATCCTAAATTCAGCTTGGTACTATACGGTGGATACAAGGATCTATAGAAAACATACAAATAAACTAACAATATAAGGACAAGGTTAGAAAACCTAGTACATAATGGATCGATGTAAAATTAGACATTGACCCAAATAACTTTGACTGGTTAATACTGTATTCTTTAGCACAGCATCTTTTTAGGTGAGATAGTTTAAAGGCGAGATAGCAGACAAATGAAACATTTAGGGCAATATAACACTATGAAATTAACAAAAATAAATAAACAGAGCGCAATCGCAAGCGGAAACGTCATTTTATTTATTTGTTCTTCTGATGAAGACACTAAGAAAAGTTATAAAGAAAAATTTCAAACGATAAATATAACATGAGAAAAATCTATTAATAACAAGCTTCATTTTCATCTTTTAACGATATCAATTTTAAAAAGACTTCAGCACTAAAGCACATTTTTTTTTTAATTGCATATGAATAGATATCAAGAAATAAAATTTTGTAACAAATAATGTTTAGTGCAGCGATTTTTCAAATATTATAAAGGAAAAACATGCCTAAAAATACCACGGAATTATAGAAAATATGTATCAGGAATAGCAGAAAAAAATTTTTGTGGCTAAATTAATTCAGGATAATCGAATCTAACCAAAATTAATTTTAAAGGTTAAAATTTTTTCAAGCTTTAGTATAAAAATACAATTCTACAGATAACTACTAAATATTCGTGGTTAAACTTAACCGAAAAACCTAAAAAAATATACGGTTGCACAAGAAAATACTAGAATATGTATAATAACAAGCAGCAAATATATAATGATATTAAAAAGTAAAGAAATCATATGAAGAGAAACTATCATATATTGAAATTTAAATATAAAATATTTTACCAGCTAAAAGATACAGACACTGTTGATAAATTACTCAAAGAAGAAAAAAACATAAATAATCACATAGCAGAATAAATATTATATTTCATTATAAACAAGTATCTAGTGACACTATAAAACCTAGACAAACTATGCATATAATCAATTAGCAGAGACAAAATAAAAATTTATGATTAAATAAACATTAACAACTAAACCATGTTTCGCACCGCGTTCATAGCAACCAAATAGTCATAAAGTCGGATCATCAAGATAGTCTATATTTGTGTGCCAAAAACCAAAAGAAGAAGCGAAAATTTGTTCTATACAGAACAGAAAGATGTTATTTAGTTAAATTCTAATATAAAAAATGCGGAAAAGCGTATAAAACAGCAGACCTCTAGTAAAAATAAGAAAATCAAAAGACAAGAATTCAAAAAATGATTTAGAATCAACAGACAGGAGTAAAAATGGGCACTATAATAAAAATGTTTATTTAATTATCGCTCGATGCGCCAGAAAATTTTTTTGCCATAAAATGATAGATACGATCATATTAATAGAAATCGAAATAAAAATCAGATAACTTTTTAAAGTTAGAAATGTAAAACTAAAAAAAATGTACCTAAACACAATTAAAATGTTCCCTATATATATGCTGGACACTGCCAGTATAATGTGTCAAAACTGGGTCAATGTTATTAAAAAAACAGCAGGATTGTCTATTTAGCGTTAGGGGTCCAATAGATGCAGATGCTCACGCATAAATATAAAGAAGACAAAAATAATTGTGAGTTCAATAAAAGAACAATTCCTATTGGTACAAATTTGAATAATATAATAAAAAAAAATATTTTCTAACCGAAGGAAATAGTTCTTAAACTATATTGTATATTAGAGATTGGTTAAAGTATTATATTTTATTATCGCTAGGCAAAATATTTATGAAAAAATATATTTGATTTTATACCAGATAAAAGTGTGTTTTGATAGGCATTAAACCTTGTGATTTACAATCAGATTTTTATATTATACAAATTTTATTGGTTGTCGTGTTAACTACAAAAAAAGGCAAAATATTCTATTTTCTTCTATTTAAGTGAAATAGCACAACCATAAAATTTACAATAAATGAAAATTACAAAATTTTAATACATAATAAAAATAAAATACCTTATAAAAACTATATTTTTTAATATGAAGTTTGTGATCAATTTTTAATATTATTTTTTTGCTCGGAAAGCCTCTAATCTATATAATATAATTTTGCTTGCAAAAATTAGAGTCGACAAGAATATTTTAGAAGTTTACGATCTATGCAGAAGAAAATGCAAATTTTCTTAGGCTGCCGATTCCGTGGAAAAATTAGCACGCATCTGATATATTTTCAATGTTGATTTCAAAACAATCGAGTATTTTTTGCATCAAATTCTGACCTAAAAGGTATTTCTGTTTAGCTGATACATCTTTATTATATATAAATGACAATTTTGCATGTATTTTAATATATGATTGAACTCCGTGTTTTACAACAATAATGCAAAGGCTTCGATGTAGTTATGTTACAGTTATCTAGAACGGATTCATAAAATACATCATGATATTAAAATTTTGAGACATACTCAAATAAGAAATAAAAAAAAACAGATAAATATTTTTTTTACGAAATAGAGATATATTTCCGCTTGTCACCCACATAATACAATTCGTCTATGAACATCTCATCGAATGGAATTTCTTTAGATATGAAATAGTCAATTATTACGCAATGGAATTTAATTAAAGATGCATACTGACAAAAAAAGCCTCTAATCAGGAGTTCACTTAAAACCAAAACAAAAAAAGAATTATGATTGAACACATCTCTATGAAACATATTTAAAAAGTTATAATATGAGATTTGTTATCTTTGGAAAATGGAAACATGGTAATAAACTTGTCATTGTGCTCGAGATGTTTATTTATAAATATAGTTACATGAAAAATATACGTTTTATAAATTAGCAGTTAGAAATAATAAAGTTATGTTATATTACATTTTTAACTAGCATGTATAATATTCCTATCTTGCGAAAATTGACACTTAATCTCATCATATTAAGAACTATTCTTTTTGATTTTTTTTCTAAAGATTTTACTATTTCATTATAATAAAAGATTATTTGAATTATAACAGTAAACTCAATCATAGATATAAACATATTCTCTAAAAAAATTTCTTTGAAAGTTCTTTTTTCTATAACTTACTAACTAAAAAACATTTTCTCTATTTTTAGATATTTTTGTATTATAATTTTCGAATTTTATACCTGCGATTTATTTTATTAAGATGAAAAATTTAATACGCAAATTCAAGTATATGTATAAAATTCTAAAATAAGAAGCATTTCATATAAAAACAGATTTTTCGCATATAAGTAGACATAAAAGTTTCTTTTAAAGAATAATTTGGTATTAATAGATTTAAAAGGACAAATAAGGAAAAGATAGCCTATGGATGTTTTTTTTTGAAAAATTTTTAGTACATAGAAAGATTATAGAAAGTTTTAAATTTTATAATACATAACTTTGATTGATTGATAAACATACAGAAATATAAATATGTGCTGCAATAAAAAGCAAAGTATCTATTGTAATATGATAATTTGAATGCGATACAGAAAATAAATAAAAATAAGCGACTGCTATATTATTGGGATGCAATAATCTCTACGAAATTCAATCATGAAATAAAAAAATATTAAATTTTAAACGTGTATTTGAGCAATAAATTGCACTTTTCGAGCTTCGGTGCTCTAATTATGAGAATAAAGTCTAAATTACCATAAAAATAATTAAAGCAAAATTAAAAGCTTGATAAAAAATTATTAAGTATTAAAACAATCGTTGCAAATATACATGAAATTTCATAACTCTGTCAAAGAAAGAATATATTACAATCACATAAATTTTTTTATAAATAAAAATTTCATTAATGCTGGTTCAATGTAGTTTGTATGCCAAAAAAACGTGTATAAATAAGTTATTTAAAAATTTGATAAATCAAATAAAAATTTACATTATGGTGCAACACAAGAACTTGCACGTATTTATGAAATGTATTATAATTAGGCTAAATTCAACTTCTTAAACATTTTTGTGAATATAATAAATTTCCATGTCGAAAAAACTATTAACTCGAATAATGTATCAATTTCGTATAATAATTTATCAAT
Organism: Rhyacophila brunnea; assembly: GCF_057557595.1. Classification (NCBI taxonomy): domain Eukaryota; kingdom Metazoa; phylum Arthropoda; class Insecta; order Trichoptera; family Rhyacophilidae; genus Rhyacophila; species Rhyacophila brunnea. The sequence continues at coordinate 426,570 of NW_028233355.1, forward strand.
ATAAATGAAATAATTAGTCCAATTGAAATAATACATAATTATAAGTGCAAATTGTATCGAAGACGTTCAACTACAAATAGGGCAATTTTTTTGCATACTAGAAACACGCCTATACATTACTAAGTATTTTACAGTTACGATTACGACAAAAGCCTACACTATAGTTCCAATTATATGCACCCTCATTTTCCTATGTATTTGAATTCATATAGATGCGCATAGGACTTGTCGTAACCTGAATAGATTAAATTATGCAGATGGCACTGTAAGTCACGAAAAAATGTATGTAAAGGTCCGAAAAAATAGTAATTCACTTCTATAAATAATTGAACAACGATAGAAATTTGGGTACAAGAAGAAGGCTATATTTAAGACCAAAAAGAGAATAACTTCTCTTGAGTTGGTAGTTTATATTTAAATGATTTTCATGTTACTAATTTGCCATCTAAATTCTTTTATATGTGGAATTAATTTATTTCAAAATTTTAATTATGACTTTTTAAGTTTAAAATGAAATTTTTCATTGATTCAATTATGTAATTTCTTTTTGGTACGCAACTCCGAAATTCCCCTAGAAAATATTGGGGTTGATCTCAATATTTTGGTTTTAGACAAAACATCTATTAAAATTATCGAAATTTGGACACTTCATTTCATCTATCCGCTTAAAATTTCATATTTATTATTAAGTTGAATTGCCTGTAAAGATAAAATTTTAGATGAATATTTTCCCTACATACATCATTCAATGACATGATAGGAAGAATACACCCATAAAATCGATAAAAAACAGACCTATAATGTTTAAAATTGCCCCACATTAAATCTTTGAATTGTCAACATTGGACATATTTAAAAAAACAATTTTCAAATTTATTATTCCTCTCTAAAATTTCATTCGATATTACTATCGACTACGGTAAATTTTTTATAAAACAAATTTTTTTTTTAGATTATAAACATCTTTATTTCGCCAATATATTATAAGATTGCTCATTCTCATGTAATTTAATCTGCTATAATGGCAGACATAATATAAAAACAAAGAAATCTCGTAAATATTGTAATATTTCTGTTTTTTTCAATTAATCACATAACATATATTTAGTAGAAGTTATAGATGTTTTGGGTGTTAAATTAATGTATGAAAAAATTATTAGCTTTATAAACATCTTTTTTAAGCAAAAAAAATATAATATATCATCCTCAGAAAGACTAAAATTGCAATGAAATTGATTTAAAATAAAATTTTAATTTTTAATTTATGGCAATAAATGCCAGATTTTAGTTGAATTTCTATTTTATGCAAATTAAAGCCAAATCGGAAAATTATATGGATATATATCCAAAAACTAAAGTTATTGATTACAAATATATGCCTGAAAAACTTAATTTTAATTTTCAAGTGTCTTAAAATCATGTAAACCTACAAAAGCAATCATTACTTAATAATACGATATTTTACAGGATGAATATGCATCGTAAAATATGTCATTATGCCACAAACTCGATAAAAGGATTTTAAAGTATTGCATCTTCCGTTTATCTTTTATAATAAATCCAAAAAGATCCAATATAACTAGATTCATATATTATAGCTACGTTATTCATATAAAACTTATAGTTTAAGTATAAACAAATTAAATAGATTTATATTTTGATTTTAACAACTTTTAAATGAGGGTCTTTGTTTAAATCAATAAAAAATAGAAAAAAAATATATTTTAATAAATTATTTAAGTGGTTTGCATAAAGAACTGTTGAATCTATAAACTAGAAAACAAAAAAATATTCATCATTCTAAGCCATGCTATATATATTTATAGAAATCCAAGGGTTTAAGCTTTTAATTATCGAATGAAGCCATAAATTTCGCAAATTAATGCATACGATCATATAATAAAACATATCTTTTGAAAATAACTCTCTTAGTTTATTTTATGAAGTGCTTTTTGGCTAGACAGGCTATAGAAAATAAGTGAATATTATTTGTTTTGAGAATTTCCATATAAAATGAATATAATTCATGTGAAGAGTTATATTCTTGGAATGCTTCTGGATATTTTACTATGCATTTGAAGGCTAAAATTCGGATAAAGAGGTATGATGAATTAATTTCTGTAAATATATATTCAAGAAAGTCTTTATATAGGTTTTTATTTGACATACAGCGCCCGCCAAGATAAATCATACTCATAGCACAATATGCCTTTAGAGCATTTTCATAATTTGGGGTTTCTTTATTAATCGTAATATATCCCCATAGGAGATGAAATATATCCGTATATGAGCTAAGTATGCGTGGTATGAATGGCAAGTACCGACCGCCCGTAAAAAAATACTGTAAATAATGAAATATTTTAAATGAATACATATTATATTCATGATCACAGTATTCTCTAATGCAATTTCTTAAGCATAAATTCCCCCAAGGCATCATAATTTCAAAAACAAATAAATAAAGATCGGGATGATAAATGTCAGAGTTGTTCAAGCAACTACACCCAAATGCGTCAAGAGTTGTTATAGATCCCTCAATATATTTATTTAACTTGAAACTATTGGGTTTATCAATAATCGAATACAACTGGGTGATAATATGCTTTAAACCTTTAAAAACCATATGCTTTACCTGAAAGAATAGCATTCTATCATTGAAAAAATATGCCGATTCTACTTGATCGGTTAACACAGAATCAGAATTGTCGTCTACGGATTCAAATGAATAATAATGCATGTAAAGCTCCAATGAATTGTATTTTATATCCATAAAGAATAATTTATGTCCTTCTGTATAATTTTTTTCTTCGTTAAATATATCCTCAATTTCGAAACACATAAAGATGTATACTAGAACGTTTCTTGCCTTTTTTTTAAACTCGAATGGTCTTCTATATCCAGTTTTAGAAAAATTCATGTAAGTTTCTTTTAAGAATATTAAAATTTTTGATACATAATTATACTCTTTCATCAACAATGAGTCATAAAGAATATCTAGAATTTCGACGATCTTAACATCATATATAAAAGTATACTTTTTTGTTAGGCTACCCAAATTTTCATAATATGATAGAATTTCATATAACTTGATGCACTGTAGAACATTTTTTCGTTTATCGATATAAAGATAGCTTTTCTCAATTGTTTTACACCATTCTTCCAGAGGTGTTAGCTTACACAAATTCTTGTATAAATTTTCTATCTTATTATTTATCTCTTGATGGTTCGATGATTCTAAAATATCGAGGCTTGCTAATAATAAATTCCTTTTAAAATTCTTATATACAAAATTATTTACATCAGTGGATAGTATATTTATTAAACGCGTAGCACTCGATCTGCAAGTTTCAAGATTTTGATTTAAAAAGCAAGCTAAAATATGATTCATTAAAATAGATTCTTCTCTGTTTCTATCTATTTCATCGGATGTTAACATGGAAATGATGGGTATAAGAATTACATAATACCACACCAAAGTCGATTAAAAGTTTTATCACCCCTTTTTTCTATTTTAATATAGATAAGGCGATAAGAAAATATAAAACATTTTTATATTTGGAAAACAGATTTTCTTTGAAAGATAACATAAAACTAACTACATCTTTAAATAAAATTCAAAGAAATCTGCCGTGTTAAAGATAATTAAAAAAACCCTTTAAATAGCAAAAAAAATCGAAAAGATATTATTCATTAATGAAACGAAGTTTTAGCCTCATCTAATCCTCTTTTACATATTATAATCATGAAGCATTTAATTTCTTTTTTAGTTTCTGCCAATATAACTTTTGAAGCTAAGGCAAATGAGTTTTTTATAACACATATAGAAGATGACTATATAATGAACTAAAGTCATCATTAAAACATCATATAGACACTTTTATAGTGGTGATAACAATTTTTATTCGACTTTAATAAGTGAATCAAAAAGTTTACATATCATGCCAGCCTACTCTTTAACTTAGTCAATTGATATATCGATCTAATTCTGTAAATATATTGAAATTAAGTGGTAAATCTTCATTGTTCGCAATATAATAAATCATGTTTACTTTTATTTTTTTGCAATTAAATTATACCTGTTTTTATTTTTTTTTGTTAATAATATGTGGTATTTGTTGTTTCTAAACTTAATTTCGAATTATTTGAAGATATTAATTTATGGTGGAATAATAATTTATTCTAAAATTTACCCACAGATTTAATTACATTGTTTTATAATTCATAAGTATTCAATAAATCAAATAAGATATTTTAATAAGTTTTTTTAATTTAACCCACAATAATATAGCAGCGAAATGCCATTTGTAAGGTTGAAGATACGTTTTTAATATCTTGGACTCCAGTTGCAAGATATTGTTTCGGAAATTAAATATTTTGTTACGAAGTTGTAAATAAGGTCTGCTTGTTGTTTAATAATTTTAATTATGAATTTTTTTAAGCGTTTTGATAAGCTAAAAAATGCGTTTTATAATTTATTAGAAACTTGAAATTGTCTTGAGTAATTGTGATAATAATTGTTACTTAGATTTATTTATTATATATAGTTAAGGGTTGATAAATTGATGAATTGTAACGATAGAATGATGTGATGAAATGAGTTTGCATGAAAGATAACTTAAGAATCAGAATTATAATTTGTCTCAATATATAAGTAAAGGGTATTATTGGATCTAATAATAGAAAAAAATTAATAAATCACAAAAAATTATCGTAATAAAGATAAACAACCGTGATATTCTTTTAAATATTAGATACAATAACAGAGCAACATGTGTGAAAGCATTATATTAGTTATAAATCTTAGACATAATAAATATAAGAAGTACATAATATATCAATACTTGGTTTGTTCGTTAGATAATTTAAACAAGTTAAACCATGATTTTTTATATGAAGGATAAATACATTTTGATTATATGCAAATCTTTTGACTCTAGAGTTGCGGTTTTTGATTGTGAATCAGAGAAACAAGAATTCTGGGTATATGATAGTTACTTCCGAATTAATCTGTTTAATTTATATTATATATCATATAATGTAAATTGAATTTTTATCACAAAAAATATTTCTATTGGATTGCTCAAGTGCTTCCTTCAGTAATTTTAGGATACTTTCGTATTCTCGATCTATCACTTTTATGCAGTGTGTGTTTTTGAAGACATGATTCCCAACCTTGAATACTTAACGCAGAGTTGTCATAATTTTCAAATATTATAAATTCCTATTATTGTTCCTTTACCAAAAACAATGATACGTAACACGATACGACACTGTAAGAAATAATTTTTTATTGAATTCACGCTCGCCGCATATTTTTTTTATTTATATTTATTATTCTTAGTTCTGGTAAATAAATTTCTTTCCAAGACACTATAAATTATTCAAAAAAATGACATGAATATATTTTACATTTTGACTCAATAAAAAATGTTTCGTTATATATCCGTATTTAAATCATACTGTTTATAGGTAATATAATTCACTAATTGTAAGGTTCATGTTATTACACATGCGTTGAGTCGCCTTTTTGATAAATTCACCATGAAACGGATATATAAAAGACACTGTGACCAGTATAAAATAAATTTGTTTCATTGCAATCAAATATACCATATAAACATAGAAAGCTATGATTCATCTTAAATTCACAAAAAAGTATGGTATATAACATCGAAAAATAGTAAATCGATTAAATGTATTTTTCATTATTATACGAATCTGTAAATATATTGTAGTTTTTCAATCAAGTTTCCTTTTTTATCAATTATCTAGATCTATACTATCAAAATTGCATCAATAATAATTTTTTTGATGGAAAGTGTTATTTTAATTTTGTTATAGAAACAAGAGATATAGAGGAAATGATATATAACCATAAATGTGATTCAAGAACTATAATTACGCTATTTTTTAGTAGAAGTACACAGGTTTCTTTTACATAAATTCAAAACAAATAATTATGGAAATCGACTCTGCAGAAAATCCTACAAATAAATTCTTTTAATTAAATGATCGGTATGTTTTTATGTATCTATTTTATAACGCTTAATGTTATATAAATCTATATGTATAAAAATATATGCACAATATATGCTTTTAAAAAAATTTAAAAATATCATATTATTTAGGATATATATATTTGCATTGTTAAGCCCATTTTTTTTTCAGCTCGTCTATTTTATGACATTATTTATCTAATATAAACAATTTCGGTATGTCTTATATATTTTATATATTTTGATAACAATTATTTTACCTTAATAATTATCTTGAATCGTAATTTTTTTGGTTTTTTAAACCGACATTTATTTATAAAAAAGATTATCAATAAATAATAAAATAATTATTTATCATTTTTTAATATTTTATCTATAGTTCGCGGTATTTCATGCGACATAAACGATACTTGGTGCTAATTTTATTTTATAGTGATTTTAAATTACTTTCCTTAAAATGCAGTTTTAACTAATAATTACCTTTGCAAATAGTTTCGAGATAGATAATAATATAAAGTATCCTACATAAAATAATAAATCTAAGATATCTTATTTTTAGAATATACATAGTCTGTCCTACAAAAACTTGGATAATCTAATATGTCTAAATAGGGTTATTAATAAATAGAAGAAGGATATATTTATGTCAAATCTCGATCAAAGATACACGAAAATATGGATTAAATGTCTTTTGACGATAAAATGAATTAATGAATCAAAAGAAATTTTTTCTGCATTTAAATATGTTCAGTTCATTTAAATAATATCAAAAATAATAAATAAAACATCTTCAATATGTAATGTTTGGTATGGAAAAGGTTTCACTGATTTCTTTGCCACTTGGTATGATACATTGTTCGATCGCGAAATATTTAAGTTGTTAATGTGTCCTATATCATATTCTTTGAAAAATATTTCTCAACTGAAATTCACCTAATTGTTATGATGGCGATTCATGCCTTGAATAGTCCGAGGCTGCACATATGCGTCTCTTAATATCCAAAATTCATAACTTCATTGCAATATTAGTTTAGATTTCATGTGTTCTTATTTTAAATCAGATAAATAGTATATTAGTTTTTTTATTCAAATCTTGTTAACCAGGCAAGTCATGTTATGCCATATATTTTATTAATTTGAAATTGTGATATCTAACAAAACCATAATCATATATTTCAATCGAAGAATATATATTATATTTTATTAGTTAAAATATCAATGCCTTTTAGTTCTTTATGTGATAATTTAACATTCTGGCATTTATAATGCCTTCTCAATTTTTGTTTTGCGGTTTTCAAATTAAATAAGTTGGTTTTTTTTTGTTTTATTGAACTTGTAGTGTCTTTATAAGAGAAAATCTATAAAAATAAATCCCGAAGCCTTATGTTATCACGTTTGAGCACGTAATAGAAGTGCATAGTATATAATTGCTTTAAGTCATTTTCTTTGTTTATTTATAAAATTATACCTTATTCTAAGTCTTATTATAAAATTCAAACTTTAATAATTTATATATATACGGTATAATATATCTTTTAATCACATAATTCAATGATAATATTGTATTAAATATATTTTTTACATGTTTCAAAAGTCTGTTTACGTCGGAATATTTTTTTTTAGTAGACAGTGGATTTTATCTTTATATTTATCTATTGTATTGGAAGAAATAGTTTTTAGAGCAAAATATAATAATTAATATCTTTCATATATTATATAAATATTTTTAAATCTTCTATTGTTATATCTGTATCATCAACTACTTAAGTTTACCTTTAAAGTTTTTTATACAGTTAATCATATTCTTTAATTTCATTTCACTAAAAATAATAAATATTTTAATCCTTTCAAATATATGAAGAAAATTATAAAAACTTGCATAAAGGGAATATCACATTCGTAAAACAAAATTATCATGACATTATTAATTTTGTATATTTTTTATAGGCTCATGATATATACTTATAGCATGAACTCTTCACGTTATGTTTTCTAATATTTTTTTTTGCTCTAAATATACTTTATCTATAGTATTTGTCTTACATAATTTGATAAATAGGTTCTTTTCTTATATGGATGATATTTTTTATCTGATTTACCATTTTAAATATCTAAAAAGATTGAAGAGTTATGAAGCTAATAGTATAGAGTTAATAGTATATTGTCATGGTTTGGGAAGAAATTTTTTTTGTTTCTATAATGTCAATTGGTGTAAAGGGACATCGCTTCAGCATTCAATTTTCAATGGTATCAGTCTTACAGATTATACAAATCATCTAAAGATAAAAAATTATTTAATTTACCGGCATATTAAAATCAATATAGTATCCTTAAAAGGTTTAAATCAAATTTTTTTCCTTATAGTATCTGATTCTAGTCAATGAATACGAAAAGGGATGAAATTTTGTATTAGCCTCTTATATATATTTTAATCGAATATTACCGCAGTTAATACATAGCGGGATATGCAATTACATTTTTATTTATACCACAGGCGTTTTATACCGACAGATCTTAATATTTACATACATATATATTTTTAAATCGTTTATTTACACAAAAGCCTTAAAATCAACAAATTGCATCTCAAATTGAATTCATCTTTGGTATTGATCCAAAAATTTACTATTTATTTTTGCATGACGTTCATAAATGCTACGTAATAATAGTTTTAGTTCTTTATTACGTTATATTTTTTTATAATGTACATTATAATATTTTTAGGGTGCTTTTGTAGTCGAAAAAAACATCGGGCAATAATTCAAGAAGCCGAAGAAATTTTCGATTGATCATTTATTTTAATGCATGACAAGTACGACAAATAAAACAAATATTTTACAAAATTAGTTCAAAAATGTGGAAAACATATCGTTTTTTGCGAATTTGTTACGTCACAATATTCTTTTAAAACAGGATTTTTTTTAAATTCTGTATCACATATACACCAATAAATTTTTTTTAATATTATGAATACATAGATATTTATAATTTAAGGTACTAAAGATGCGTAATATAATTTAAAAAGGATTTCGTTATTTTTAAACAGGCATTAATCGGTAAAAATCTTATGTTTATAAATTTTATGCCTTGATTACCTAGTACTCATATTGATTTTTTTTTTGTTTTCTTGTATCTCATTTACAATTCCGTAATTTTCTAAATCAGACAGTTTTTATGCTGCTCAATTTCTTTTTATATTATATATGAGTTTTTTACCCACTCGTTTATAGCAGTTTTATATGATCAAGGAAATCAAAAATTTATTTTATTGATTGCATTTTTTAATAGATTTTATTTTTTTTAGCATTTGAATGGGAAAAATATTTTTGAACTTACAAATTTTAAGCCTATTTTAACAGTGCATATATAAAATGTTTACGTTTTTTCTTTAGGATTTAGTTATTATGCCCTTGCGATTTTATTGCAAACAAATAAAACTTATTCTTTTAAAAAGATGCGCAGTTTATAATTAGCATCTTCGCATAGAAGAAGCGTAAAATATTAACATGTCAATCGCGGCGGAATTTCTTCAAATCATTTCACTTTTTTCGATTTTTATAATGCATATAATTTGCATAAATTGAATTATATTCGCTTTAAATAAATTATAACAAAAAAATATCAAACGCAATCTCTAAATTTCAAGATTTTTACAATTGATGTAAATCATTTGACGCATATTAAACAAATTCGGTGACTGATATTCGTAACGTCTTTATTTAATTTTACTTGGAAAATATTACGTTAAAATTTATTATGGGTAACCGGATAGTGATTATATTTAACATCAAGAACCTCTAGCTGTACTGATTTTTTTTATTTATAAGTTAATTTTGTATCAATTTTATCTATTGAGACGTTGTCAGCCTTTTGGGAACATCACTAAACTCCTTGATACATCCTTTGACACCTTCCCTAATCTATCTTCTATAACTACTCTTCTTATCTCAAATGAGACGAGTTCAAGTGTATTGCGTTGTACCACAACAAAATTATTTAAAAACAAATGGTCAAGATCAAAAAATATAATACAAGGGCATTTAACATGAATAATATTTAAAAGGAAAAAAAGCGCAATTTATTTTGAATACATGATAAGATCTTATACAAACTAATATGTCATTTGCAATTTTTATTATCATGGATTTCTTTACAGCCGCAATTTCATGTTTTCGTTTTGCATCATCGCTCGATAGTAAATCATATCTGGCTATAAAAAATTAAATTTTAGAACTACTATATTGATACATAGAAAACATATTAGAAAAAACAAGATTATATTTAGCATAAGGAGAGAATTTATAGATTTTTAGATTACAAAATAAAGAAGTAATCAAGCAAAAAAACATCAGATCCATAAAAACCATGTAAAAAACCAAAAAATGCACACAAAAGTCATAATAAATACATACTGTAATTGCATATTAGAGTAAAAACTGTGTTGTCATAATCTACATAATATTTATCACAATGTTAATTTATTAACCTTTTCGCTTATGCTGTCTTAAATATTTTTTTTTATTTTTCTTATCAAACAATATATAGAATTTTATATTTATTAAAATTTATTTTTTCTTGGCAACAAATAGTTTATTTTTGGTTAAAAATAAAAAAATCTATGTAGCTTTTAAGAATATATACTTTCATTTACTTTTACGAGTCCTAATTTAATTCCCGCTCGTTATCTGAATATTAGGTTAGAACGGCTTTAGTATTCTATAATCCAATAAATTATAGAATTCTTGTGCTCATTCGTTCAAATTATAAAACCAAACTTATCTGTTAAAAGTTTACTAATGGTTCACATCATAGATTAAAGGATAAAATGAAAAAACATTTAATACGTATCTCATTTGCAAAAACACAATGGTTTTATTGTCCAAATTGAAACCAATACTTAAATTAATCATATATTAAATTCCCGCTAGTTCTATTTAGCATTTTTTATATAATATAAACAATATAGAAATTTTATTAGATGACAAAACCATTTACTTTTTTCATGTAATTCTAATTTCATTTTCTTGTATGGGAAATGATCAAGACTTTTTCGAGGCATACTATGAATAAATAATTTTTATTTGAAAAAAAATTATCTCTGCTCAGTAGTGAGATTTCAAATATAATTTTTGATGAATCTTACTTTTCTAGTATACAAACCGAACAAATAAATCACATTAAGCTGAAAAATAACATGTCTTTAGTTTATATTTTGTTAATTAACAGAAAAATGATGGAAACATAGAAACTGATAAAAAATGCCTTTTTATAGCGAATATTATATATTAAACGTTTGATATGCCTCTTACTAAAATTAAGTAAACATAATTTTGTACACTTATTATATAAATGAGATTTTGTTTAAAATAATAATAAAAATGTTGAATTGATATCAATACCTGCATTAAACGGGTAGAGCTTATATACTATTGATAATGTATAAGGACTGAAAAGGTAATTATTATCATAGATAAAGTTATATCATTGGGTTTCTATATTATTATATGAAATACTGCCATAAAACCTAATAAAGTACACAGAACAGTATTACTTGATTTATTTTCTTTCAGCTTAAAGATTTCTAATTTAGGGGAATGAAACTACTGTTAGCCTATTAATACAAAAAAAGAAGATGAAGTATCATTCTAAAAATACAAAAAGTGCTTTTATTAGAAACTGAACAACATATTTTTTTCGATCCAAAAAATGTTTATCAGCCCTGTCAAATTAAGCCTCTAATATATAATGCAAAATTTTAATTTCCTATTATTATATTCTATAAAAAAAATATTTGGTTTTCGAAGAAAGCTGTTTAATTTGAAGTCTTGATTTTTAATTTATTTAAATGTAAAAAGAGCAGATAAAAGACAATGATTAGCAGAGAAAATTCATTTATATATAAATGAAAATGTCAAAGGCTAAATATAGACACATTGATTATCATGAGATCCAGTCAAAAATAGCTTAGAATAAATATATATCGTTTGATTTTTTTTTCTACATATTTTATTTTCTGTTTTTTTAACTACAAAATCATATCTATCTCATAACAATTTACCCTACGGATTTAGAAATTAAAAATGAATTCTAATTTTATAGTTGTGATAACTTATCCTTTTTTCTAATTATTAAAAGATAATCTTAAATATTATTATTTGTATTGGTATAAGTTTACACATTTACCTTTGTTTTTTTTGGCTTTCATAATCAATAAACCATGTGTTTTTCATCAAATATCGTCGAGTCTAATATAAAATAATACGCATATAATTTAATATAGTGTTTAAAATATATATCTTTTTATTTTATAATATTAATTTACATAATTTTGTCTATTTATATGCAAACATTCTTTTTATTTTAATATAACACGGTCAAAAATTTTACACCTAGGGGCTTTATTTCATGGTTCAAAGCAGCAACTTTAAAAGATAATATTGCATATAATGATTAAACTGTTCTACTGATTGAAATAAAGAATGTTATTAAATTTTTTTAACATTTTGTAGACAAAGTTCTAACAAATGTAAAAAGAACATATTTATATCGATTCACTTTTGTGAATGGATACATTAATAGAAATTAAATATTAAGAAAAAGTAAACAATTATATTTTTTTATCTTAACTGTCGTTTACAAGTTTAAACGAAACCGCGATACCGGGTATAAATACTGATATTTATTTTCTTCTATAAATAAAACATTGTTGCAATAAATTTTTTTAAGAATAATATAATTAATAAAGGTTTTGATTCAAAAATAAAAATTTATTACAAAAAAATATCCGAAGAGAAGATAGAGTGTAGTTTATAGAGAATTTAATCTTCATAGAAAAATACTTTGGCGAGTCAATTGCAAGATAATCAAAACCTTTAATATAAAATTTAATAAATGGGTATAAAATGTCTAAAAAAGAAGCTAAATCGATACATTTTTTTACGATTTAATATTATTTTTTCTCATAAAAACATAGAAATGTAAAAGATAATAAATTTAAATAGAAATTCTTTAGATAAAACAAATATTTAAAAAAATCAGAATCTTTAAATATTCTATGTTTAAAATGCAATAAAATAATGTGGAATCAATTTTTGCGCTGGACTATCATGGCATGAAAGTTTCTAGCCATGACTACTGCATCGAAAAGAGCAATTCTACAATTACGGGTATAATTTTATCAAAATGAAGTTATATGTAGTAATGCCGTTATAAGAACGGATTATCTTCGATGTGACTGAGTCATATTTCTAAGAATCTGTATTTTAAGACATTATAGCTTTATTTTTTTCTTTGGGCTGTGACATTATTTTTCGGAACTTGGAATATCATTATAATGCAACAAATTTGTTTAAGTATGTTTAGCTTACACAAAAAATATAACTAGAAATTTTATCTATCTCATATTTGCATTTTGAAACTGCATTTTTCTGTTTACAATCTTAATAAGAAATTTGGATAAATTATAATTACTAAAAAAGTTAAATATTAGAAATAAATAAGGTTTATTAAGCAAAGAATAGTTATATATATAAAACTAAATTTCCTATATTTGAATTTCATAAGGATTAAAAATATTTTTGCTACCAATATTTTGCATAAATCCATGATTGAGCAAAAAATGAAAAAAATATCCAAATAATCATTCATAAAAACAATTTTCTATTTTATTTACGTATTTTAGTATTTAAAGCAATTAAATATTAGAATATCATCATATCCTGCAAACTAGAAATATTTTCTCTTCCGAAATTATCTAAATTTTTTTAAATCTTGTGATGTTCTTATAATTTATAAAATATTCCATAAGCTTTTGAAAAAAACTACAATGGTAAACATATTATATGGGGTGACAAGCGGTTTTACAATGCCTCAGAACACCATATAAAATCATAAGTGTGTTTATTAAAGCCTGGTGTATTTTAATAAATAGGCATGTTTGTAATTTATTTAGATGTATATAAGATATGACAACAAAAATTTATGGGAAATATGCTTTTTATAAAAGAAGATATAAAGGTTTGTCGTCTCAGTTCACAGTAAATAGAAGATATTTATGATTGATAAAAAAAATCGAAGTTTTATAACAAGCTACTTTTTTGTGTTACTTTATAAATTTTTGGTCAGAAATTCATTACCGAGTAAATTCTACATCTTCAATTTTTCTTATGTATAATTATGACATAAATACTTTGTTTTTTTCATTAAATTTTTATTAAATAACGTGTCTTATAAATATATAAGGCCAGTAATCAATATTTATATGTTTTAAATTTGGTTTTTACGAATAGAAGTTTTGTTTATATAAATATTAGCCAAAAGAAAAATTTATGCTTAAATATATCATATCTTTCATTTTAGAATTTATTTATAAGTTTCATAGTAGTTATCATATATATCAAATAAGCTATAATTCATAGGGATTTTTTTATACTTTCGCTTTATTTTTATTGATACTATCGTTTTTTTAAATTTGACCTTTATAATATTACTATGTATTTTGGTATCCATCATTATCTAAGCAGGAAGAAAATCATTTCATCTCGCACTCAAAATCCAATATATTTTATTAAATTCACGTCCGAATTTTTTTTTTCTTGAATGAAAGAATTTTGTAAAACATAAAAGTATATTTTAGCACTACAATAATACTATAATTTTATTTGATTTTGTAATGTTGATAGGAAATTCGATGCTATTATTGCTTAAAAAGAATCCTTGGAGCACAGATAAAAAGTTTATTTAAATGTCAATAATTAATAAATGCCATATACTACTTTACTTTATGCGCACTCATGGCTAAAAACGATAAGTTTAAATTTTAGATTTTAATTTAGCATTGTCATCAAAGTATTAAATCCTAGTATATACATAATTATTTTACAGTGTGCATTTTTTTGTACTTTGTAGGTGCAACCGCATGAAATATACAAAAATATATTTTAGATTGCTTCTGGATAATTACAACTCTATTTGAATGCAGACAAGTTATTGTTGTTTAGTTAAGTGTTAAATATGTGGTAGTTTATTATGTATAAAATTGTGGTTTTAATTATTCAACTTAGTAAATTACAAGATCTATGTACCATCTGAACCATATAATTACTCTTTTATTAGATAGAAAAAATTTATAATATATAAAGAAATTTTTATATATATTCTCATCAGTTTTGATAGTATTTAATTTGGAACATTTACCTGCATAATGCGCAATTTTATCGATTTTTTTATTTTTTATTCGATTCATTTTTTTTCATATCATTTAATTGTATAGGTAAGGCCTATTATTTAAGAATTTATGAGGCCAAATACATTTTTTTCATTGAAGTGTAAACTGATAAAATCCAAAAGGTTTCTAATTTAATATCAACATTTTGTTTTCTTAATGTCAAAAAAATGTTGATAAATGTAATCTGTAAAGTTTCTTGTCCGTATTTTTTGTAATTATAACATAGAAAATTTTGACAAAAATGGCTTTTTTTGTACTTTCAAATCACACAAAAAAAGTAAAAATTATAAAAATAAGAGCATTTTTTAATAATCGCCTACCAATTTTGCCATATGATTGCTTTATTAGATTTCATATCTGCTAATTAGCAGAATAATTCAAAAGTTATTACATTGTGCTTTTTAAATAGATCATGTATGTGTTTCGTAAACTTAAATAAAAAGTAAAGTGTAAAATTTTTGATGTTTATGATTACTAGCGTGCAAAAATCTATCATAAATAATTTTGAGCCTATTAATAAATATCAGGATACACTATATTTTGTGTCAATATATATATCTCAAAATCCTTAAATGAGCAGTCATATATATATAAAGAAAATACAAATATATAATTTTGTGTATTTTATTGGAATAATTGTAATAAATTTATAACATCTAAAAAACAATGCAAATATATCAATTGTTTCCATAAATATCGCTATTTTTTAATAAAAACTCAAAATTGCAGGAAAAAATGAATATGTTGTGCAAATAAAATAATTAAAAACCGCGGTAATTTTTTTTAAGAGTATATTGGTGTGTAGTGAAATTTTTTTATTCTATTGCTTTTATTTAGAAAGTTTTATTTGATTAAAAATCCATCAACTTTATATTTTAGTCAATAAAATGTAATTTTTTGACCATATATCATATAAGATATTTTGGTACACATTCGGTATTTATAATTATAGATAAGTTTGTTAGAAATGTAGAGGGTTTTATTAAATCCAATCTATCAATTGATATAGTATTTGATTTTTCATAATTGGAGATATTTTAAGGATTTATTATGCTAATTAATATCGTGATCACTGACAGACTTTTTGAACAAGAATTTCGTAACATCATGCCGTACAAATATCAGCATAAAAATTTCATCGTCACTTTTTATAATATAATAATTAAATTGTAAATATTTTTTGTAAAAATAATACATTTGTCACGAATAATCTTTATATCTTATACAAACTTTACATTTATTTATAAATCTTTAAAATGCACAGTTCGATTTTTAATATGTTTTACGAATGGTTTTTTTCAATGGTAACTATCAAAGTAACAAGTGCTATATAACTTAAAGTTGATATATAAGACGAGAAACATAAAAAATGTGTATTAATTCATATGCAATATAACATAAAGGAATTCAATTAATTTTTTATGGTTTCGTTTTTAATCGGGTCTGTTGCGTATAAAATATAGAAAAAAACTGTAATCTTATGTTTAAAAGGTGAAGGTAAATTTTTTATCTTGCATATAGATTTCATTCTGAACTCTTTTTATGCATTTTTCACGAATAAATTTTTATTAAAAAGCGAATATTGGTCAATTATAAAAAATAAATCACACCCATGGTCGAACATAACAAGATTTTTGAATGCCCATAAGTGATTTATATGCAACACTTTTGCCACTAGCAATCATCTGATTGTTTAAAGTTAAATGATCAAAAAAACTCTTATAGTATTATAGTTTTTGGGTTTTGAATACTAAGTATATTGCGTATATCATATATTACAATTTTAATCCAACTATATTTTTTTTATTTATGGATTAATTTTCTTTCTATAAATTGTATCTCTTTAGACGAAGTCTGCCTATTGGCAATATTGCACAACTCCTTGATGAATTCTTTGTCACTTTCCGCTGATCTATCTTCTTAACTGCCCATTTTCTCTGAATGAGATGAGTTCAAGTGCCTTGCGAAGTGTGATTGCTTGTATGTATGTTATCATACAGCCTAACATAATTTAGATATTTAAAGAAATCAAAACTATAATAAAACAAAAATGACAAATTTTAGCTGAAAAAAAATAAAATACAAAATAAGATAAGATAATATTTATATTTCAAACATTTTTAACACATAAAAACTATCAAAGCACAGTCTAAATTACAATTTTGACGAATGGCATCATAAATTTACATTAAAAAGGGCGGTAAAATCATATAAAATGCTGACTAAAATTATTTGATTTATTCTAAGTTCAAAAATAATATTGAGATTATATTGTATCAAATAACCAAATAATATATCCAAAATATGATTAAGACATTCTATTTATTGTAGTCAAAATTTTTTAGTTGATAATGTTTTCAGAGTTCGATAGAAATATATATTTTGTTTCGAATTTGAGTTTACAATATCTTTTGCATCTAATGCTTGTAAATATAAGGAAATTGAAGTTCTGCAGTCGGTTTTGGAAAGTTTTTATGAATGTCTTACTTTCGAATTCATAAGAATATACTCAAAACGAAAATACCCGCAAGAGAGCTAAATGTCAAAAATAAAAAGTAAATCTATAAAAAAACTGTTGAGCCAAGAATAAAGCAGGTGTTTTCTATTAAGACGCCGTTCACGTAATCTAAAATTATATATAAATTTTCGTTTTGAAAAATTATGGGTGAGTGTGGAGATGTGTTGATAGCAAAATTTCCAGCTGCGTTATAGAGAGTATATTCCTCTCTATATCGACCCCCGTTCGGTTAAACTGGTCTGATTCACGGTTATAAAACTTTTGAAAAGTAAGCTTAAGAACTACACGCGAGGATACATCCGATGAGTAAAGTTCCTGAAAGTCATAAGCAAAATTCTAAAAATGAGGTATTTATGAGAAATAAATATAAATATTGGTGTATGGCCGAAAATATATGATTTTTAGGGTCGAAAGTCTTTTGATCTGATTAACAGTTGGTTAATTTATCCCTCTCGTCAATAAAATTTAGAAAGAACATTTATATGCTAAATAAATTGATATGGATGCATTTGTGATTTATGAATTAGTTTAAAATGAATATGCTACCTATATCCAGGTATTATATCTTGATTTAAATTAACACTAATTATAAAAAAATTCTTTCTGTAGTTTTTGAAAACAGATTATTCATAACTTTATACAGATTTCGTAATTTAGATTGTGTCATTATTTAATGTTTAATTTATCGTTGTAATTCTGATTATTGTGTCTTTAAGCTCAACTATATTGATCTGTCAAGTGTACACGTATTTATACTTATGGCATTTTTATTCACTCTAAACTCTTCTTCTGTTCAAGACTTATTATTTAAAGGGTTTTCTCAATCTCAATGTTCGTATATATGCCACAACCTGATTAGTTACTTCGAGTTCTTTCAGATACATTTCAATTTTATGTTAGCACATCGTCCCAAGTTTATATACGGAAAATTTTTTGTATTGCAAATGTAGATTATGATAGCTCAGATTTAATCAGATCATACTTCGCGAATTTTTCGTTTTGGACAATATATGTGCTTCTTTTACAGGTCAAAACGATTTTATGTGTGTGAAACATTTATTTTATTATCATTTATAAAAAAGTCAGGTCTGTCTTTTGATGATTTTATATCGATTTTAATTCTGTATATACTTTAATCTCCGTGAATTTAATTTCCATATTTTATTTTGCTCAGTGTCTACGGTTTTTTTATTTATATTTACATGCTAGTAATAAGTGATAAACTTTACCTTAAAGTTTCTTCTCCTTGTATAGTCATGACCAATAATTTTTTTTCATCTTCTTGTCAAGTAAACGAAGTTTTGAAATAGTCGTTACAGTATGGAATTCTTCTTTGCTCAAATAATATGTTTCTATCATAAATCAAACAAAACTTGGTTCTTATATTATTCCAATATATCCGTAGTTATGCCACTTTATCGATCCTGAGTATGATAGGGGTTTTATTTATTTACCAAGTAGAAAGGTTTTTCATGCATATATTTTGTTTTTTTTGTCATCAATAAACTCTATATTGTTTAATTCGAGCTCTAATAGATCTATGTCCACTGTTACATATTTGATCTTTGAAATTCATTTAATAAGGCCAGATGCTATGCGTTATATTTTTAAATTTTTAGTAAAGCTGCTTTCCTATGTGATTTTCCTCTTTCTTGATGCAGATTTCCGTAAATATCGTTATAACGGTTGTTTTATTACAATGAAACAAATTTATTTTATACTGGTCAAAGTTTCTTATTATATATCCGTTTCATGGTGAATTTATCAAACAGGCGACTCAGCGCATGTGTAATAACATGAACCTTACAATTAGTGAATTATATTACCTATAAACAGTATGATTTAAATTCGGATATATAACGAAACATTTTTTATTGTGTCAAAATGTAAAATATATTCATGTCATTTTTTTGAATAATTTATAGTGTCTTGGAAAGAAATTTATTTACCAGAACTAAGAATAATAAATATAAATAAAAAGATAAGCGGCGAGCGTGGATATAATAAAAAATTATTTCTTACAGTGTCTTATCGTGTTTCGTATCATTGTTTTTGGTAAAGGAACAATAATAGGAATTTATAATATTTGAAAATTATGACGACTCTGCGTTAAGTATTTAAGGTTGTGAATTATGTATTCAAAAACACACACTGCATAAAAGTGATAAATAGAGAATAGATAAAAGTATCCTAAAATTACTGAAGGAAGCACTTATGCAATCCAATAGAAATATTTTTTGTGATAAAAATTAAATTTACATTATATGATATATAATATAATATAAATTAAAACAGATTAATTCTGGACTAAAATTTTATTATATATCCAGAAACCGCAACTCTAGAGTCAAAAGGTTTGCATATAATCAAAATGTATTTATCCTTAATATAAAAAATCATGGTTTAACTTGTTTAAATTATCTACCGAACAAACAAAGTATTGATATATTATGCACTTCTTATATTTATTATGTCTAAGATTTATAACTAATATAATGCTTTCACACATGTTGCTGTTATTGTATCTAATATTAAAAAGAATATCACGGTTGTTTATCTTTATTAGGCCCTTTTTTCGATTTGTTGACTTTTTTCTATTATTATATCCAATAATATCCTATACTTTTATATTGAGATAAACTATATTGCTCATTCAAAAGTTATCCTTCGTGAAAACCAATTTCATCACATCATTCTATTGTTACAATTAATCAATTTATGAACACCAAACTATATATAACAAGATAAATCTAAGTAACAATTATTATCACAATTACTCAAGACAATTTTTAGTTTCTAATAAATTATAAAACGCATTTTTTAGCTTATCAAAACGCTTAAAAAAATTCATAATTAAAATTATTAAACAAAAAGCAGACCTTATTTACAACTTCGTAACAAGATATTTAATTTCCGAAACAATATCTTGCAAATGGAGTCCAAGATATTAAAAACGTATCTTCAACCTTACAAATGGCATTTCGCTGCTATATTATTGTGGGTTAAATTAAAAAAAATTATTAAAATATCTTATTTGATTTATTGAATACTTATGAATTATAAAACAATGTAATTAAATCTGTGGGTAAATTTTAGAATAAATTATTATTCCACCATAAATTAATATCTTCAAATAATTCGAAATTAAGTTTAGAAACAACAAATACCACATATTATTAACAAAAATAAAATGCAAACTGGTGTAATTTACTTGCAAAAAAATAAAAGTAAACATGATTTATTATATTGCGAACAATGAAAGTTTATTACTTAATTTCAATATATTTACAGAATTAGATCGATATGTCAATTGACTAAGTTAAAGAGTAGGCTGGCATGATAAGTAAACTTATTGTTTCACCTATTAAAGTCGATTAAAAATTGTTATCACCACTATATAAGTGTCTATATGATATTTTAATGATGACTTTAGTTCATTATATAGTCATCTTCTATATGTGTTATAAAAAACTCATTTGCCTTAGCTTCAAAAGTTATATTAGCAGAAACTAAAAAAGAAATTAAATGCTTCATGATTATAATATGTAAAAGAGGATTAGATGAACTAAAACTTCGTTTCATTAATAATAATATCTTTGGTTTTTTTTCGCTATTTAAAAGGGTTTTTTTAATTATCTTTAACACGGCAAATTTCTTTGTATTTTATTTAAAGATGTAGTTAGTTTTATGTTATCTTTCAAAGAAAATCTGTTATCCGAATATAAAAATGTTTTATATTTTCTCATCGCCTTATCTATATTTAAATGGAAAAAAGGGGTGATAAAACTTTTAATCGATTTTGGTGTGGTATTATGTAATTCTTATACCCATCATTTCCATGTTAACATCCGATGAAATAGATAGAAACAGAGAAGAATCTATTTTAATGAATCATATTTTAGCTTGCTTTTTAAATCAAAACCTTGAAACATGCAAATCGAGTGCTACGCTTTTAATAAATATACTATCCACTGATGTAAATAATTTTGTATATAAGAATTTTAAAAGGAATTTATTATTAGCAAGCCTCGATATTTTAGAATCATCGAACCATCAAGAGATAAATAATAAGATAGAAAATTTATACAAGAATTTGTGTAAGCTAACACCTCTGGAAGAATGGTGTAAAACAATTGAGAAAAGCTATCTTTATATCGATAAACGAAAAAATGTTCTACAGTGCATCAAGTTATATGAAATTCTATCATATTATGAAAATTTGGGTAGCCTAACAAAAAAGTATACTTTTATATATGATGTTAAGATCGTCGAAATTCTGGATATTCTTTATGACTCATTGTTGATGAAAGAGTATAATTATGTATCAAAAATTTTAATATTCTTAAAAGAAACTTACATGAATTTTTGTAAAGGTGGATATCGAAGATCAAAGGAATTTAGAAAAAAAGCCAAAAAGGTTCTGATATGTATTTTTGAGAGTTTCGAAATAGAAGATTTATTTAAAGAAGCAAAGAATTATACAGAAGGACATAAATTATTCTTTATGGATATAAAATACAATGCACTTGAGATTTATTCACATTACTATTCATTTGAAACCGTAGACGATTCAGATTCGGAAGAAAGCGGACAGTTCGATTCTGTATATTTATATATGGATTGTATGCTATTTCTTCGAGCAAAGCATATGATCATGAAAGGTTTGAAAACAATTTACAATTATCAAAATTCCATGATCGATCAGGCTACAAGTTTCAAATATAATAAATATATAGAAGCTTCTTTTACATCACTTTCTGTATTTGGGTCTAATTGCTTAAATGAAAAAAATATGTATCATCCCAATGTGTATTTCTTTGTTTTTGAATTTTTGATACCTTGGTGGAAGTTTTACTTAAGACATTTGATCCAAGAATTTAATGATCAAATGTATAATAGTAATCCATTTGAAATACTTGCGCCATTGCAAAGGTTTTTTTTTGAAATCATATTCATGTGTTCAGCATATATCAAAAATGATATGTTGACCGATATATTTGATCTCTTGGCTGGATATATTACATTTTACACTGAAACACCTAATTATGAAAATGCCCTAAAAGCCTACTGTGCAATGCGCATGTTCTACGTTACTGAATACTGTTTGTCTAAGCACAACCTGTTTAAAGACTTTCTCATATATATATATTCAGAAATTAATTCATCATACCTCTTTATCCGAATTTTAGCCTTCAAATGCATAGTAAAATATCCAGAAGTATTCCAAGAATATAGCTCTTCGCTTGACTTATATTCATTTTATATGAAAAATCTCAAAACAAATAATATTCATTTATTTTCTGTGGTCTGTCTAGCCAAAAAGTATTTCATAAATTAAACTAAGAGTGTTATTTTTAAAAGATATACTTTATTATGTGATCATAAGCTAAAATTTGCGAAATTTATGGCTTCATTCGATAATTAAAAGCTTAAACCCTTAGATTTCTATAAATATTTATAGCATGGCTTAGAATGATGAATATTTTTTTGTTTTCTAGTTTATAGATTCAACAGTTCTTTATGCAAACCACTTAAATAATTTATTAAAATATATTTTTTTTCTATTTTTTATTGATTTAAACAAAGACCCTCATTTAAAAGTTGTTAAAATCAAAATATAAATCTATTTAATTTGTTTATACTTAAACTATAAGTTTTATATGAATAACGTAGCTATAATATATGAATCTAGTTATATTGGATCTTCTTGGATGTGTTATAAAAGATAAATGGAAGATGCCATAGTTTAAAATCCTTTCATCGAGTTTGTGACATAAAGACATATTTTACGATGCTAATTCATCCTGTAAAATAGCCTGTTATTTTGTAATAATAGCTTTTTTGGTTTACACCATTACAAAGCACTTGAAAATTAAAATTAAGTTTTTCAGATATATATTTGTAATCAACGACTTTAGTTTTTGGATAAAATATCTATATAATTTTCCGATTCGGCTTTAATTTGTATAAAATATAAATTCAACTAAAATCTGGCATTTATTGCCATAAATTAAAAATTAAAATTTTATTTTATATCAATTTCATTGCAATTTTAGTCTTTCTGAGGATGATATATTATATTTTTTTTTGTTTAAAAAAGATGTTTATAAAGCTAATAATTTTTTCATACATTAATTTAACACCCAAAACATCTATAACTTCTACTAAATATATGTTATGTGATTAATTGAAAAAAACAGAAATATTACAATATTTACGAGATTTCTTTGTTTTTATATTATGTCTGCTATTATAGCAGATTAAATTATATGAGAATGAGCAATCTTATAATATATTGGAAAAATGCTGATTTTTATAATAAAAAAAATGTATATTGTAAAATAATTATTTTATTTTTTTATGGGTTAATTTTATTTTTACCAATTACATTCTTTGAGACGTAGTATGCAAATTAGGAACATCGCACAACACCTCGATACATCTTTTGACACCTTCTTCAGATCTATCTTCATGAAATTCAAATTTTCTCTCAAATGAGATGAGTTCAAGTGTCTTGCGGTGTTGAGAGCTTACATGATGCTTCTACTTCGTCTGTTATTTTTAACTCCTTAACATATTTTTTTGGAATTTTGTAAATACTCCATCCCAAATCATTTCATATGGTATTATTCTTGTTTTAAATTTGTAAATTAAACCAAGTTCATTCGCCAAGATTCCATATTTTCTATATGTTTCATTCTAAACGTCAGTTAAGTTAACAAGGCTACTTATACCTATTCTAATCAACGTAACAAACTTTTTTCTTTTTTATCGTATAAAAAAATATCTGGTTAATTTTGTTTGATTAAAAATCTGTTTTTATTCTGGTGTCAACCTCTATCTCTACATTTTCGTTTTCTCAGATCTCTTGTACTTGTGAGTTCTGACCTTTTTTGTTTTCTTAAGTTGTACCTTCGCATGTATTAATGCTCTACATTTTTAGCATCTCCTTTCGAGGTGGTTAATTGTTTTAATGGTCTCGTTACAATGTGGAAATTTTATTTCTCCCCGAAAAACATATTTCTTTCCTGAATAAAACACAATTTACCATCTTCACTCGGTTATATGTTGCAGTTCTTTATCTATCTTGATATTCCCACATTTTCAATCATTTCATAATTATTGGCTTTAATAGGTTTTTGGTGTAATGATTTTTCTTTTATTTTACGAAGTAGACTTTCTTGCTGCTTTTTCTCAAGTGTCTCGTTTCGGTGATATAAACATGATATTTATTTTTTTGATATTCTTCAATTAGTGAGAGATATGTCTGTTATATTTTTCTACTTTTAATATTGCAGCCCTCTCGATGAACAGTTTTCACTATTTTCAAGCAATTCTACTGGCAGGTAGATCATCTTCTCAGCTTTAAATTCAATATTGCATAGCCCACGTCCTATTTCATGTCTCTTTAAAGATAATCTTTCTTTATTAATAGGCTGGAGGTGGGTAGATAATAAATTTAAAATATCTCTTATCATACCATCAAGTTATGTGAATTCTTCAGGTTCTAATTTTAATACGCCTTTAATGTAATTTATGAGTAATGTTACAAGTCCATTAATGGCTTTAAATTAATTCCCAGCATTGAGTTTAGCTTTAAATATATTTCTTATTTGATTTAGTATCAATTCATAAATATATTCAAAAGTTTCTAGCTTTATATCCAATTTGCTATTCTTAATTACTCAACGATATTAATAAGCAGCAGACCTTCAATAAATGTTGCCAGATCTGCGCATTTTCATGGTTAGCGCATACTTTTTTTGTTTTTTTCAAGGTCCACAGATTATATATGGTTAATGAAATATAATCATGAGTTTAAGTGTTTCTGGAGTTTTTAATATTAATGTGAGGTCATCTATGAACAGTATAATATTTGTTTTAAAGGCGTTTTTAATATTCATTACAAACACCCCCGGTAAGCGTTTATTAAATTTCTGCACAAGAAATCATCACATGGAACGAATAAAAAAGTTGACATACTGCCATTTTGTAGTATTTTCTTATGCGTTTCTATATGCACGATTTCTTCTCTATTCAACCTTAAAGTTATACTCAATTGCTTGTAATCTTTTTTCTAAAGACGTTATCCATGTAGGTGGGTTCAAGTTTTCAATAAATACATACATGCAGGCAGTTAGTTATGTATAAATGTTTCAAATACTATTTTTTTACTAATCCAAGTTGTATTTCATTGTTTCCATGCTCTTTATTTTTCGAAATATCAAAAAGAGCTTGTTCTATTGCTCCTTAAACGCGCCTTATTGTTACAAACTGATTTTCTGCAATCTTTTTTTGTCTCAACCTCATATCGAATGATTTTAAAAACGCCTTTGTCGTTTACTTATATAAATTAGACATACATGTGATTGGTCTGAATTTATTTACTATTTTGACATCTTCTTTTGGTATAAGATCTGTCTTGCCATGGATAAAAACCATTTTTCCTGATTTTATTATAACAAAAATGTATTTGATATATCTATTTATGCAAGCTCATTATCTTTTCAATATAGAAATTAAAGATTTCATCAGGTCTAGCAGCTTTCCAGAACGGCAGTGATTTTTTTATGTCTTAAATTCAACTTCTGTTATGATGCTTATTTTAGCTGTTTTTGGACTAGTGAGAATGGGCATAGATGATCGTCATAATTTTTTTTGCTGTGATTTTACGTATATTTATATCCAAAATTTTTAGTTGATTATTTGACGCTTCAATTGTATAATTCTTGTTTTCAGTCAACCCTCTGCCAAGATTTCTCCTATCAAGCTCATAGTAGTTTTTCCTCTGGACTCCACTACAAATTATTAATATTGTTTTTTTTGACCTAGTCAAGAGTTAAAAACATTTTCTGATCAGAAGATAATAATATTTTATCTTTATAGTGGTTCCTGAAATAAAAGGCCATAAGCTCTATACTGTCAGCAATGTAGAAACATAGTTGATAACCGAAAAAAATAGAACTCAATATTTCATTGGGTCTATGAATTCGAGTGTTTTAAAAAAAATCCAAAGATAAGCTAAATGTCTATAAAAATATAAAATATATTTTGCTTTTCTTATTATGATGAAGCATTTAAAATTGTGTTTAAAAGTTAAAACTTGCAATTTTAAGACTTTATAGTATATTAGTGATCTAAAATGTATGCAACACCCGTTTCATATGAACAGCATATGAAAACAAGTTTACCTAAAATTGTTCTATAATAGATCTTATTTTTGTATTTTAAATTTGAAAAATATAATTAGTGTTCCTAAATATAAAACTGGAAATCTTGATGAAATTGTAAAAGTTCTACAAAAATTCTTTATGTTTTCAACATAATAATCATTACATCATGTATTCACATATGAAATGCGCCAATGAACACTAATAATTATAGGCGTAATTTATAAAGCAACAAGAAATAATACAATTTCAATAGACTTAAAATATAGAAGAATTATTTATTTGCAACAAATCTAGATTTAGATATCGTTAAACTGTTCAAAAATGTGTGAAAGACACTGTAAAACCTAATTCAAAAGGTTATATATTTTTACTTTCAAAGGATATGATGTTTCTAATAAAAGAAAATATGTGTATTTATATTGTAATTTTACTATAAAAATTACATATCGAACATAAAAATGTTTTTAGAAAAAAGGTATTTAAAGGCGGAAAACATATAGTAAGTGAGAATTAGCTGCTTTTTTAAAAATCTCTAGGTTTTATATAAAACTATAGACTTATATTATTCACTTAATGAATATGTTATCAAAATTTACATTACAAAAATAGAAATAGTTATATATTTCTAAACAGCTATCACAAGAAAAAGCCAGAAATAATACAAAAAAATATACAAATGATGTTAAACGTTATAATCAAAAAAATATATGCATACTAACTAGACTTAAGCAGTACATTTGAAATTTTTTTAGCAGCGCTTTACGGAGATTAAGTTATATATAGTATAGCATTTATGCTTAATTTTGAATATTAAGATAAATTTAGAATAGTCTACTAAGACTTGAGCAGACCATATAAAATTCGACATAAAACACTGACTTATAAGAAGCTGAATCCGATACGACAAATGATAAGAAGCTATGATTACTAAGATATAAGTCGCAGAATGAATTTGATGCAAACATAAAAATAAGATGTCTAGATAGTTATATAGATTTCTAATTAATTTTTCATAATAGTTTTTTATTGCCAATATAATTGTAAAAAGTTATATATTATTCGAAAATTCTATTTATATCTGTTTTAACTTCTATGTTTAACTAAAAAAGGTTTTATGTCAAAAATTGCAGCATAACTTTATAAAGAATAAATAAGGTCAGTATTATTTAATCATGAATAGCAGAAAAACTTTATTTTTTCTTGTAAAAAATGTTCTCAATATGATAAAATTTGTTTTTTATGCGAAAAATATTTTTTTAAACTAGAAAATTAAATTTTTTACTAGAATAATCATATTTACTACTAGAAATTATTTTAAGTTTTAATTATTACGCGAAATAACGAAAAAATGCTTGTTTTTAGCAATGATACCTATATTCTGTAAAACAGAAAATATTGTATTTGCGCGAAAATAATAAGATAATTGAAGGAATTCTTTTTACTACAGTTCATATCCTTATTTATTTTTTTATTAATTTGTATATTTTTTATATTATATATAATATAAAATTTCATTTTTAAGTATACTTTATAAATTTTTTATTTCGAATTTTAAAATTGTAAACATTTAATGTATTTTTTTTTGTTTATAATACGTAAAAATCCTTTGCTATAACTGTTTTTTAATCACAAAATTAGGCGTTTATTTTATAACACTCATCCAATCCTTCATTTTTGAAAATACTGAAATAATTAATATATTTAATTTATAGAATTATAAATTTTTAATTATGTAATAAACGCAGCCTTTCGAATATCAAAATATCATCCATAATTTTTAAATCTCATAAAAAGCCATAAAGTTTACTTTCCAATGATACTGAAATAAAAGAATATTTTATTCGTTATTATGTAAAAAAATTATTGGCCTTAAACAGATAAATACATACAATCTAACATAAATTTAATTTTTGTTCTCTCTATATGGCATTATTAGTGTTTCGATGTGCCTTTTATTTATTTTTTTATAAATTTATAGAATATTTCTTGACAATTTCGGGGAATGCCTATTGCAACAAATATTTGCTGATCATTTAAAAAGCATAGATTAGTTTTGAAAATATTCTTCAAATATAGAGTCCAAGCATATTAAAAATCAGTATAATTTAGATATTACTCTCATATATTTTTTTGCTGAAATATAGGCTTTAGCTACAAATTTAGACCAGAGTATAAATGTTTATATTTTTTTTTATTAGAGATGATTTCGGTTAGAATTTGAGGACCCTAAATGATTTTCTTGCAATCGCTGTTATCTCTTAATGATGTTTACTTTTTTAATTTATTGTATGTTTAAGAGATTTTTTTCAATTTGAAAGAACTAATAGTTTTGTTGTTATGGAAAAATATTCGAAAATTGTTGATAAACACAGTTCATTTTGATTGCGGAAAGTTCCTAAAAATATGAGTTTGATAAAAATTTAAAATACCATAAAATGTTCATCAGCAAATATTTTCATTTTTAAATACTCTATAGCATCGAATCCAACTACTTGAATACAAACAAGTGTAGCACAAAATTCATGTATTAAAAGTCGCCAATTTAAATTTTATATAAAAATTGATAGTGACATAAATTTTGTATGCTATAAAAAATAAAATATATAAAATAATGAATAAGATAATATCTCTTTTGGATAATTTATGCTTACACTAATACATCTGAGTGCCTATAACATATTTTAATGTTCTTTTTGCTTTCTATCATACCTAAGTGTACTTGCAGTATATAAAGGTAAAGTATTTCATCATAGAACTATTCAACTTATGCTGATAAAAATCGCTAAAGAATCGAATTTATAAATTAAGAAACATTTAATTTTATTAAAAAAATATTCTAACATGAATAATCGCTTTATTTTTGAATATATAAAATATATGTTTTTTCCCTGGTTATTTACTGTAAAAAAATACCAAAAGCTGAATTAAAAAAAGATGCGCAATCTTTATTTTTATTTTTGTAAAATCTTATATATTTCAGCTAAATTTTATTAAACCTTTTTCATCATCGATATGTGACATATTTATAATGATGAATATATTCGTTTGGCAAAAATAAAATTGGTGGTTCTCTGTGTTTGATAATTATCAAAAAATGCCTAAAATGGAATTTTTTTTCTACATTAGTAAAAACAGCAGTTAAAAAAGCATTATTATATCATTTCATATTATAAAAATTTATACTAAAAAGGCTGCAATTTGATTAAAATCACGGATTTTGAATTTCTATTTTAATCAATATTCACATGAATTTTGTATGTAAAGTATGTGAAACTGTGATGCATCTCTCATTATAGTGTATTTCAAGCCCGTCTGATATATAAAAAATAAAACGAAAATTAGTATTTCCGATCAAAATTAGAATATTACAAGGCTCAAGTTTTCTTTTTAAAATTGGATTCATATGATATTTGAGCATTCTACATATAATATAGATAAATTACCAGAAATTTTTTTAAAAGTAGAGTGTCTCATTTGTCTTGCCTTCAACTTTAATAAAATAAATATAAAGTTTTGTATAAAAAAGAATGAAAAGTTCTATATTTTTGGTTTAATATAATATAATAAAATGTTAACCCTATACAATCATATGCTGCACACTTAAATTATAATAACACAAATAAAAATTGTAATTTTTTTACCTCCTTTTAAAATAAAATATTTTTAAGCGTAAATCATGTATTTTAAACGTTTATTCTCTTTAAAGGTTTTAAAATATGCATTTCATAAATGAAAAGGGATCCCTTGTGTGGAGTTTTTGCATCGTAACAAGTATATTCATATCGATTTTTTGATTGTTTATTAGTGTATTCATTTGAATTTCAGAGGCATTGAATTTGATCTATGCTTCTCTTTTTTTTGAGTATCTATATTATATTTCCATAGAGATTATAATCAATATAACCTGCTATGTGAAAAATATCAATGAAGTCTAGTATTCTTGTTACGATATATTATGTATGTATTATATCTGCATTTTCCGTACATATAAAGTTTTTAAATGTTTGCATCGTAATATTGTGATGAAGGCACAGATTTATCGTTTTTGTAATTTTAAAAGCTTTTACGGGCAAATATAATAGATAATTTAGCGTCATTTTTTTATTTTTACGTTAGAACTAAAACAAAAATAATAAATATACTGATTTAATCAATAAAAAGAGTTCTAAAATCTGTTAGGCAATGTGTTTATTGTAAATGTAATTTTTTCTTGCATTATATTCAATTAAATAACAAGATTGTAATAAATTAAATAACTTGATTTATTAGGCTTTTAAATATTTACATTGCAAGATTTATTAGATTAATTGTTTTTCGTTAATATCAAAAACTCAAACAAGACATTTTTCTATACATTATAAAAGTATGGTTATAAATCTAATACAATGGTCTAAGCTCATATTCTATATAATACATGACATCTAATAGAAAAAATACAACCAATAGCGCATTATAAATTTTTCAACGAAAAAAGCAATTAAATATCTGTGTTTATAGTAAAAAAGAACTAAAAATGCTTTCATAAATATATGATCATATGTAATTTTTTTGAAAAAATTTATTATATAAATACTAGTATGACAAAATTTAAGAGCTTAATAAATTTATTTTATATTATATGCATGTGATTTATATACACATATTAAGGTATGAAATTGTTGAATCTGCAAAAAAATAGAGAAAAAAAAATTTATAGATGTATAATATATTAATTTTTCTTCATAGATCAATACAAATATCATATACCAAAAAATGCAATAAAACTACATGCTCAAAAAAAAATAAAAAAATGTTGAGTTTTACATGTCAAACATTAAAATAAAAATATAAATTTATAGCTTGTATGGATTTTGGCTTTTTATATAAGTTTGAATAGAAAAGACTTCTCTTTATAAATAAATATGTGCAAAACATGAATTTTTTTTTCGATCATATAACTATACCGAATGTTTTAAAAAAATTGCTCATTTACAACTATTTCACGTTTTTTTGCTAGTATGAAGTAAAGAAATTTTGGAAGCGTACCATTGCAATTTTTGCACCTTTCATTGGTTTTTTACTGAAAAATTTTGAAAGTACTATATAAATAATGGTTTTAATAATCTAAAAACGAAAAAAATAAATTTAAAAGATTATTGTTTTTACTAATTTGTAAAATGAACTGCAATGAATGAAAATAATATAAAATAGTGCTTAAAAAAACAACATATTTTTCTTCTTATTGTTAGTTTTTTCTTTTTAGTTGTCATGTAATTATAGAAAATCATTGTATTTTTCTTTCGAAACTTTACGATCATTATTGGTTATATTTATATTAATTGTTCTATATTAAGCCAACTAAATTTTCGGGTTTTTATGAATTTTTTATTATTTGTGTAGTTAACTAGTTAATGCCTGAGATTAAATATATATTTTATTATTCGTATAATATTACCGCCAGATATGTGAAATATGATCCATTAGTAACCATATAAGTTTTTTTAATGCTGATATTTTGCTATTGATACATTGTAAAAATGTTTAAACAATTTATCTATAATACTTATGTTGTGAAATTCTGAACTTACTTTCTGTTTTTTCTATTCTTTTTTTAATACATTCTTATAATCGATTCTTCAAAATTTAGGAGTCCTATTAAAATTGGTATTTGAAGAATTCTATAGACTCATTTTATAACATTTTTCATATTTCACTGTAATTATATTTTATAAAATTTTTTTCAAAATAACATTCCATATCACCTGCAAAGTATAATCTAAATTATCTTTATATATTTAAGATAATTTAAGACAAGTAAATGGATTTTTATAATTCAAAACTATATTTTTAGCTTAAAATATAAAAAATTAAATAAAACCTTTATTCTAAAAAACAGATATCCATTGACTATAATATTTCCATATATATATTATAAATCAGATTTTGAAAAATAGCGTGTTAACGTTGACATAATGACATAGTATATATTTATATAAAAGGTTTATAAGGTATTTTCTTTTAGTAGAGTAATCTACAGCTGATATCATCACTTTTATTATCAAAAAAATCATGAATTTGTTTATATCACGACTAAAAGATTATTCTCGCAATAACAAAGTTTAAATGGAAAAAAATCTTTGTACAGTTTTGTTGTCAAGGTTAGCAAGAAGTATAATTATATAAGCAATGATTCTCTAGTAAAAATATTTATCTGCAATGTCTGAAATTTAATAATTAAAGTTATGAGTCCCTAATATAAAAGTCAATTGATATTTTACTGAACTAGTAATAAAAATTTATAGCTGCAAGAGTAAAAACGTACATTGTTGAAGACACAAAGATTTTGAAAGTCTTCGGTTTACAAATCCTTACTTTTTGGCCTTTAACAACTTTATTATCGATTCATTAAAACAAATACAAAAAGTCACTGCCAAATATAGTATGATATGAAGTTTCCTTGTGCGGTGGTCACTTCAATTGAAGTGGCCAAATAAGTCTTTGACGGTTGATATTTACTCTTCTTCAATAAATTTTCCTCAATTCAAACAGATTTTGCATATATATATATACCATGTTCTTAAATTCATATTTTTACTAAAATTCAAACTACAACACCGATAAAAATATGTAGTTCTTTAATTGCATATCTATTATATTTCTGGAAACTTGTGTAGATGGATTTTTCTATAAATCGACTATAACTAAACTTTAGACATAAATTGAGCAATTTTACGTAGTTTAAAAACTTATATACAGCGTTCATGCCATATATAAGAAATGATAAATTTAATTTTTTATATGTCATACTTGCATATATTATCTATATTTAAAATGTCTACGACTATATTATATCAATTGTATAACTTTGAATCTAATTTTTGTTTTGTGAATTTCACGGTGTTTTTCGAGTCATTTATTAACACTAAAATTTAGATATTTCACTATTTTTTCTACAAATGCACATCAAACTTACAAAAAAATTATGCTTTACTATATACCTAAAAATCATTCGATACATACGAAGCTTACTATTATTTGATCTCAATTTATTAAATCAAAAATTTAAACCGTATTCAGTTTTAAGTAGCATCGGGCAATGTATCTAAGATGAAACTTTGCTTCATTTATTTTTCGGAGCGGTAAACTAAATACATTAGATTCTTATTTAAATTAAATAAATAAATAGAATTACAATTAGATCACAAAAATAGCTTTTAAGCGCAATATTTTTGCTTTTTTATATTTATTTGTAGTTTATGCATCATTAAATCGCACATTTGTCTATATTGTGCTTCTATCATATCATTATACCACATTATAGAAATCCAAAATACTTCGCTTGTGCATTTTTTATGCGATTTTAGTGTAAGCAGTTATTATTAGAAACTTAAAGTTTCGGTTCTTTTATTCAAATGTGGTGAGATAGATAAATTCGATTGGCGTATATTGTATAAATTTAGCTGTTAAATATAATACTATTTTACTTAAAAACAAAAATATAATAAATTCATTGGAATTAAATTTTCTTTGTCTTTAAAATTCTTCCAAATGATTATTCATGACCTTTGTTTCAAAATTATTCTTAGAATTTGATGTGTTTTTAGTTTATTATCAATAATCATCATCAAATACGTTTTTGATTAGATAAGCAACAAATGATTAACAGAATAAGAGCGCAAAATCCAAATACCTGTCATGTTATGGATTCTGAGCGTATTTTTAGCGTTAAAAAAAATATTTGCAATAAATCATGATATGATCGCTTGATATGCACATAGAACCATCGTTTCATATTTATTTATATTTTTTTATGATTATATCTACAATAATTTTAGCCAAAAATATATTTTTTTTTATTCTATATGCATAATTATCAAAATTTAAACGACAATAATTGGTAATTTGATTTTATGCACAAGATACATATAATTTAATTGTTCAATATTTACTTTCGCCCTGATCCTGAACATATTTCGCCATTATAATATTCATTTCTGTTCTTAAAATGTAGTTTTGTTACGTATAATCGATCTATATGATCATATTTTACTTACATGAAGTAACATCCACAAACCAAAACGTAGATATAGAATTTACATTTTATTATGGTTTATAATTGTAACCAGGGAAGATAAAGTGTGTGGCGATGTTTCTTTTCTCATTATAGCTCGTATTCAACTATGTTTATATAGTTAAATGTGTAAATTGAAAATTTTAGACATGTGAATATTTCAAAGCATTTTATAGTTAAGGCTTACTGTATATTCGGAAAATGCTCGCAATTGTGATTTTTAGAAATAAATAGTAATTGTTCTGCATAAATTGTGCTATTATATTTTAGCACTTCTTTTTAACATTCACGAATTCGCTTTACTCAATTATAAGTTCATTTCGGTTCTATTTACTATTTAATAAATTGGTAAAGAAATAAATCTTTTTTTATATAAATCGGAACCTTCCCCTTAAAAAATGGAGATTAAATAAAAAGGTTTCGCAAAAAAAATATTTTTAGATCTAGTTCGGATTCTGTCAAAAGCAAATATTTTTTTATTTTGTTATATTTTAGTCTTATATCTCTTTATTTTATGCCTAAAAACTATTTTTGTATTCAACAGGAATTATAGTTTTATGAAAATGGTTTATTAAGAAAATAAATTTTTATTGGATTTTACGTTGCCTCTTTTTCTTGATAGAAAATAATGATCTACCTCGAATTTTATTGAGGATTTTACACAAATTTTGACCGCATTAAAATATTTAAACTGATAAATGAACACTGTGTTGCATTTAATAAAAAAAATTTAGTTTATATGTCTGAATTTAGAATGTTAAAAAACAAATTAGAATATTTATTTCTCATAGAATTTAATACAAGCGTTGAAAAATATAATAATCAAAAAACTCTCATATTATAGATATTCCAATCAATTTTAATAAATTTTAAAAAGCTTCTCGCCCATAGAACAAATGTGTATTGCATCTCGGCGTTTCAGTCAAGTTTTTGATTGTTTGTAGATAGAAACTTTTATGTTCTAAATCGTATAAAAATGTTTGAGTATTTTTTTTCAATGCCTTCAATATATTTCTTTGTATTTTTTCTTGTTCAAATAATATCATGCGAACAAGAAAATAAGAGCAAACTCTTGTATGCAAGTGATGCAGCCATGATGTCAGCGCGTTCAAGATCGACAGCTGCCAGAAGAGCTTCATATGCCGGTTACGGTGCAAGTTCATATGCCGGTTACGGTGCAGGTTCATATGCAGGTTACGGTGCAAGTTCATATGCGGGTAATGGTCCACGTGGTATGTATCCTAAAATGCTTGTATAGATGATCAAAAGGCACATTTAGTAAAATAAAGGTTTTTTAGCTCAATATAACTAAATTTATTAGAAATTTATTAACTGCTAATTTTTTTTACTGATAATAATATAATTTTTGAAATTTCTTATTTATATTAATTATATTTTCATAATTATGCAAGGTTTAGTCGTTTAAAGCAATATAAACATTTACATTGAACAAATATTTTTTTGTTACAATATACTCAGATCTACAATTAATCTAAAATCATTTGCATAAAAAAGCGCTAGAATTCTAACTTAAAAAAATCATAATAGAAATTTAAAGAAATCTGGTGTATTTCTAACTTTATTTTATTTGTGAAATATGCCGTTATTCAACCTAGACGAATTATATCATTTTAAAAAGTCGCTGATGAATAGTAATTGTATCTCGTCGAATGTTTTTTAATGAAAATATTTTTTTACAGCGCGGACATGTGAAGTGCAGCAAATTTGTGTAAAATATTTCCAAAATCAGATAAAAACTTTTATTTTCAACTATGAAAAGTTAAATTAAGAGTGAATAATTTTTAAAACCGCTAAGATTTTGTTGTTTTTTTGTATAGTGTTATGTTTGTATTAGATTATTTTCATTTTTTTGATTTCAATGTTTTCCAAAGCCTTAATAATAAAAGCAATATGAATATTTGAGTTATTTGTAGAAATTAATTTCAAAAAATGTGGCAGATATACGTAGAAAAACTTGCAGTAAAAAAAATAGGAGATTCTTAAATTATATAATTATATTATATGCGAACAATTCATATATTGCTATCGGTGCATATTAAAACTGATAAAATGTTTTAAAAAGACTCGTT
Source organism: Rhyacophila brunnea (assembly GCF_057557595.1). NCBI lineage: Eukaryota > Metazoa > Arthropoda > Insecta > Trichoptera > Rhyacophilidae > Rhyacophila > Rhyacophila brunnea. The sequence goes on from NW_028233355.1 coordinate 463,623, forward strand.
ACTTTATTTAATGTTATGTCTTTAATTTAGAAAATATGACCTTGCCTACTGTTTGGATTTTAGAATTCATTTTACCATTGCTGTATTATTTTCTTGTTCAAAATAAAATCCCAAAAATATGTAAATTTTCTATTTCCTGTTTTGTGCCAAATTAAAATACTGATTTTTAAATAAATCTACAAGTTTATAATTTCTCGGTTCGGCTAATTTAACATTTCAACAAATTTATGTTAAAAATGCGGTTTTATTGGTGAAGGGAATAAATGAAAATAGTCTGTTGCAAAAATATACATATGTTTCTTAAAGAAATTGAAATGACTTAATTTTAATATATTTAAAAAGATAAAAAACCCCGTTGACATTGTGTAATAGTTCATTCTGTCATTTTCATATCGTGATACGTATATTTTTGTCTATAAAATGTAATTGCATACTTGAGATATATGAAAGTATATAATAAACAGTATTTACGTCGTCATATATCGCAGAATCGATTTTTTTACTTATTGCATATAATATGTATTGTAAATGATTTAACTCTTGTCAGTCTAAAAAATTATATGTTTTCATATGGCCCAGATCCTAAGTACTATAGGTCTATTTTAAAGCCAATATCACACCGAGTTTTAAAAGATATATTTATGTTATTTAAGATAAAACATGCGACATTATAAATTAAAAAATTATAGTAGGGACTATAATAATGATACAGTAAAAACGCCTGGGAGTGGTTAATTTGTGGCTGAATTACGAAAATATACTTTGTTTTCTTATGAGTGATATAATACAAAATATGTTGGAAATACGGATAATAAGTAATAATTATCAAGAAATTCACTAAAAATGGCAGAATGTGCATCGTATATCTGAAAAATCTATGATGTTTAGTATTTTTAAATGCTCACGGAAATATTTACTAAATTTTTAGTTTCAAATAATATTTAATAAAGGCTGAAATCAATGTAATTAGTGTTAAGCATTTTTATTTTATACAATTGGTTAAATTTATCAAAAATTTATATTTCTTAAAAAATTGTTATTTGTATTGGCGATCATGTAAAATTACTAAAAACAAAATTTTCTTGTTGATAGCTTCGAATAGTAGATTTAGAAATATATTGTAAAATTCAGTATTTGAATTTCAAAAAAAAATCAATTTTGTGTTGTTATTGCAGTTTATTTTATTTTAAATTAATTATTTCATGTAAACACTTTCTGATTATGAATAAGTACATCATATTGATGAAATTTATTATATGGATATTTTAGTAATATCATATGGATATATATGAAGCGTTTCTATAATATAAATATACATTTCTACAATTGCACATTTATTTAAAATGATAAAAATGAATTTTGTAACATTTTTACATAAAAAAATGAATATTAATCTATAATTAAAGACATAAAAATCGCGAATTTTTTTCTAAACTTGAATTTCCTCGTATTATCGCTTATAATTATATTAAATTAGTAAATTTTAGATAAATATTCTTTTTATTTACAGTTAGATCAAATTTGCCGTCTTGGCCTCCCATAAATTAAGTAAAAAAAGTTATAATGGTAAGTGCACGCATTGATAGCCAAATGCTATAGTAAGTGTTTATTTTTTTAATGCCTGGTTTGCATGTGATGAACTAAATACAGTAAAGGATTTATTGGCACTTTTTTTCGTTTTATTCGTTCCAGTGGTTACCTGGCATCTTAAATCACGGATATATGAAAGGGCTGGTTTTTAATCTAACAGTATATAGAAAAATAGATTAGCATGATGTATACACAAGATTAATTTTATACTGTGACATATTTTGATTGTATTTGTACCTATGCAAAGTTTTTTTATAGCATATAAAATGATTGAATATGTGTTTACATATATCTTCGCTTTTTTTTCCTACTTAATAAATCCTTTTTATACCTTAATGTTGTTCATGAGTTATTTAAAAATATATGGCTATGATTTTTTTCTAGGCTAATAAAAATTACTTTAAATATTTATCTTGTATTTTTAAAATTAAAGTTTATTGTTTAGATTTTTTTATGAACTTAAATGTTTTTATCATATCAAATTCATGCATTTTAACATAAAATAATTATCCACTTTTATTAATTTATAAGCAAAATAAAAATTTCCGAAAATATCTTGTTGTGTGAATATTATGCATATTACTATATGACTTTTTATGACTAAACTTAAGTATTTTGAATTTTTATACTGTGAATCTGCAAATAAAACATCATTTTCTATATAAATGCAATATATACGAGTTATAGTCACAAAAAGCAGTATTTATCTTAATTATGTTGTATTGTACAAAAGAAAAAGAAATATAGTATATATTGTTTTCATTTATTATATAATATATAATTTGTGTCTTTTATTTTGTAGTATAGACTTAATTTAGTTTGTAATAATTGATATTAAATATTTTTAATATGTATTAGGCAAAGAATACGAATTCTGTAAGTACATTTTACATTATTATTAAATGAAATTGCTAATTTGGAGCGATAATATGCATTAGAATATATATACTGCGTATTTTTTTTTGTATTGTCATTAAATTATCATTTATTGTATCTGAGAAACGGTGCAAACGACATATAAAATATTTCATATACACAAAAAAATTAGTTTATGTGATCATTTTATATTGTTAGTACGAGTTTAAAACCGTACATATTCCTTTTTTTACGTCAACTTCAAATAATTTACTATTTGTGACTCTTTCTGGTTTTAAATCATTGCAATATAAATTAGTGACAAAATTATTAAAGTTTATCACTTGATATCTGTAAAATTAAAAATACTGTATCATATGATGAAAATGTAATATATTACAACCATTAATCCTGTATATATGAATTTGCGTATAATATGTTATAAGATTTTTACTTTAATCGCTTTTTATCATAAAAATGTAAGAAAAAATATAATACACCTCATTTAAATATATCTATCTCATTTTTTTACGATATTTATATTTGTACAAAAGTTAAAATATCATAAAAAGTCGGGACATAAAGGGTTTTGCGCCTATTCAATAGTTATTTCAGTTTTTTCATTTGCAAATATAATAATGTATGTTGCAAAAAATTTTGTATTATAAAACCTCACCTTTTTTTAATGTTTTACGACTAATTCAGAATCTTTTTTTTACCGATATAGTATTTTTTTACTTATATTATCCATGATTATAATTATTTTAATGATCTAAACAATAGAAGCGAATTCTTTTTCAAACTTATAACCAGTTTATATACACTAATTAATATATTTGATTTTTGAGAGTCTAAAGCATAGAATATCTGATTTCTTATGCTGAGAGAGTTCCGGATTTTATAAAGATCATAGAATAATGTAGATGTGCAGTTTTACTGAATTTTGTTTTAAAATCATTTGCAAAATATAAATATTTTTTTGGTTTTTATCGGAAATCCAGGGTATAACTATTGTTTGATAAAATAACGATATATAATATGTTGATAAATATATTGTAAAACTGATTTTTTTTAAATTACTAAAGAAAATCAACCAATCAAAATTAATCTTATTGGATTAAAAAATATAAAAACTATTACTGTTTTTTTTTATTTTAAAAATATTTTTAGTTCTAGAAAATATTTATCCAATAAATTTTGATGGTACACTGCTTGTTTTATCTTACATAAAAATGCAGAAATTCGCGAGATAATAAATTTTTGCACTCAAATTCTAATTAAATCTGTATTTTAAAAACCTAATTTCGGATATCTTATATTTTAAATCTTTTGAATGTTTAACAAATAACATTTTTAAATAAAATGACTGTATTTTACGGTATGATGAGTGTTCAACAAGGTGCGTATTTGTATAATACGAAATGATTTATAAGTATGATAAATATTCAACAATGGCGTGACTAAAAAAACTACTACGTTCTTAGTATGTGATAAGATCTTTATATGTTTTATTAATATTAAAAAAAATCATGCATTACGTCATCTAAGTTCTTTTAATTTACATATAGCGAAGATTTAAATGCTCTATACTATATGTTTATGCTTTCTTTTTATTTATATTTAAAGGAAGTTCATCAAAAAAGACCAAATATTTATTTATTCTTTGCGATGGGAAATTCGTCTGATTTTGATTCAAAATGCAAATTTTAACGATAAGCCATGAAATATACATTCTATTCACAGAATTAGATCTATCGAATGGTTTATTATCCTTATAAAATATAGATAACGTAATAAAAATTGTGTAGTAGAATTGCTTAAATTTACCAGATTGTTTGCAATATCATTTGTGAAATAGGCTAAAAATTGAAGGATAAAATTAGCAAAGAAATTATTCTTATTAAGAGAAAAAACCACAAAATATCAAAATTTAATAGTTCGAAACAAACAACAATGTATATATATATGTGATCGTGTCAAAATATTTAGACATATGCTCGAAAAATATCGACTTTGTGCCAAAAATAAATGATTAAAAACCTTTATATCAATAAATATTATAAATTTAAAGATATTTAAATTCAAAAAACAAAAACAGATAATAGCCTTTAACCATAAAACATATAAGACGAATCTATTTAAATTGCCTGCTAATTTTATTTTCACTCCAATTTTCCGATGTGTAATTTTTAAAAAAGACCTAAAATTAATATCAAGAATGCAGCTTTATTCTCGAATCATAAAGCAGATTGGAAAACGATTCAATTCAAGTGCAAGATCTATTCATATTAATACCATTATATAAACAGGGTCACATTTTTACTACTGTTATGTTAGAAAAATCATCATCGAGTTTATTGTCTAAAATAAAGGACTCTGCCTGATATTAATCCATAACCCGAAGCAGTGTGTTAATACTCTGTATCATTAAATAAAAAAAGTCTCTTATCAATATATAATAAAATGTTTCTATCATGAAACTGTAAGATACATCGCCTCGATGCACACACGTATCAATAGAAAAATTTATATTGTCGTCTAAATCTTACATCTTTGAATCGTTTATTAAACAAAATTAAGGGGTCCATATAATTTTTTCATGGTATGTAATATATTTATATTCCCTATTGAAATCTCTAAATTATGGTATGATAGCATCCGAGCTGTCATTAATATACAAGTGAAAGATAAAAATTATTATATATGTTATAACTTGGGACGGCGTGATAATAAAATATCATAAAAGGTATCTGCGAGAACCCGAAGTAACTAACCGGATTTATGCATATATGCAAACCTTGGATTTTAAAAACTCCATAAATAATAAATCTTGAATGGTGGATCTGGATTGAAGAAGACTTCAGATAGGGGAAATAGCCAAAAGTATTAATTCGCTGTGCGAACGATGTATAAAGCAAGTTATTCTTGAGCACAAAAACTAAAATTATAACGAATAAATTTGCATTAAAAAAAATAAATATTGTAATGTATAAATATTAATTATTTAAATCAAAAAAAAAATAAAGATCTATATTTGAAGAGGATAATGGTATATTTTATTCATATTCATGAAGAATGTTTTTAAACCCTGATAAAATATTTGTGATATTGTGTTTGTATATCTTCTATTTGTTGCTACTGTGTAATACATTCTTTCCTCTATCGTACCCTTTTTTAATGTAAAAATGTTTACAGCGTGTTTTAGATTACGAAAATCTTATGATATTTATAAATTATTGCAAAGTTAGGTCAATTAAAACACTAGGAGATATAAATTTCATCCTTAGGTCAAATATTTTTTTCATATATGAATTGTGTTTCTTCTTTTTATAAATTGTATCTAATGTGATGTAAACTGCCCATTATGATAATTTGGATTTCTTTAATTCATTTTAGACACCTTGCCCCAATATATCTTCGTCAACTACTCTTCTTCTGTTAAATGATAAAAGTTCAAGTGGCTTGCGTTTATCGCCCGATATTAATTATTTTCTATAATTAAGTTTTAATTAAGCAATGCAGGAGGTAGGGGAATTGAAGAAGATTTTGGAGAGGATAAGATAACAGAAATACAAATATTCTATGCGCGCAGGGAATCAAGCAAGTTGTGCTCGAGAATAAAAACTAAAAATATGACTATAAATAAAGCCCATAAGTAAATAAAATACTAATTAAGTTATTTAAATGTTGAGACTTATAGGATAAATATGCATTAAAAAAATATTTCGTCGATACAATAAATGATGTCATAAAATATGCTAAAAGTCCTTTAATGTTTTGAAATTAATCCATTTGATGTGAAGGCGCCATCTGACAATTGTAAGAATAAAAGAAATTTTCTAATAAAATATAAAAATTAATATTTTAAAAGAAATGTTTTTTAGTATATTTGCGTTCTAAAATACATGATTTGTTTTTAGCAGCTTCTCATGTACCTCATGATTGAAATGAGGTAATAAGATTAACCTAAAATAAGCAATATTTTAACAATTGAACTGTTTTGACAATTTAAATGTTCTTTAGTTATTTTTAAAAATTACTGTAGATTCTATATGGAGAATTTAGTTTACTATTACATAATTTTTACACTAAATGGATAATTATTTAGGTCTCATTTTACATTTTCTTGTCATTCATTTTTAAAATTAGAAAAGGTTCACGTCAATCTCAATTTAAAGTTTGTCAAAAAAGTGGTTTAATGATTTCAGCAAGAAGCAAAAAGTTAACAAGAGTTTTTACGAATTGTATGAAATGTTATCATATCAGAGGCCTTGTTTTATGTCCTAAAAAAACTAGCAGTAATCCATCAAGTATTATAAAACTCTTTGATAAGAAAAAAATATTTACAGATGGAAAGGATAAAAATATTTACATAATACAAAAAAAATCCTTTAGGTTATGGATGCGAGTTTCTAACTACTTTAACTTCTAGAAAAAAAATTTCTGATGTAGTTTAATCTCTAATCTATCATGCAAATTTTACCAGATCAAGTAGGATTATTTCATAGATGTGATGTCAATATTTGTATTTTTGAATTTGAGAAAAAAAAATAATTGTTTTTAAAAGAAAAACATTGTGGAAAATACAATAATGTACATGAAAACGCATAAAATAGTTACCTGATTGTTATAAAATACATCCTGTATTAGGTATAAGACATTAGAGCTGAAATTCGCTCTTTAAAGTGTACTTATGTAGTTCATAGACAAGAAAAAATAAAATAGCGATGGAATTACACGTTTACGCATATAGGTTATAACTTTTCATTGTTTAATATTTTACGTCTAAAGATTTACACATTAATATCTATGAAACTGTGGATATCTCTAAAAATACACCTTTTCTATACGATATTAACTAAAGCATTTATAAATTTTCATCTCGAGTTTGGAGTTTCTGTAATTGTGTTTGTTATTAAATTAGTTCAGCGCGTTAATACGTTTTATTCTATTTAATTATTATAAGAAATGACTTTAATATACAGATAGAAGCTTTGATTGCAAGAAAATAATGATTAATATATCTTTTTTATTCTCAAAGGCTCTTCGAATAATAAAATGTAGACTTTCTCTATTTTCACATAAAAATTCTAATTAATTTTTTCTTCGGGTTTATGATGAATAACTTGGTATGCAGTATTCAACCACACCATCTAGCGAATTCGATAAGATTTTTAAATTATTATTCTTACAGCTGGTTATTTTTACACCCCGGAAGACCAGGAGCTTTTAGTGACCTTAAATAGAATATTTATTTAACCAAATAAACGCGATTTTGGAATTAGGATTGGAATGTGTTAAAAAAAATAGTGAGGATTTTTTTATGATAACTGCGTGTAAACTATTCTAATACCCTCAAGAAAACCATGGTGGTACTTTTGACATTAAAAATGCAAATTCTACATATTTATATATATCATAAAATTCAAAAATTGACTTTTTTGGATATAAAATATTTTGTAGCTAGAAGAAAATCTTAGAACTCATATAAAAACTCAAAAATTTTGATTAAAATTTTGTAAATTTTATTTGAATAACTATAAAGGTATGTGCTCTACGCTTCTTTTTATATGCCCAATTTTTAAAAAAATAAATGGAATAGGTGGTGCATATTAAAAAATCCGTAAATTTTAAAAATACCCTTTTAGGATTATAAAAACACTCAATCATCAATAAGTTTTTATTTTATGAATCATCATATATGTACATGCTAATTTGATAATGTGCAAGTGCTCACAAATTATTGTTTGGATTGCAAACGATGATAAAGAGAAATGTATTTCTAGCCTAGTAAAAAAAATAATGTATTTTATTCCATGAATAATATGAATTTTATATAATTTATCTCTAAAATTCTCGATTTTTAATACTATATATAGACAAACTATTTTTTGATTTAAACTGTGAATTTTCGTGTATGTAATAGTGATGAAGAGAATCAACATCATTCAATGCTTTTTATACAAAAGTTGTTAAAGGGCATTCACATGCTCGTAATTAAGTAGCTCTTTTTTGCTGTTTATAGCTTCAAAATATATTTTCTTGCATATATATGTGATTTTAAGAATAAAATGTCCAAAACTTATAAAATTTTAATGTGAAAATTTTTTTTATAAACGAATTTAGTTTCGTTTGACGGTAGAGGTGTTGTTTTAAAAATTTAGTGATCCTTAAACAGAACTTGTCTACAATTTTTATGATAACAAAGTGAATAACAGAGTATATGAACAATTTAAATAGTTGGTAAATAACTAAAGCAAAATTTTGTGTGTAAAACTTTAAATTATATTTTATGATGTATTGAATTTTATTCAAACGAAAATCACCTTTTTTAGATCGTTTGGAGAATTCTCTTAAAAAACTTAGACTGTCAAAATTAAAGAAAAAAATAATTAATATTTCTGCCGTTTAGGATTATTTTACGTTAGTCTGTGTTGAAAGTAGACTAAGTTTATTTTTTATAGATGTTGGATAATATAATCGAAAGTTGTATTTTAATCTAAAAACAGAATAATGTAAATAAAAAAATTCATTATCTTCTAAGTCTATATACAATTTTTATAGAAATCTATTTGGCAATCGGTTTATATTAAGAGACTTGAAAAAATATAGTTAAAAAATCATTAGCAAAACTCATGCCTTTTATAATGGGCTGTTTTTTTGTCTAATGGCATATGAAAAAGTATAATATAAACATCGTAGAAAAATTTTATAGTAAGTCATAAAATACACTGATCATTTGATTTTCTGGATATTTTGACATCAATTAATGCAAGTGGTGGGACTACAAATCATGCTTATAATGTTATTTTACAAGTCAATAATTTTTTTCTGCTCAAAAAAATGTATCTTATTTTGTTTTTTGTTCTATTTTTGCATGATATATATTTTTTCAGTTATATTAGGCATCATGATATATCTCTAACAAATATTGATTTCAACAAACCGTGCTCTTTTTGTACTTTTAAAAAGGAAAGTGAAAAAACAGAGCAAGTAGACCGATGGAAGAATTTATTATATATACAGCAAACATAGAAAAATTATACTAGTATGCCGATTTATAAAACAAGACAATTCATACAAATAAAGCTTGTTTTATCTTTAAATTTAAGGATTTTATGTTTTTTTATAAAAAGTATTTTTAAGAAGAAATCCAGAATTATTTTAATCATCTTTGACGTGTATATGTATAAGATTGTAAAAAAAATAATATTCTCATAATTTCAATAGTTAAAATAATTTATATCTAATATCGATCGGTAGAAATTATTTTAAAATATTTGTACCGAGATGAATCACCATACAATAAATTATATAAAAAATTATTTTTTTGTGATGGTTGATAAAAAAAACCATGAAAAAATATATAGAGGTATATGTTTAACACTTAGACAGCTTTAAAAGCCTAATAAATAAAAATTTACATGGCTGGATCTACTACTAAAAGAAGACTGTTGATGTTAGATTCCAACTATATCTGATAACAATTTCAGATTTACAAAAAAAAAGGTCGAAATACTACAATCATTATTGTTAGAAACAAAAAGCATGGAGCATAAATTTTGGCAAAAAACTAAATTTTTATTAAATCGAATTTATATGAATATTAAAGTATCTTACCAAGATAAAAAAATATTATTTTCCATAAACTAAGAACATAAAACTTGATGCGAATAATTTATTTGCAAGTTTTTAGGAAAATGAAATGTCATAGAAGTTCTTTGAAGCTGCTTTATCTAATTTATGCAAAAAAAAACATAAATATTTTGTTGATATGCAAAGAATAAAAGAATTTACGTTCCGATCTTATATAATTTTAAGAATTGTTAAACCATATACCTAGTTATAATTCACAAAAAAATACTGTATTCTTAAACTTAACTCGTATTTTACAATTAAATCTGCTATACCAATGATATTAAGAAAAATTTTATTTTTTGTAGCATAATTTAAGTCAGTATTTATGTTTAATGCTCTATTTGTATCTTTATGCCCTTTTGTGCCTCAATATTATATCTTCATTAATTTTTTTGTTTTTCTTAATATTTTATAAATGCAAAATAAACTTTATTTATATTTTTTTGTAAATTTTCATAATTTTTTATATTTTCTGTTCAAATTTAACAATTTGGGTTGAAATTCGATTTGGATTGTGAAAAGTAAATCGTTCATTTTAACAAGAAGTTTCATCAATGAATTCTGATAAGAAATCAAATTTCAATTTTCTATATCTCATGCTATATTTTGCAAAAATAAAGCTTTTTGCGACGCAATACTATTTAATAGGATTTTTCTGCGTAAACTAAGTATTTATGACAAAGGCTCTTCTTATTTAATATATAATCTTTCAAAAAAAGCATTAAACATTTTTTTTAACTAATATGCCAAATTTTGTTCTCGATTTAGTGCAAAAAGCATATCGAATCATTTTTATAATAATAAGTATCTTGATCTATTTATGAATCTTCAACTGCATAAAAATCACTTCTCATGCATAAAAAATTATCATGAAATGACTTCTAGTCACATTTTTTATATTTTAAATACCTAATATTGCTATATGAATCTTTATATCACTTTTATTTATACCTAAAATTTCCACAATTTGGCTGTATTTTAATATTAGTTGTGTTTAAATTTGTTTTTAGAATATATATGACCGACTTTCTTTAATCATTATTCATTTACCAAATACTATTCGAACATGGAATTCATTCATTAAGGTTCTATATGTGTGTTGTGTTTCAAGTTTAGAGATATAGAAGAAAAATAAAACATATTTTAAAGAAAAATTAGGGCTTTAAATCCTGTTCCTGAAAATTCGTATAAAAATAAATAAAATATGATTCGCTTTTTTTAAGAAAATATAAAGGGTCATAAGTATCTAGGTATCAATAGATTTCTAGCATGTTTGTATATCCATATAACATGGTAAAATTATATAATGCTAAATATTGATGACATTTATTAGCAAAAAAATAGCTCTTTAATTGTTAAAACGGGGATTCATAATCTGTCTTCTTTTAAAAATATACACAAAAAAATATTTTTTTTTTAAATATTTACAAACACGTAGTTTTCTGAATATTGTGGTCTTTGAAATACGAAAAAACGCATTAGGTATTTTTTTTCTAATCATACTTTTCATATATTTATATATGATATAGGCGCATATTTTGCCATGACAACCCGAAAAAAACTATATTTAAATTATATATAGCACGATCTAAGCTCGTAATTTTGTTGTATTTGTGTAGATATTTCTGTATTTTTTTAATCGTATTAAAGACGAAAGATGTTGCGTAAAGTATAAGTATTAGGTTATATGGAACAATATATCCAAGTAATGACTATATATTCATACAATATATGCATTTTCTAATGATTAATCATTACAGGGAGTTACGGTACAAATGATACATAATGAAAAAGAAATACGATTAAGAATTTGGTATAATGTGCAAATGTGAAGGTGACAAAAGAACCAAGAAATTAGATAAAGACTATAGTTCTATATTGTCAATATTTATAGGAAGAATCTTTTATAAATTTAATGCTTGGATCATAAAAATTTTTTTTAAAGGGATTAATAGAGATAAGAATAAAAAAATATGAATTAAAATTCTACCGCATAAAAAATTGTCAACTGTAAAACTGAATCACCGAAAAAAAGATTCAGAATTGGAAGACGAAATATAAATAATATTTGTCTAGAATAATAAACTGCATAAATTTAGATGCTATGATGGTAAACAAAGCAAATGGCTATTGAATTCCACAAAATAAAAAATTTATTCTCTTTAATTCATAAAATTATCTTATTTGAACTAACAAGACAAAAGCTTACAATATTTTAGAAAAAAAAATCTAAAAAGGATTCATATGTGTTTTTAGATATTCGAATAATCGGATTTTATATTGTAAGTTGAAAAATAAAAAAAAATAACTGAAAAGACGAAAACTCTAGAAAAAAGTTGAGCAATATTCACAGAAATTTAATGAACGATTGAATCATATTTTGAAAATCTAAAAAAAATGAATTTTAAAAATTACATTTCAAACTAGCGTGATCACGATCTTTTAAGTTTGGAACCAAATAATAGGATAATATCTAAGGTGAACATGATTGTGTATGATTTTAGTGTAAAATAACATAATAAACTCAAAAAAATAAAGAAGAAAATGCCTGGATTATATGATGTAAACTTTTTTTTGTTTTAAAGGAAGCTTTTTTTCGGTTTTAAATATAGAAAGTTATAAAAGGACGATGTTGTTTATGTTAAAAAAAATTCCAGCTACAATCCATACAGATAAGATATAAGAACTTGAACATGTGAATTTTTAGGCAATGAATGTAATGAAAGTACACATGAAGAGAAATGAAAAGGCTTGTTTCAAGGATAAAATGTTGATTTGGCCGAAAAAGGGACAAAGTAACAGGTTTTTTTTTGATTTTGTAATTTTATGTTCAAATAAAACATAAAATTATTAAAATACATATAATTTTGCCACAAATGAAAATACTGGGTGTTAGAACCTATATTAAGAAGTAATAATATTTTAAAACGCAAAAAAAAAATATTTGAGACACTTCTATTATTTAAAGTGAAAAAATGTGTTGTTCACTGAATTTATTTCTATTCGATTTCTGATTTATGAAGCAGTGTAATCTTAATTCCAGCTAGCAATTTAACAGAAGATAAATAAATATTTTTAAAAGAAGATATTTGAAGAAAAGAGAATTCAAAGATTAAAGTGCATCTAAAGAATTAAAATACCGCCCTAAATGATTATATCTATAAAGTGGGTATCAACAGAAAATTTAAAGTCATAATAAATTGTATTGATGTTTAATAATGATATTTTACCCTTTGTTCTTGTAAATGAGCCTCGAAAGATTCGTATTGGAGCTAAAAGATACAAAATAACCATAAAATACATTTACTAAAGTATAAATGAAAAATAAAACTTTGAAAATGTAATTAAATCTGTCTTTAACAACAAAAACTGCAATGTGAATTCGAAACTGTAATTCAGATTAACTATTCATTTGAGTTGGATATGGATTGCTGTATATATTTATATGCCGATGGAATATAATAACAATGTTGTGACTCTAAAATAGTTAAATAAAAGAAAATTTAAAGTATAAATAAAAAATTTATTAAGGAACCTTTAAAATGTATCAACAAGAAAAAATTTTTTACTAGTATAATATTGCCAAAAATTACACCGTATGTTGGTAAATATAGAGGTAATTATATTAAATCAAAGACACGGAATATGGAATATCACTAAAATTTATTCATATTTTTACATTCGTCATAAGTTGTAACAAATAAAAAGCATTATATTTATTTTTTATTATTGATTCATGTTTAATTTATCCAATAAGTAATGGGTGTTAAATTTTTGTATAATTAAACGTGAGAATAAGATAATTGGAATAATAATAAAAATTGAAAACACTAGATTAATTATATTCATATGTGATATAAATAATCATCCTAAATCGATGTCTATAGAACACATTTGATTTCGACATAATTGGTGAAAAATTATTGGATAGAATAAAAATTTTCCGCCCTAATAGAATGAGGTATAAGCTTTTTTATTTCAGACTTAACTTTAAGCTATAAAAAAAAGGTCGATCATATATTTTTAATGAGATGCGAATAGATTTGCAATTCAGCTCTAATATATTTTGAATAAAAGTAAAAGATGTATTTGAAGTTTTTAATTAACTATAATGACATGTTAAATATGACAAAGAGATGATTTAAACACAGTGATTAATATAGTACCGATTAAATTAAATTTAAAACTTACTTTATGTTTCATGAAAACAATTATGATCGTACTATTTTATTAATGCGTAAATTAACTGAATTTTATCTATAAAAAAAACAAATGATATACGAAAATAGGACATAGAAAATTAATTAAAATTTTATGTAGCCATAAAGTTTTTAAAAGGGTAGTTCTATCATAGAAATATAAAATTAATTGATTAAAAATAATAATATATAATTTTTTGCCATAAAAAAAATTAATAAAAAATTATACTGACAAACTTTCTAAAATATAGTAAATATTATGGTTTTAAAATTAATATTATAGCCCTACACATGTATAACAATATTCTTCTGACATATATAACAAGCTTCTATTATGTTTAATACAACTTATTATAAGCATGTTACAGTTTTTTTGCATGATATTTTTGAAGCTGAAAGGTTTTATACATATTGACTATTGATCTTATTTTGATGATTTTTAGACCAAATGCATTTTTATTTCTTTTAAAACTATTGAACTAAGCTTTAAAGGTCATGATTAATGACATAATAGCATTTAGAGCCCATAAATTTGTAATTCTTATATTTTCGGTTTTTTTTTCATAGAATAAATTGATTATAAAAACTAATTTTATATAATTTTTTACTAATTGCATTTTTGATAGTTCAGTTTGAATTAAACCTGATTTATAAATATAATTAATTAAAACTTCGTTAGAAATATTTAATTCTTTATCTTATAATTTGTACTTTCATATAATTCTTTACACACATTTTTATAGGCCGATTAGTGTTATATAATTATTTTAGTATTATAATATCTAACATACAAATATATAAGTATTTATTTTCCTAAATTTGCTGTAGGTTTTTTTCTTAATTATTTGTTCATAGAACTTATTCAACAATTGGTCTGGCTTGACAAAAATAAATACATACAAAGGAATTATTATACGTGAATGATTAAAGATCCATTCACAAAACAACAGCGGTTTGCTATTACATAAAACATTTTTTTAAAGTTATAGTAAAATTTTGAAATAAGTAAAATTTTTAGTGTTATCTATGATTTATTATTTGCCATTGAGAGCAGAATTTATAAGCTTCTGTTTCTTTATTAAGGCATAATTATTTTTTAAATTGTAAAATATAATTTTTCATGCTTCTTTATGTTTGAATCAAACAACTGTTTTTTGTATTTCGAATTTTCTTGTCAAACGTAAAAATTTTCTCTTCGATGGATTTTTTTGCGCGAATAGTACAATAAATCTCTCTATACCGCTTTTTGTTATATTTAAGCAAAGAATATGGTAATATGGGTTTTATATGATACGTTGTAGCAATGTTTAATGGTGAATCATATTTCACATCATTCTTTTTCATGAACTCTGTATAATTTAAATTTTTTATATTTTGTATGGAGATATTCTGGTTCCAAATATACACTCCTACGTATTCAAGATGAATTTAACGGTTAAACACGAAATAAATATAAGTTACGCAAACAAAAAAATGTGATTTTGTAGGAGTAAAATTTTGCGGTCTATAATACAAATTTGTATCGAAAGTATTTCTAATTCAGCTTAAAATTAAATAGTTTCTAAATTGAGCTTAAAAAAAATACTTTCTAAATTTAAAAAAAATCGAGTCTCAAAGTAAAACACTATAAATTAGATAATCATAAAACACAATCAACTTAAATTTAATAACTAAAAATTTTTGTATAAAACACACAATTTATATCAATAAATATTCAAATATCTAATATGGATTTTTTACTTCTATATAAGGGCTTTTTTATTTTTACAATATGATTATATAAAAATTACGGCGACTTCAAATAAAAGTCAGCTCTGAAAAGTGTAGTATTTTGCAAGCGTGTCATACTAAAAATATTAATGGTGAATCATTCTAGGTCCGGTCAGAATCATTTTAAAAAATACACATGAAAACCAATAATATGCGAAGTTTACGAATATTATTTTTTTTTAATTTATATATATGGGTTAAGCTATATTTTTTTGGGTATTTATAACAGTTATATTTTAAAAAAAAATATGATAGAAGTCTCTATAAATTTTCGCATCATTAGCAAATAATATGCCTGTTGCGTTCAAAGTATGAAATGTACAAAAAAAACTCATAATTATAAGTCACGAATACTTTTTCTATTGCTAGTACGGTGAATGATAGATATAATATTATATCGTTGATCTGTAACTGTAATATTTATTTATTTTTTGTTGAGTATTCTGTTAAATGTACTCATAAGTGTTTTATATTGCAGCAACTACATAATCGTGGGTTTAATTGATATAGTTTGAATTTTATTAATTATATGTGCTATTATCATAAATTTATTTTTATATTCATCCAGAATTCTCAAAAGCGAATTTTTTTTTCGGATATGTTTTATAAAATTAGTATTTCCGGTGACAAAAAAACTAATCATACTTTAGATATAATAATTAACCTAAAAGTGGCGTTTTATTGCTTTCTAGATGGGAAAATCAAAAATTGGTAGATTGATATTATAGTAATAGATATACTATATTAAGAATCCTTGTATTACACCTTAAACTTGTGACAGAAATATATTCCCAAAAATTATAATAAAAAATGATTATCGTAAAAAAAAATACAATTTAAACATTGTAAAGCAAGATTTTGATCATATACTTAAAGAAAATTTTTATATATAATGATATGGCCTCTTTATAAACCGCAGATTACAAATGAGTTCATGTTTTTTTACATATTTTTTATCTGGGTTTCTAATTTATTACAAATAAAAAAATTATCTTTAAGTTTTAATGTAAATTTATGCATGAAATCTCAAAATAAGGCGCTTCTATCTAAGAAAGTAACTGTTTTTTAGTAGTAGATATTAATATTTAATTATATTTTTTATAATTTAGACTGTAATAACAAGATGCGATGTAAATAAAGACTACGCTGTGGCTTTCTATACCTTATATACTTCACTGCCAAAAAATAATATATATGTCGAAAACTTCAATAATAATCGCATATTTTGATGAATGTGCGAGTATAATGTATTTATAATACGATGAAATAATTTCCGGCAAAAAAATATCGAAATGTTTAAAATTTATTGTTATGGCAAAATTGAACTGTAAAAAAATAATTATCGACAATGTCGCATACTAAATTTGCTAAAAAAAAATCATAGTTAATAAGTAGTTTTGATCTAATTACATATTAAAATTGAAAAAAATTGAACGCTTAATATTACATAATCTTCTCTAACCCATTGCCACTCATTATACATATAAAAATAATTTCATGATTCTCTTGTGCATTTTTAATGATTCCAAAATAGGTATCGGATGATACCTATTTTATACTATTAGTTCTCTATTATACATATTTTCTATGTTTTTCTATTGGTATTATTACTACTATTATAAAATACATACAGCTTCAATATTATTTATGTTACAAAAAAACGTGTATACCTGTAATAAATAGTTTTAAATGTAAAATTTAATATATACACAATTAAATTTTTATATTTTTCTCGAGTGAATATCATCTTTAAAATACAAAATACAGTTTTCTATCTAATTATTATTATAATTGTTTACTTAGTCAAAATATAAAAAAATTATTGTATCTTAATAAAAAATTTAGACGAAGTCGAATGTTTTATCAAGTATTGTATAGTTTATGGTAAAAAAAAATTTCTTAGCAATATTTTTACTTTCAAAAACTTATTTAAGTAAAAAAAATATTTAATAATAATACTAAATAGATGTTACATATGGAATAAATCAAAATTCGTGCTGTATTTGAAACACATGTTTATTCTATCAAGCATATATGTCTTTATTAGAAATTTACGTAAAATATACTAGCAAAAAGAACTCAACAGCTTTTAATATAATTAAGTTGTATTTTTTATGCTTTTTAAACGTATTTAAGCATAGATTATATGGGTATTGTGAGAATCACATGATTTTCTTGGAAATAACTGAAGTATCTAAACATAAATTATGCTGATCCCTACAGAAATAAAGTTACTCAAACAAATCAACCTTTATTTTTAGTGCCTGATCAAAAGACTGAATACTCTTTTGTTTTACAGTCTAACTTAAGCTTACAATAATTTCTCCCTGTTCTACTTCTATCACTTTTTATAAATAATATAAAAGAAGGAAATGAACATGAGAACACGATAAGTCTCTTCCTTTTTTTGATCCTTTTTTGTGATCGTATATCTATAAAATCTAATCTAGTTAGCTTGCTTTTTGATGGCTATAACGAGTAAAAAAGGTTGTCATTGCCTTCTATAAAGGCTTTAATATATTCGTTTCTTTTTTTATTATTTTCGATTAGTAATCTTTTTGCGATAGGGTTTTTGAATATAACTCTTTTGTTTTCATCTTGTTTGCCTTTAAATACTTATTTATCAATCATATTTAAAAATTCGGAGATGCTTTTTAATTTCTTTTATTCTTAGTCAATATTTGTTTGTTTATTCCCCTCGTTTATATTTTGTTCTTCTTTACATTAATTTGTTTATATATCCAGTATTTCAATCTTAAACCCTTCATTTAATATTTTCTTGATTGTATTTGAAACTAACACATGGAAGAATTGTTTGACAATGATTTTTTTGATTATTTACCTTTCATTGATATTTCTTTATTGTTTTTTACAACATATACATGAAAATTATTATTTTTTAGTGATCTGTTGAGATGTGGTTCCTAATTTTGGGATAAATCCCAAATACGGTTTTTAGTATTATCTTTAAATTCATTACTATATATTACACTTTTAATATTTTCTTGTTCGTTAATTTTACACGTATTATTTAAACTAAGAAGATTTAAATTACTTAACGGATCAATTAATTTAAAATCAGCAATATTAATATAACCGTAAGACGAATTTTTATTTTATTATAAGTTATTTTTTTGATCTACTAAGAGCATCATTTATTATCATTTACAACTACGTCTCTCATATTTTTTTCGTTTACAATTATAAACAAGCATTTTATTGCATAAACGATTGCCTTTTAATACGATCCGAAGACAACATGGATCTATAACTTCTATATTCTTTTAACTTTTCCTTTTCTTCCAGATGTACTTGATCAAGTAAATTTTTTCTGCATTTGATACCTTTTACACACGGAAATAAGGATTTACACAATAAACCTTCCTCCGTTGAGAAGCACGGGTTCATCGCATTCATATTTTCTGGGGCATCGGGAATATGTGGTCGTTGGCTAAAAAATAGTTTTCTCTTCGCAACTGTATATTTCAGTGCTTTCCGCCTGAATTTTTCTTTGCTTTTTTTTGCTGCCTTCGCCCACTGATTTCCTAATTTTTAACCACCTTAGCTGTTCTTGTATTTGCTTTTCTACAGAAAAAAGAATAGTGTTTCGCCTTTTTATATCTTCTAAATTGCGAAGGTCTTCTGCCCTCATTTTTACTTTGCAGAAATATTTTTTACTTTCTTTGTTTATTGTGCCAGCCGTTTTCTTATGATTATCATCTGAAGATAACTCCAAATCATCGTTTTCTTCACTTATAGCCTCTGAATACATATCATCATCTGTAATTAAGCTATTCTCTACCTCTATTTTCAGCTCATTATTTATGTTATCTACAATCATCTCATCGCTTGCTCTATTCATATTCTCTACCTTTATCTTATGCTCATTATTTATATTCTCTATCATCATATCATCACTTATATTATGAATATTCTCTACCTCTATTTTATGCTCATTATTTATATTATCTATAATCAAATCCTCACTTATATTATCTGCAACCTGATTATTTAAAATACCATTAACATACCTATATCGAAGTATATACTTAATTCATTCATATATTGATCGTCAATTACGATTAATTTCCTTTTCTCAATGCTATCACTATCAATTTCTTTTACAATATCTATAATTTCAGAATCTCTAATTGCTTGACACACATAAGCACCAACATATATTAGTAGTATTATCACTTATATTATCATTACTAGAAACTTGAATCGTAAAATTATCCTGCTTTTTTTAATATTTCAACCCACAAGTTTAAAAACTTCTTCTGAAATTCTTCTTCATCTTTCGCCAAAAAAGTTTATCCTCAACGATATTCTCTAGCATATTTGTTATTTTTTCGCCTCTTACCCTTTTGCGAGGGTATAATATATTCAACAGCTTATTACACTTACGGGACAATTTTGGCTCTTTCTTCTCGTCATTTTTTATCGTGAAGTTTTATTTTATTCTGCAGAATATGCCTTTTATTTTATTTATTATTCGACCAAACATTTTATTATAGACATGCTTTTTTCTCTTCTTTTATAGAATTTTTTTAATTTCGATTTATCGTACTATTTTTTTTTATGAATTATGCATGAAATTATTTGGAGGTAAATATTATTTCTTTCTAAAATTTTTAATTTATTGTAAAAATGGAAAAAAAATTCCTCTAAATATCAATAAACTGTAGGTCAATATCATATAATAATACGGATTTAATTATTATTTTAATATTTTTCATTAATGATAATATAACTTATGGAATTTTTGATGAACAATGCAGATATCTACAATGTAATTTATGGAGGTAAAAATCTGAATTAAAGATTAGTATTCTAATATTAGCTCTAGAACACACATGAAATAGGAGGTAAAGTATTTGGAGATAAAGATACATGGATGCTTTACAAATAATATAAATACCGCGAATCATAATTTTAACATTTCGAAAACATGTTTTAAATTGTATGCTTTGTTATAATGGTATTGAGTACATATAATTATTCGTTTTGATGACTGTTTTGGAATTATTAAAAATGTCTGAATAATACTATGGTATTTAAATAGTAGGGAAACAAATTGCATCAAAATATAGCATACAATTCTAACATCGTGTAAAAATATTTGATAAATTATGCAGTTCTTAAATATTATTATATTGATTTTTTTGTAGAGTCAATAATTTAATTGAATTTAACACTATTACGCTATATACCTATATCTGTATCGAATAGGATGAATAATATTTATTTCGGTGTCTTAATATATACTTCAATAAAATTTTCAACTAATATATACATATAAACGGAAAAATAATTTTTTGATGTATCATAAAATTATAAAGCCGTTTTTAATATAATACTTATTTCTTGGAATACACGGAAGGATTTTATCATGCTATCTTAAGAACAGTACTATTCAAATTTTTTTTACATTATTATAGAAGTAAAAAGAACATTTAATAACTTTATAATGTGCTAAGCATTTAGAAAATAAATTTTCACCTCCTTTTTAGTTTCCATTTGGGGGTATTTTTCTTCCCACTTAGTTCTATATATTAAAATAGATTTTTATTTGATAAATATGAATCTGGTATAAGAATATCTAGAAAATTAGAGGTAATATTCCTGTGAAACAATTTACATATTCAAATATAATTGTATCACAGCTGAAAATATAACACATAAAAAAATAAGTTGAACATTTAAGATACATAATCTAAATTCATGTCTACAAATTGATCAATCTACACATTTATAAAATCTCGAATGCAGATTTTTCCCTAAAATAACTATGAAAACAAAGTCTTTTTTCATATTTTTAGGAGTCTAACACGAAGATTGATGTTTCCAAAAATTCACCTGGTGAATCATCGATGTAGGTGAATGTTTAAAATATAACACTAGAAAGAAGATTTTAAATGCTAAAATTTTATTAAAATATTAAATAGATAGACATTTAAATATATAGTTCTTTTTTTGTAGTTTATTGCTACTATGCAATATGATAATATCCATCGAAAAATAATTTTGAATTTTTTTTATTGACTATTAGCTTCAGACTGTATTTTTAGAGTAAGGTCCATTTCCATTTTTATTGGAATAAAACGATGTCTTCTTAGGTTGTTTTGACTAAAATGCCCACCCAATTGGTGTATATAAAACAAAAATGTATTTTTTATGGATATAAATTGCACAAAAGTTGCAATAACATTATTCTTATTCTTGATTGGTATGTAATATCTGTATAAACATATAAATTGTTTTTTTTTTATGACTAGCTGACTTACACGACTTAAAAAAAGCAGTGTCTTTTGAGAAGTTGGCATATGTTATAATTCGATTTTAAGTTCTATATTTTATTTTCATATTGATTCGGACTATTTTGATCTTTATTTTTCAAAATATATTTTCGTAACTTAGAATAATTAATCTTATTTTTTGTTCATAATTGAAATTAATCTTTTATTTATATAATTTTTTTTCGAATCCCAGCTTTCTGCTGTTACTTCTTTAGATTCTTATCGTAATTCGTGTTCGGCTAAAATAAGTTTTCATAATTTTCAATCATAAATGTCATTTATAAATTTTTTACTATTATTAAAATTAATGACACCCTAATGTTACATATCTTCTTACCGCCTTTCAAATTTTATAGAAGCATATCAAATATTAAAAACCATTGCGTTAAAGCTTTATGTTAGCAATAATTTAAATATATTTTCCTCTTCATATTTTGTACAATGTGAATTTATATTTCCATGTTCTCTTAATAGATAACGAATATTTTATGCCTCTTTATCATCCCCAAATGATCAAATAAGTCAATTCCTCGTATAAGATATTCTTGTTACTTCTTTTATGTTTTTAAGATATATTTTGAGCTTATTTTGGCCTCGTGTTCATGAAAATGCCATAATATTTAGCCCTGAACGAAATGAGCTCTTATAGATAAACGTCAATGTTTTCAAATGATTATCCTTAAGACTTGTGTATATAGATGCAAAGGCTAAGATAATGGTAAACTATCTTCTTTGCAAAACAAACATAATTAGTGTTTCAAAAGCCGTACGATCTACACATATCTGTGATACTGCAGAGCCTGATTTGTTGTCCGTTTCAATTTTAAATGCTTATACATAGATTGCACATTTAATATACCTCTTCCGAGATATATGTTTCCTATTAACATCACAATAGCAATAAGTTTTAGATTTAAATTATGATGAGGCGTTCATGTTGGGTGTTGTCTATTAATAAACTCGAACTTTGATTTTTTTCATGTCTTCGTTTTAAGGTGCAATAATATCTGCACTGGAATTTAGTTTCATAACACCATTTTATTGATTTACGAATTCATCATTGATAGTTAATATTGTTTTCCGACCATATGCCGAAATCACTTGTATTTTTACCACCCCCGTATAAAGCTTGCATCATTTTTATAATTGTTATATAGTTTGCGGTATATTTACGGCATCATCAGTAGTTTGATCTAACCATTTCCAATGCTATTAGGCCAATGAGTATATTCATGATCGTTTCTTATGCTTATATTATCAGCGAAACTTATTGTTTTCAGACATTTCCATAGATATTAGATTATAGCATGATCTTTTAAAATATAACTTTTATTTCCTTTGACTACTATATTGGTAATTTTTAGAAATCGCCCGAGAGTAATATTGTTTGTACCCTAAATGTGCTATTACTTTTAATTTTTATAGCTTAAAAAATGGCAATCATAACATGCTTGCTTATTATTTATATTACCTCTATCAATATAGGCATTGATATTTTGCGCCAAGTGTGATTCCTCACGCACCCTTTTTACAGTATGTTCATTAATAATAAATTAACTTTGAATACACTATGCACAGTATTTTTACTCTCTAAAGGGTAAGCGGTCTTACATGTTGTTGCCAAAACATGCACATCACTTCCCTTACTTCTATTATAACTAATTAAAGTTTCATATAAAAATATTTTGCCTGATATTGCCGGCCCATCAATGAACGAAGATGGCCGATATTCACTGCACCAGATTAAAGAATCTGCTTCATGGCTTAGAATAAATCATCGTAAGTTAAGCAGCATTCTTTTCATATTTGATTTTTTCACCTTCTTAATCGATTGTTTCCTTATTAAAAATTTGTCTTTTGCCGATTCCAAATTGATCTCTAATTTTTTTTTATGTTATGCATTATGTTTACTAAAGTATTTAACTCATACTTGTATTGAACATTTTTTTATCGTCAATCATTTCATTGTAAAACATTTTAAAATTTTTTACTATATTATTCAGTCGATAAAAAGTAAAAAGGTGCCAAAAAAACATTTTAATTCACTGGTTTCAATACTATAGAGGCTTCAGACATATGTTTTCGCATTCTTCGAAGGTTTTAATAAGATTATAGGCTGTTTCCGTTAATTCAAAATTTGTAAAAATAAAGTTAATGAACATTTTCTATATTCTCAAATAAATTTGAATCCAGACAATGCAGTTAAAACATTCTTAAGAAAAATATCTTTTAACCTTAAGTGATAATTATAAGATCTTCAAGACTATTTGCTCCGTTTTCGGGTTATTTTTGCTCATGGACGATTTTAAATGTGCAGTATGATAAAGTTTTCTTGCTTATTTATCAATCCTAATTACGTTTTAACCACTTTAAAAATATAGTATTCATATGTAATATTTATAGTGCATGTTTTTATGTTGAAGCTTTCTGCATTATTTGTTATGAAAATATATGCTCATGATGATAATACAATTTAATATGATTATTCATGCATTTTATTTTGTTAAGTCTCCGAGAAGCTTCTGGTGGACTTACATATCTTGTATTAATATAACACAATTCCATGCGACTATTTATTTGTTTATATGTACAATCATATCATATTAAAACATATGATATACTATGTTTTGCTGATTTCTTAGATGTAAAATTTGCACATTACATGGCTGTTATATTATTATAGTAGAATGCTTTTATATGGTATTAAATTGATATTATCAACATCATGGTTTCTTATACGAAATGTATTTCTAATTTGTCTTCTATATATATGAAACCAGTCAACCAAATAGTCGGTTTTTTCATTTATGTTCTTGTGGAAGATTTTGGTGAAAAATTTTTTCCATGCTTTTTAAATTAATTTGCTTACCCTACATGATCCATTTGTCATGTTTTTAGTAACAAAAGGAAGCATTCTGTATCTTCAATCTCGCCTGAAATTATCCACATGAAATATCGTCAATTTTAAAAATTGAATCCATCTTTAATTCCGTATTAAAAACTGATAGTTTTTGAGGTGAGCGAACCTCTGCAATTGAAATACAATTTGTATATAATACCTTTATTAATCTAGGTATAACATTCTGATTAATAGATATTATTAAAAAATTTAGGTTTAGCTTAAAAACCCCTGCTACTAAATCTGACTTATCAGAGGCTGTTGGACTACTTTATAAGTTTTATCTAATTTTACACAAATTCGCTATACATGTCATGAAGATGGGAAAAACTTGACTGATTCACCAAATATACTCATAGAATTATGAAAACGCTCTCTCATATTATTGGTGACCCTTGCAATTTT
Source organism: Rhyacophila brunnea (assembly GCF_057557595.1). Lineage (NCBI taxonomy): Eukaryota > Metazoa > Arthropoda > Insecta > Trichoptera > Rhyacophilidae > Rhyacophila > Rhyacophila brunnea. The sequence goes on from NW_028233355.1 coordinate 489,278, forward strand.
AAGGAAAAGAACATCGGTTTTCTCAAGATAGCTACAATAGAAATATTATTAATAATATAATAAATACTCCTTCTTTTTTTCTACTTTAAGCTTTTTTTGTTTCCTTCTTAAAAGGTTTAAATTATTGGTCTCTAATAGTAAATGTGAGTCAATAATTCACTCTACAATAAATTAAAATATTGTAAAAGAGAAATGAAAACATTTTTTCTTATTGTAAGTTCTGCAAGTTTGAATTTATCATCGATTTTTTGTGTCTCCCCTAATTTAAAGAAGCGTTGTTATCTTCATTTCGCTATTATATAAGCTCTACATGTGGGTAATGCAATGTATATATCATAGGATCTAAGTATAAACTACGAATATATATTTTGTGTAAACTTGAAGCCCTGTATATATATTAAATGGGTTTCTCTATCTGATAAAATAAATTTAAATGACTATTTCACCATTGGATGGGATATTTTATCGCTTTTTTTTTGATTCTCTATTCATAAATTGCAAGTAAAGGTGATTGCTGAATATAAATTTTATTTTGTTAATTATTCAATATTTTGAATGTTTTTCTACGATTTTGCATATATTAACATATCTCAACATTCAAGTTAAGTTTCCTCTAACTTGCTTGTTGCATTTGGCGTTGGCATTTTTTGACATACAAATATTAATTACTTTATCCGATTTAGTAAATATAGTTGTGCATATTTTTTAAATTATCAATACTAATATTGTTTAAAGGATATGTATAGTTATGAGTCAGACCATGTATTTTTAAACAGTATTAACCACTTGACATATTTTTATATGTGCCCTCAATGAAGCAAAATATATAGCACTATTAAATTATTCTTTATTTTATTATAATTTTTTGGGATGATTTTTGCATTTCGGGGAATAATTTTGATAAATATTCATGAAATTGTATTTTTTTTATAGAACTTTAAGACCACGAGAACAACTTTTTTCATTTTATTTATGCCTCTTTCAGCTTCAAAATTTCATGAAGCACAGAAGTAACCTATTTTATAATTAAAGTATATCGTTAATAGTTTTGAAAGCGCTTCCGCCTGTAAAAAGGTGCATATAATTTTCTAAGTGGGCTTATGCCCTATATCTTGATTTTATGTAAAAGGTAAATGTTTTTTTCGCTTTTAGAGCTTTGTTTATATTAAAAATAGATACTTTAAGATTTTTGAAAGTTTTAAATTTTATAGTGTTTTTTTTTATAAAAGTCTAGAAATTATTTGAAATATCGTAAATAGATTCGGAATAACTAAATTCCTTAATTAATATAAAAATGCATATTTTTTACTTTCAAAAATAAAAAATAATTACAATAAAACTTTCGATATGAAATCATTAAAAGATTAATTTATTTTTTTTCTGCATAATAGAACCCCCATAATCCTAACAAGCGAATTGGAAATATGTTTTACATCCTTAATAGATTTCTAATTATGAATTTTTGGTGCTTTTTGTATGCTTCTCATTTTATATATCCAAAAAAAACAAATTCTTATCATTTATTTTATATTATAATACAATTATTTTAATTAAAAATTCATACAAATACTTAATAAAAAAAAACATTATTTATCTTGATATTGTGTAGAACTTTGTATAATTTGTACATTATCATGTATTTTTGCTCTATATTATTATTAAACTTTGATTATATTGAAAAATTGGAAAGTATGCAATTTTAAACTATATAGTATATCATTTAATCAAAACCTATTATTTCGAAATTATTTAAATTATTTTTTGTCTTCACATTTGCTTTTCTTATTACCTTCAATTTAATGAATGCGTTAAAGATTTATTTGAAATGATTGAAATGACATGGAAATAAATCTTATATGAAAATAATTGTATATTGCGACTAAATTATCTTATATATCAGCTTTCGGTCTTATATGTAACAAATTAACAAAAATTTTATTGAAACAACAGCTTGAGCGTCTAAGGATAAAAACAATTTCTATCTATGTAAATTTGATTTTTTTTATGGTTTTTGTCCAGTTTTATGGGTTTTTGTGAAGTTTTTTTTTCGAAATTTTTTATTTCTTTATATCCAAATGGGAAGTTTTGGTTATTCCATTGTTTTGTTTATTTGTTTGGCATTAATAGATTGTTTGCTTGCATTTAGGGGTTATTCACCTTAAAGTTACTATTATATTGATTACTCATCTTTTTGGTTTATTGTCTGGAATATTCATCTTTTATGCGTTCATGTCTGGAATATTTATCTTGAAAGCTAATGTTTTCAGAATTAACGAATTTGAAAGCGTTTTTAATTAGAATTATATATCTTAAAAGTGTCAATATTGGTTTATTATTACTTGAAAGTATTAATATCTTTTTAATAAATGTTGAAAGTGCTGTTTTTTAGGTTTTCATGAATAAATTTTTAATAATATTTGGTAATCTCGATTGTTGTTTATATGTACCGGTGATAAATACAGTTTAAAATTTTTATTTTGATTGATGTGCTTGAATCAAAATACTAAATTGCTTGAGGTCGTGAAATTTAAGCGACATTTTCGCTAGAAAATTATTATTAGCGTTGCCTTTCGTTAAAATTTTGTTTCGGACATGGGGCTTGTATGAATCACATGATTTTTTCCTTCAAAACTTATAGTGTTTAAACATAAATTATCCTGAACCCCTCGGAAAACAAATAACCAGAAAAAAATTATACAAAGCTCCTCAAAAAAAACAATCTTTATTTTTAGTAACAGATCATAAGGACGATGAACCTTCTGTTTCACAGCCTAACTTGAGCTCAACATCATTTCCCACCTGTCTCATTTCCTTCCTTTTTATTTATTATATTATTATGGGAAAGGGTCTATGGGTACAACCTAAATGTCACTTTTTTAAGATTTTTTATGACTAAAACTTCAGATTCGCTATAAAACACAGGAAATCTTTGGTTAGGCGATAGAAAATGTATATCTCAGCAACTTCAAAAAAAATTGATCTGAATAGATATGCTAAAAATATATTAATCTGGGATTATGTTTTTTTGGTAAAATTCTTGTCAATTCATTTACAGATTTTTAGAAACCATTGGTCTATATTTTTATTGTTATAAATAATTTTGCAAAATTTATTATTTGTTCTTATCGTGAAAAAAAACATTTTGGATTGTGCGTTATGTTTTATAAATTATTATGTGCATTTCAATAAAAAAATCTTGTATGATTTTTTAAATGCTGTACATAAATCTATCCTTAAATTGTTCCTTGAAGCTTTCGTAGCCTTTATAATATAATTAGCACAGAAATGAATACTTTAGTTTATTTTTTTCGTTCTTTGTATGAATATTCTGATATTTAATCTAGTGCTTCAAGTTTAAATGATTTTTTACTAATATTACTAAGAAATAACGATGTTTTTTTTATTTTCGTTTGGGTAGAGGATTGTAATGGACAAATATATAGAATTAGCATATATATTGTATAAAAATTACTTGGGTATAAATATAAAATATAATTACAAATTTAAATCTATACATGCGACTAAGAACTCTAATATCTTATTTTGAAAGTTATGAATTCATAAAAATTCTTTAAAAACTAAATAAAAAAGTTTTGTGTTTTAAGCAATCAATAAGCTTATAAAAAAGTATGTTTTATGTTCAGTGAAAAATTTGCGCATGATGGTCTTAGGGGTTCTGAATTCTAAGCAAAGCAGAACGTTATCACAAGCTCTATTAGATGAAGAAAACACTTGAGTTATTTATCCTTGAAAGAATAATATTTCTTGAGAATAGGTGTATGAATGATGTGTATTTAACTATTATCGAGCAAATTGTTTTAAAAAGTAATCAAAGTTTTGTTTAAAATTCAAATTTCTATAAAAAAAGAGGCCTATAAATATATAATTTTTAGAATTATGTTATTTGAAAATAATACTGTATATTTATAATTTATAAATTATATTTTAGATGCAAAAATAAGGCATTGTACGTTAAATTCAAATCGAAAAATTCTTATAGCTGATTTTTTATGCTTTTAAATAATATTGTCTTATTAAAAAAATTACTAGTTCCAAATTTTATTTATTATATAACTTAGGATTTATTCAATTCTAAAATATCACCACTTAAAAATATTTTTCAGCTTTGCGATGAATAATGTATTAATAAAATTTATAAAATGGGAAAATATCTATAAAGTGATATCTTCCCTGCTGAAATTTTAATTTATATGTGACTTTTAATATCATTATGAATATATACAAATAACAGTTATTATCAAACTTCTAGTGTTATTTTAGTATTTTGATTTATTTTATAGAAGTATGAACAAAAAATAACGTTTGATCTAAGATATATATTATTTTTTATGTTATTTGTGATTTAGAATATATATTTTAATGATATTTACTATAAAAAATTAGGTTCCATCAATTTTAGAATTCAAAAAGAAAAAAAATATAATATTAGTTCTGATTATAAATTTTTTTTACTTAAAATATTTAAATCAAAAATTTAACGATATAAATAAATATCTACTGATACTAAAATATAAATTTTAAAAAAAAATTGTGCACTTTTAAATTATCTCATTTTATAAGTAAATGGCATTCATTATAAGCACATGGCAATAGAAGATCAGATCTAATAATACGCGTTAACATGTGAATTTTATATACCATGAAGACCGTTATTATTTAATAATATTTTTACATTCCTTTTATGAAATACGTACATTTATATTTTAAAAAATTACCAATTCACTTTTTAAAAAGTTACAAATTTAGGCGTAAAATATATAAGAATATAAATAATACAACGTCAGGGCTTGTAAATTTTACAATTCTTGCATTAGACTCTAAAAAATTAGAAATGATTTAAACCCGAAGAAAAAAATAAAAAACGTTTACATACGCATAAAAGTGTCTAATAGTGATTTTTTATATTAATAAAATTTATATGTGCTTTAAGTAACTGTAATTTACAAGCATTATATTTAAATAAATAATTAATGCTAGGAAAATCACAATCTTATGTGTGTAAAATGGCATAAGAACCCATTATGTTGTTGTTTCCAAGATGTATGTAATATTTCTTTTATATATAATAAAATCATTTAATAGTCAAACAAGATATTTTTTTATCTATAATGCAATTCTGGCATGCATTTCTAAAGAAAATAATTTTATTTTTAGAAAAATTTATTTTATATTTGTAGACAAGATGTTTTTAATTTTTCTGTAGTGTATTTATAACATCTGTAAAATTCAAGGTTTTATTTGCTTTTTTTGTAGAAACATCTAATTAAAATCAATCGCAAGACAAATATGCATATAAATACAACAGCACTATTTATATCATATTTTTAGTATAAAAAATGTTTTAAAATACGTACAAAAAAGTTAATACAATACTTGTAACACGATGACATATTTGACAGCCTATTAAATGGGGAAAAAAACATAGAATGTGAACTATTTTATATAATTAGCTGTGCTGTCTACTTTTAATTACGGAACTTCAATATAGGTACTAAAATATTTTTTTGGGGTGTAATTTATATTTTCTGGTTTATAAACATACTAATTCAAACTTATATATAAAAAGTCTAGCAAATGCTATTTATATCTTGTGATAATATAGAAGCCGTAATGCGGAGCTATGATTTTATATAATGCTATTATGGCTTTTTTTAATATAAAGAAAAATATATATAAAATTATATTTCTGCAACCGGTGTTTTATTGTGAAAATTTTTTCACTAAACGATAGCTACAAAAATACAAAATAAATAAAATTTTATTTTAAATTTTAAAATATTGACATCGAAATTCAAAGTAAAATACAAATTAAATCTTAAAACAACTATTATAAAATTATGACAGCATAATTTTCAATTGATATTGTATATTCGTCATACAAAAGATTGGAATTAGTATGATAATCTTTATATTAAATAATATTACGCACTTATCGTAGTTGATAAAACCCCTTTTTACGCAGTAACCTTATTGTAAGAATTTCCTGTCTTAAAATCAGAAAACCATTATTTTCCCAAATTCGTGAATTCTATGAGATTACCAATCTTTTATTTTAATATTTTGCAATCTAATAAAGCGAAACAAATTTTTTTTCGATTGTGAATACTATTAGTTCTTTAAAAATCGCTGATAATTAATTATGAAATAAAATTAATAACATACATCTATAAGAAAAATTCACTATGTTTTCTATATTTTTTTTACTTTTTATGAGCTAAAATTAGAGCGAATCATAAATAAATTAAATATTCTCTTTTGAATATGTATCCCAAAAAAAAATATTCGCTGATTTTTGTGTCTTAAACGTATTAGAAATTATGAAGCACGGGATTAACGTATTATAACTATACTATGGGATATTTTGGTCACAAAATACTACACTTCGTATCTTATGATGTTGTGGATGCTAAATTAAAGCACAAATAATATTGGGCAGGTATCACCTGAATAATAAATCTTAACAGAAGAAGTTTTATTTAAAAAGATTGAAATAAAAAATAAGCAATTATATTTGACGAGAAAATCAAAAATCACAATACCAAAATTAGCCCTAAATACAATCATATTCTACCAATTCCATATCAATATTACCATATCGTTGTTCATTTCAACTTTTATTATTTTGACAGAGTCCAAAATAAAATTGGGTCTGTAGAATCATTTCTAAAATTACCGATCCCCGATTTATTGAATGCCTGGTGGATACACATATTTTCATACATTTGAAACACGATTACGGCATAGATGGCGAAATAGAAAACTTTTAGAAGTGTTAAAAGATGAATATAAATCGAGAAAAGCTGACTACTTTAGTGATGCTATAAAATATGGAGCTATCAAAGTGAATAACAATAAAGTTGATGCGAATTATATACTAAAATACCACGATATTATTCAGCATACAGTTCATGTACACGAACCATATCCACCAGAAATAGAAATAATCCATGAAGAATCTGATTTTATAGTAGTTAATAAACCAAGTGGATTAGCGTGCCATCCAACAAATAACTATAAATATTTTACAGTAACAAAGTCTCTAGAAAATAAATATGGCAAACTTGGTTGTATAAATAGATTGGATGTACCGACAAGCGGTGTATTGATCCTTGCCCGTGAAAATTCGAACCTTTATCATAATTTAATGGCGGAAAGGAATATTAAAAAGATATATATTGCTAAATTGAAAGGTGATTTTATTGATCAAACTGTTAAAAAAAGATTAAAGTCTGTTCCTGGTAAATTTACTATTGTTAATGATAGTGGGAAAGAAGCAGAAACTAGTTTTAAGAAGATAAGTTATGTTGATGGATATTCTTTGGTTGAGTGTAGACCTTTTACGGGAAGAACACATCAAATACGGGTTCATTTACAAAGTATTGGCTTTCCAATTGTTAATGATATAATTTATGGTGGTGAAATAATTAACCCAATAAAAGATAATTCTGAAAGGGTATGTGATGGATCTATAAAATTAGAAAAGAAAAAAGAAATTGAAACGGATGTAATACATAAAGATAAAAAGGCAGATAGCAACGAAAAAGCAATAAAACACAATGAAAATATCAAAAGAAGCAAGGATTTTGATGTGACCGAAATCATATGTATAAATAAAACAGTTGAACCTATGAATAATACTAATATTCTTAAAGAGTTAAAAGTAGATCTAGATGAGATCGATCATATATTTAATTCAAAAAATACAACGATGGAAAAGGAAACATTAAATTTTATAATAAAAAATTGTGAGGCTGAAAATAACAACCCCTATAAAAATATGAACTCGGCAATATGTCTACATGCATATAAGTATATTTTAAATGATAAGGTTTATGTTGCTCCTGTTCCAAAATGGGCTTCACAGAATGATATAGATAATTTTTATATTTGAATTTAAAATTAAAAGAAAATAATAACTCTAAATAATCCATTAAATATATGCTATAATTTGTTTGTATTTTTACTAATTTCATCTTCTATGCTTTATTTGAATCGCGATGTCTTTAAATGCGCATATGGATGTATCACGAGTCTTTTAGCAAAAATTCATATATTATCTATTTTTTACTTTATTTTTATATTAAAAAGCATATTATGTATTGTCGCTTTCAATGCTATTTTCTTTTGCGTATCTTCTTTATATTACCGAAATTTTTATTTATGGGTTAATCTAATTTTTAGCTATTTATAGTTGTTCAAGAAAAACTTATGATTGTTCTGTAGAACAGGTTTGGCCAATACTTCTTTCCACCTCATAATCTTTACAATATTTTTCACTCAAGAATTATTAGTTCAAGTGTCTTTCTCAATTCTATTGTTTTTGTGTATGCTTCTGCTTCTGCTGGCATTCCTATATCCTTAATATACGACTTATAGTATTTTGTAACCAACTCATCCCAACTTATCTTCTTTATATTTAAAGGGGTTAATTGATTGTATATCAAGACACTTGAACTCATCTCATTTTAGAGAAGAAGCGCGGTTGATGAAGATAGATCCGGGGAAGGTGTCAAAAGATGTATCAAGAAGTTGTGAAATATTCTCAATGGGCTTACTACGTCTCAATAGATGGAATTAATAAAAATAAACTCAACCCATAAATAAAAAATAACTTATTCGTGCTTTTATATATATTAGCTAGATATTTTACATAAAAACGGATTCATATTTTTTTATAAAGAATATGTTTCATGCCTGAAAAACCCGCTGGTCTTTAAAAAAATCTTTTGTAATTCATCTTCCTGGAGAAAGAGGGAATAGCCGAGAGTATAATATGATGTGCCCCGTATATAATAAATCACTTTATTCTTGAAATAAAATATAAAATTGCAATACCAATATTAAACATAAATAAAAATATTTTATGCTTCAAATTACATGTTTTAACGCTAATTCGATTTTTATCTATATAAAGGTTCAATCAAAACTTAGGATTGTTCTAATGAATTGATTCATTTATTATTCTTTCAGCTTCATCTTCTTTAAAATATTTCTCGATACATTTTTTCTTTTGTAACTTATATTTACGTTCCTTCTTCGATGCTATTTTTTTCGCTTTGCTTCGCTTCAGTTAGCATTTCAAACACATATATATAGTCTTATCTTGTTTTTGACCCCTTATCCTATTTTAGGTACATGGTATATTCCTTTTCGACATTTTAAACTAGAATGTGTTCATGTCTTTTGATTCATATTTTCTAAGCCTATAATTTTTAACATCAACTAGTTACCATTATTCGATATTCATATTTATAATAAGTGAACAAGTTTTTCTTTTTATCATAATCAAAAATATCTGGTCAGACATGCTATAATTTAATTTCTGCATTATTCATATTTATAAAAAGTGAACAAGTTTTTCTTTTTATCATAATCAAAAATATCTGTTCAGACATGCTATAATTTAATTTCTGCATTATTCATATTTATAAAAAGTGAACAAGTTTTTCTTTTTATCATAATCAAAAATATCTGGTCAGACATGCTATAATTTAATTTCTGCATTATTCATATTTATAAAAGGTGATCAAGTTTTTGTTTTTGTCATAATCAAAAATACCTGGGCAGACATGCTATAATTTAATGTCTGCTTTTATTGCTTTGTCCAATCGATTTTTTGTACAATTTTTTTTATTTATGGGTAAAGTTGCTTCTTTTTATAAATTCCATCTACAGTGATGTAGACAGCCTATTAGGAATATTTCACAACTCCTTAATTCATATTTTGACGCCTTATATTGATCTATATTCGTCAATTGATCTTCTTTTGTCAAATCATATGATTTCAAGGGTCTTGTCCGATTTTCTGTAATCCTTATTTATTCAAAAAAATTTCATTTAATAATGCTCAATTAACACCTAATATTACAAATAATTATTCAGAGGCCCATAAATGAAATTCATATCTTCATGTATTTTTAATAGACGTAACTTTGCAATACTTTTAAACGCCTCAAAAGATTTTAGTAATTATCGACACGCTTCAAACGTTCTCACATTTAAAAAAATACTAACAACAAATGGATTTACGAATAATGATATGATAGTATTGCATGGTGAAAATCAAATAGAAGACATACGAAATACAGAACCAAAAAGATTTTATCATGATTCAAAAACATTCTTCATTGAAGAAAATGAAATGGAATCGTCTCCAAATATGGATTACAGTACAAATCAATTATCTATAAACAATTTTTTAAATATTTTGTGTTGTAATAATTCCAAGATGCAAGATTTAGACGACAATACAAATATTTTTATTTATATGTGTGGGCATGGAGGCGACGGATTTTTAAAGTTTCAAGATAGAGACTTTTTATTATATGATGATTTGGCGCGAGTTTTAAATATAATGGCACGGAGGGTAAACAAAGTGCTTCTTGTTCTGGATACATGTCAGGCAGAGTCTTTAATTTTAGACACTAAACTCGATGATAATGTTTATATTATTACTAGTAGTAAGAAGGGTGAGCCGAGTATATCTGACGGTATTAATATGAATATTGCTTGTGCTGTTATTGATTCGTTTCCTAAATTGTTTTATAATTCTTTAATGGGACTGCAATCTCTTGAAATTAGTTTTGCGTCTTTTTTGAAGAACTTCACATTTGAAAAATTAGGATCGACCATCAAATCTGCAGGTGATCTAAATGAAATTTGTCTTTTCGATTTTTTGAGTTATGATCAGAGGAGTTCATCCGATTCTATTTTAAAATTCAAATATCTGTAAATTTATAATATTTTGAAAATAAAATTTCTTTTGACTATTTTATTGTATCAACAAAGTTTATATTCTTTTAATTTACCCCTAAATTTAGAGATCGAAAAATGTAGCTATATATTTACGTATTTTTCGAATAACACAACTTTTTCTACTTCTGCGTTTTTCTATTATTGTTAAAAAATTATGGCAGAATATTATACAAATTTGATCAACTTATCATAAAAATTATATGGTAAATTTATTAATCTCTGCCATATAATTTTTTACTTCGTTATTTTTATCGTTAAATGAAATGCACATTGTGATCTAATTCAATAATTGTTAAATTATCTGTAAATAGAAGTCATATTTCATGGCTTTATAACATGGGACGGTGTGGAATGCGATATCATAAAAGGTACCAGATGAAAATAGCTGACAGGGATCGGATTGAGGCATTAATACAAACCTTGGGATTGTGAAAAACCCTTGAATTAATAGGTCTCGAAAGGTGGAGAGGTATTGAAGAAGACTTGGAGAGGAGAAGATAACTGAAAGTATAAATACGCTATGCACGCAGCGAATCAAGCAAGTTGTGCTCAAGAACAAAAACTATAAATTTAGCACATGAATAAATAAATAAAAATATTTCATGGTATATCGCTTTAATTTACATATTGCATCAACATCTGGACTTAGTTCCATTAAAAAGAATAAAAAACAAATAAATTTTTAGTGATCTCTAAGGTATTGGAATGCAAAGAAGGCGTTATCATGTAATTTAGAGCATTTATAACCCGTGTGTTGAGATTCAATTAAATTTGTTGTAGTTATGTATGATTTTCAGAATATTATTTTGGCCTGTAAAGATTACATCATGTACACAAATTAAGTCATATTATTCAAATACGCTCTTGACTATAATTCGGCTTGTAAAAAAAAATTTAAAGTTTACTTTTTTAATTTGACCATATCTATCGGATCATGGCTGCTGGGAAACATCACCATCATACCAATAATCACTTTCTTTACTTTCACTTGCGTACTTTAGTTCATAAAGTTGTTATAACATGATAATAAAGTGTATTCTTTAACCAAAAGCGAACTTTACTTTTGGTCGACCTGAAGTATATGCTGTTTCCCTTGCAGCTATTAGGCATCGCTATCAATTAGGTTTTTAACCAATCTCTTTGTGTGTGCACATTTTGAACTCATGATTATTTAAATTAAAGTTTCTAAGTATAATCTTTACATGAAATAAACATCGCCACTATATTATATTTAAAAAATTAATTGTCACCTGGCTGGTCTATAAAATATAGTTTTAATGTGATTTTTAGTGGATAAATACATGTATAATGCAACTTTTGTGTTTTTTAATATTTGGCTCATAATTTATTTTTCGATTGTCTTTTTTAAATTTTTAATATGTATCTTTATTTTTCTAATCTGAAAACAGACTCTAAAGTAACAGCTGGTTTTTATTCTTAATAAAAAAAAATCGATTTCACGAACAGCTTCTGTCATTATAAAATAAAATCACGTGGTTCTTATAAACATCATATTTTCTACCGTATGTATCGGATTACTTAAGATCTTTCTATCGTAAATTTGTCGCGTCACTTGTGTATAGAATAAATATTGCATTTTCCGCTTGAAATACATAAAAATAACAAATTTCGGTAAAACAGAATATCTAAAAGATTTAATTATCAAAAAAATTTGACATAACTACACATTTAAAATCATATACTTGCGGATCGACATATTCTCAAAAAGTAAATCCAATCACAAATAAATGTGAGTTAATTTGTAGGACATAAAGTGGCATCTTCAAGAGCTTTTCTACTTAAAAGATAGTAAGGTTTAAAAAAATTGACTATTTTAAGAATAATAATGGTCAATAATTCCAAAAAAAAACAATGTATATCATTATTAATTATTGTTGCTATTTGCATCATAAAGTTGAGTATTTAAACTAAAGTTCACTGCAAATAAACTATAAAAGGTAAAAAAATCAATGTAAATCTATGATACAAACTATTTATAATATTTAGGTTCGTTTTTTTATATGTATTTTTTCTGGTATAACAAGATAGATTTTTAAGAAATTCAAGTGATTAATTTTATAGATTTTAACAGTGAATCAAATGAAATATTGATTCATGTGTTGATTGTTACTGGTATATTTGATTGATGGAGAAACATAAAGGGTTATATTTATGTACTGTTGCTGTTAAAAATGATTTTGTGCATTATTCTATTTTTTTCTGATATATTAAATGTTATTTCTGTAATTTTAACTTATTTAAATGCATATATTTTTGAATATTCATGTTATTTTTTTTATTATATAAATTAGCTCTATATAAAAAGAATAATACAATCTATAAACTACTTTTTTAGCTAAAAGTGATGTTTTGATTTTTAAAGGGTTTGTGTTTCTCTTAATAAAAACTTTATTCACTTGAATTTTAAGCTTTATTTATCTAGAAAAAAATATGCTTTCAGAATTATAAACTAGTATAAATATCTTTTATATCTTTTATATCTTTTTTTAAGAAATAAACAAGAATATTACTCAAAAATTTAATCACAATAAGAAGTCTTTCTATTATATTATAAAGTGGATAATAAAAAAATATAAGAAAATTTAAATTCTTAGACAATTATACTGGTAAACTATGTATTGGTTTGGAATTATTTTCTCAATAGTATTGGAATCAAATTCATGCATTGGTTATCTTATTATTATTAACAGACTAAAAATTTTTGAATCTAACGATAAATATGAAATCGGTAGCTGGAATAAATATCGATAACAAATTCTCATGATAAAGTAATAATAATAATATTTGCAAAAAACTTCACTATAAAAATGCTATACACATATAACAAGCAGTATATTTCTTATAATATGATATCAAAAACACATAAGATTCTTTTGTATCGCATTCGAAGACTATTTTGAGGGTGTGTCTTTGATATCGGGAATACTTATAATAACAAACAAGCCTCTGGTACCTTAATTCATAAACTGTAGATGTTTCGGATACACGTTAAACATTCTTTCATAGCTAGTGGTCATTTTAATTATCTGATTAAGGTATTCTTTCCCTTCACGACACATATCTTCATTGAATAATATCATGGTATTTCAAGATTTAAATTTGAAAATGGCTAAAAACAATATAATATGTCGATTTACAATATTATAAGTAGTTCTTGCTTTTCATACAAACAACAGAAATAATTTAAAATTTCCCGATATTGTTTTAGGTCATAAACATGCCTGATATTATAAAGAAAAAATTAAATTTGTATTGCATATATAACTATTTGATAATAAATTATTGTTTTAAATTAAAAGTCTTATCTATAAACAAGGTAATTATCTTTATAATTGTAAAAAAAAACGAATTCATAAAATATTATAATGTTTAATAAATCATAATGCAGTATAATAACCTAAAAAAATATGGCGTTATTTTGCTTGCAATATAGGATAAAAATATGATGATATTATTCAATTTTATTCATAATTAACTTCGAAGTAATTTAATAGAAGAAAATTATTATAGTTCTATGGGATGATTATCAAAGACATGTAAATGGTTAAATCAGATAGACTTGTGAAATAAATAAATTATTTTGCAGAATATTGTATCTTACTGGTGTTTAATAGAATCAATTTTATTACACTTGATTTTATTTTCTTGTTTTGATACTACCAATTATGTAAGCCGAAATATCGTTAAATTATAATTAAATTGTTTTGATATATTGATATTTGTATTCAGGCTTCATTTTAAAAATGAATTTCATCGTCATTATAAAAATAAAATTAAATATCTTTTGATTTTTTGGTGCTCTCCAAAAAAAATATATTTACTAATTTTACATAATCAAAATTTTAAGGTTTTAAATTTAAATTTAAATAAATATATAATTATATCTACTAATTTTATTTATTATAAATAAAATAGGCTGTTATTCCATAAAATCATCATGAATTGATATGTATCGCTTTTTTTCTGCATTTTGTTTGAAATTCGTATTTAACTAAGTCTAAGTATGTCAGATCAAATCCATATATGTATTGTGTTTTACTGGATATCACAATAGTAATTTTTTCATACGTTTTTTTTAGCTAATATATGCAAAAAATCATATGATATCTATTCGCCATCTAACATCTCTGATTAGATATTTTACATAATATTTTTCTATGCTTATATTTTTATGCAAAAAAAAACGACATTTTTGGTCTTCAAATGATAGGTTTGCTTTTATTTATATGCAGCAAAGTAATTTTTTGAACTAAATTTTTATTGTTGTAAAATTTTCTGATATTTTTAGGTATTCTTTTATATAAAAGGCATCTTAAAAATTTATTGATAATGTTTAAGAATTTGATCTGAAAAATTTTACAATATAAAATTTAAATCCAATGACTAGAATTATTTAATTCAGTTTGTCTTTGGACAGTCTGATCAAAGAAAAATAAATTCATTGTAAAACCTATTTGAATTTAATTTTAACCCATGACAATAATACACCCATTTAAAATTAATTTCTCTGTACAAAAAGAACATATCTTTACAAAAATAAAAATTTTTAAATGATATTAAGCCATAAAATGCTTTTTTTTTGTCTGACATAATAGATTTTAGATATATATTGTAAGTTATTTTTATATAGTTTTAAAATATTGGTTTGTTTTTGAATATTTGTAGAATAGCATTTTAAATTCTATTTATAGGACAAACTAAATATATTCCCAAACACTAGTATCAATAATATCCGTGGAAGAAATTTACATGTACCTTTTTTAAGGATCTCCATATAAAATACCATAAATAATCATGAATCCCGCTTATAATGTTTTATTTAAAAATAAACTCACTTATTTTAAAGGTCTAATTATTTAAGATCAACTACTTTTTGTGAAAATATCATTGTATATTTACTTAAATATTATAATATTCTTGTTATAAAGCCCCTACTATACAATATAATTTCATTGAATATAATCAATTTAATGTATAAAATAGCATTCACAGAATATAGATTCTCATCACAAAGAAAATATCATTTAATTGTTATACAACCTGTTTAAAGTCTTTATATATATTTATAGATGATCTTCTTTGATTTTGGTAAAATTTTGTCATCATAGGGTTGCAATATGTTAGTATAAGAAAATAGTTCAATATTTTATAATCAATGCTCAAAATAAAATGCATAAATTTTAATTTACAGATTTAAAAATAACGATTTTAATCAAGCCCTAATATCATAAATAGAACAAAGAAAAATTTTAAGTGTTTCACTATTTTTTTATATTTTGTTTGCATTGATTTATAAATTCAGGGTAAAATCGCCTATTTTTAAAATTTGTCTAATAGATTTGAAACAAAAAAAAATTATAAAAAACACAAAAATGCCTCGCCTATTTTCTAAATTATCTGTTAAACAATTATATTTCAGTGAATTTATAATCACAGGAAACTGATATAAATGAAAAAAAGCATCACATCCAAATTTTTTTATACAATTTTTATTCTATTTATTAAAATAAATCACTGATCTTTAGATCCACGATGCTCCTATTCCTCCTAACCCAGCTGGTGAACCAAAAGTTCCAAAAGATCCAGCGCCATAACCATATCTAGATCCACTAAACGATGCACTTCTTGATGCTGCTGATCTTGAAGCACCTGACATTATTGCCGCATCATTTGCAAACAATAATTTGCTTTGATTTTCTGATTCACGTGATATCATATGAACAAGAAAGTAAACAAAAAAAATTAGTGAAGGCATTATATAAATGATATCAAGTGTTTATATATGGCACATAATTTAAAATTATCTATCTAATCTCAATCTAAGACATACTCTGAAACAAGGTGATAGATGCAAATATTTTGTGTGAACTTGATTTCTTTATATTTTTATTTTTTATATTTATTGCAGAGCATGTGATTGCAAATTTATGATATTCTAATTATTTTTTATAATACAGTTCACTGGTTAAAAAGAATAAAACACTTGAAATTTTCCCACCTAAAAAAAAATTTGATAATATATATCTCTATCTTTTTAGCCTCGAAAGAAAAATATAGCCGTTTTTATATTTTTTTGGTTTCTGCATCGAAAGTTATAAATCTAACTCACAAATACTTGACTGGAGAGATTGAAAATATTTATATATTATTTTCATGGAATATTACGTCTACGATTTAGCATCGTAAATAATGAGTGAATGTAGAAACTGTGTTGTTTGTTATATCTATGAACCTAGAATAATCTTTTTTAGGTTACTAGACGTGGGAAACTAAACAATAAAATTTTTGAGGTAAATTCGGCTTTTTATATACTTCATAACTTATAAAATTATGTAATAATAATAAAACACAGGTCTATTGACATTTATAGGGTCTTTTTATAACAGCTTATTCATTATTTATTCAAATCAAAGCTTCTTATATTATAATTATTATGAATAAACCTGAATATAGTGAATTTTTAATGATTTATTTTTTAATAAGTAGAATTGATGAGTTTCAAAAACCACCGTTAGTTACATTTAAGAATACTCTATCTTTTAAACTTCTTTTCTAAAACTCAATTGATAAAAATTTCTGCTTTTGTTTTTAAAAAGATCTGTATATATAGTCTCGAAATATTTTGATGTGATTAAAAATATGAAAGTTAAAAATATTTTTTACATAAGTGTTCAATTTATACAAATCATAATTATAAATAAATTTTTGTATATAGGCATAGAATAAATTTAGATAGATTTGCAAGACTCATCATGTAATTTTTTTACACATTTTTCATACACTCAGACATTAAAGATCGTCAATTCTCATTTTTGCTATTAAAAAGGGCAATTATTTCCCTGCAGATATCTATAAACATCGATAATCGTTAAAACCTTTCGCATAATTTTTTCACATTTTTATTTTTTCTTAAAATACAATCACATGATCGTAACTTTTATGTGTGTATACATTATATTAAATACAAATTAAGGTTTTTATTCTAAATTTATTTTGAAATACGATTAAATTTTTTTATTTTTTCTTATTTATAGCTATTCATTCGTTTAATGTTTCACTGATCTTAGATTAAGCCCAACCAGCATCGAGTGATAAATCTGTTATAGCGGCTCCATGTCTTCCAAAGGTAGTTGCTCCGTAACCAAATCTTGGCGTGCTAAATGATGAGGCTTTGGCTACTGGTGGCAAGCCATATAAAAATTTTGTTCCATTTACGTATTCAGATGCCATGGAATTCATTGTAGAAAATAGTAGACTGAATAAATTCATCATATCAAAAATTTAATCTAAATTTATAAATTTTCTAAAACAAGTTTATTTCTTGGATATATATCAATCTTAAGTTTAAGATAATCAATATTTTAATGATCTTTTAAAAGGGTAAAATTTATTTAAAAACGTTTTTAGAAAAATATATCTTATTAAGATGAATAAATTATTTTGAATTTATTTTATTTACCATCCCCATCCGCTATTTAAACCAGTTCCCCATGGATTTGGTCCAAAAGTATTAAAACCAGGCCTCATCATTGTAGGTGTAGGGCCGAAACCAGGTGCCACAAATAGATTACTTTTAGCGGGTGATTCTACTGCCAATACAAAACTCACAACAAACCCAAAAATGATATTTAATTTTAATTGCATATTAATCAATTTCGTGGATTCTTATATATTTTTAATATCATTTTTGAAACGTTTAAATAAAGTTATGATTAATAAATCGCGATAAAATTATTGAATTGATATAGAAAAAGTTTGAAATCCGATCAATGGATTTGTTTTTTCTGATATTATCATCTTTGTCTAGCTTACATATGGGATGATGTTAAAATTAAAGTTTTTTAAAAATTACCATCCCCAATAAATATTTGAATTATGACCAAAAATGTGTTTTCTTGGTTTAAATTTATACATATCTTTATGATATATATTTTGGTATAACATCTATTTCTTAAGAGCCCATTTTTTTGAAATTATATAGGCTTATCAATAATAATAAAATTGCAAAATTTACTTCAAAAAAAAAATTTGCTAATACTGGTATTTAGTGTGAACTGGTCAATAAAAATGCCTTAGACCTCTTTTTTATCGTTGGGTGTAATCTTATAGCTTTAAAAATAAGTATAAATTTTTTCTTATAAAAAAAGATGTTTAAAACAATTGAATTTATATAAGCTAATGACTGGCTAACAGCAAGGTTTTGGAGCATGAAAAATTGAAATTTTCAAAAATAATGTCACCTAAAGTTATTTATGCCTTTTAGTTATGTTGCTTTCTCTTATACATTTATAAATAGATGCAAAATTATTTCTTGTATTGATATTTCTATGCTTATATCTTCATTATTGTTTTAAAAATATATTATATCACAAAGTAAGTATCTATATAGCATTTCTAATACCGGATCATCAATAAATATGGCATGAAAATCAATAAAGGTCTATTTTAAACAGAAATTAGTTCAAAATAAATAGAGGATTTGCATACGACCAGATTTACTATCCCAAACATGTAAACTTCAAATTTTTATTTTAAGATGATGAAAACAGAAGTTCAAAGAATAACATTATCAATTTCGCTATTAAAGCACACTAAGACTAAAATTGTCACATATAAAAATTAAATTGTGAAATTGCTTACATTAATATATTTAAATTAAATCAAGGATTTATATGAAACAATTAAAATTTATTTAAATAACAGCAAAAAAAAATTTAAATACCTAAATTGATTTTCCACAAATTTGGTGGAAATGTGCAGTTCGCTGCCTTATAATAGTGAAAATTAGGTATATTGGGCTGAATATTTATCAAAATATAAATATTCATGTGTTTAGGCATAAACGACACAAATGGTAGAGATATAAGTTATGTTAAACCTATGCAGTTAGATTTTAAAAAATACATGACTTTCCATCAAATATTTTAGCATTTTTTGTCATTTTTAACATGATAAATATCCGACCAATGCCTTTTGTGTCTCTCACTATGGCTAAATTACCATTATTATAAAAATTTAAATAGCTATATAAAGGTATATATTTATCTAGGTTTAAAACAATAATCGTTTCTGTTTAGATGTAATGCCTAAAATAATCTAAAACACTTATCTAGTTAAAGATGTTTATGCAAAGTTAATCTCGTGATTAATACCGATGAATAAATTATTAGATTTAATTATTAAAAAACGATAAGGAAAAAACTATTTAATCATTTTTTATATTTAAAATTGTATTTTAAGTCTTTATTTTATATATCATTATCAATTATGGAATTTAAATTTGTTTCAAAATGTATTCAAAAAAGATAATTATCATCATTCTATGAAAAAAAATTTATCCTTAATATCCGGCATTTTTTTTCTCGAGAGAGAGAATATAATGTGTGAAAACAGAAGTAATCTACTATACAAGTATAAAATTGATACTGTTTATGGAATAGGTGGTGGTTTTGGAGGTTTGGGCCATGGTTTATATGATCCTCAATTTGGTGAAGACTACCCACAAACTTAGCTGTTAGACATTAAATCGAAATGAATATAGATAATCCGATTTATACTTAATATATGGCTGTATTGATGTATTATTTTATGTAAATATCCATAAATTTTTGTTCATCTTTTAGATTAGTAAATATAAATTATTATATCGCGTGATTTTATTATTATATTTGTTTTGGTATTGGCTTTATAAAATGTAAAAAATAATAAATTATTCTACGAAGTACCTCTTAACCCTTTTTAATTTGATATCATCACAAAATGTATCAATTTTTAGACTATTATACCGTTACTCAACTATATTAGTTTTTAAATTTGACGTAAATTTAAAATATATAAGTTTTTTTTAAATTTCTTGATAAATAATCGACTAAAAATCAATTGAATAACACTTTGATGTTTCTTCATTCATTGTGCGGGGTCAAAGATGCTTGATGTAAATAAAAAAATTTGCATATAATTATGCCTATAAATTTACATAGATATCTCAAGTTCTTTCCCAATTTAAAAAGTGTGTCAAAATCCCTTTGAATTTTAAAAATGTCGAATTCAAAAACTAGTGAATTTAAATAGAAAAAATTGATATTTATGCAGCAAAAAATAATTTGAATGTTTTTGGAAAGAGAATATTAAGCCTCTTAATTTTAACACTGCAAGATTTTGGTTTTATTGGGGTTTTTTGTTGAACTTTACAATACCTTTGCCTCATGTAAATGGGTTAGTAATACTAAACAAGATTAGCTTGTGCGATAAAAAAATATACTATCTAATATAAATTCGAAATTAGGTCGTTATAAAATCATTTTTCTTTTATACATTAATATTATACCTATACTTTAAGCCTTCGTTTTCAATCTCTGTGAATTTATGCACCAACAGTATATATTTTTTTATTAAAATAGCGATGTAACATAAAAAAATGGCAGATAGAATATCTTTATGCCTTATATGCGCAGAAAATAATAAGTAAAGTTTATAAGATGTTTTTCTGACGTACTAAACGCAATATTGTGTTGTTTGAATGGTTTATAGACACACATCGTGATGTCCAAAGCTTGATATTATGATTTCTGGTGGTAATTACATTATATTGTATTATTTTGCAAAATATTAATAGACATATGATGATTTCTAGAAATCTAAATAATCCCAAACATCAAGCTTGGATTCTTGTGAAAATATTAAAAACTAGATAAAAATATATTAGACTTATTGTAAATAAAAGTCAAATAGAAATTTATTTTTTTACCTAATAGAGCCTCGAATGTATTTCTTGAAAAACTTAAATATTATTCAAAGATAAAAACCGTGTAGTTTCAGGTTTTATAATATTACAACAGAGCTGTCTTTTAAAGATCGAATTAAGCTTAGCTAAATACGTAAAAATACAAGAAAATTAATAAATTTATAGAAAATTAATACTATTTAGCATGTGAACCGGCGAAAACCGAGAAAAACTTGTTCCTTTTTGGAAACTAATGACCAAATTATAGTTAAAATGTTAAAAAAATGGATTCATTGTGCGTAAAACAACAAAAACCATGCAAATTTTTAGTCAAGAAATACCAAAAGAATTTAAAAAGATATGAAAAACACAATTGTAGAAATCACCTTTGCTACTTTCTATTTTAAGCTATTTATTAAAAAAATAAACCAAAACCTTTACGTATATTTTCATATATATGAAATTTCTTATAGCTGGCACATCGTAGCGAAAAATTTTAAGCCGAATAGCCTTAATTTAAATTGTAAGTGTATTAAGCATGTCAAAAAAAAAATTTTAAAATTTCAATAAATTATAAGAACTCATTATATTTTTTATATAAAAAATTACGTTTTTAATATTACATATTCTGCAAATTTCGGGTGTTATTCATATTAATTTTTTAATATTTTTGATGATCAAAGCTATGGTTATTTTTTTATTCTAACAAATATCATTTTGTTATATTTTAGGGGTTTTTGATGTTTTTATGTCTATGGTTTTGATCTGTATAGTCTTTTTAAAAAAATTAATATCAATTACTAATATTAAAGACCCAGGTGGTGCTTATAGTTATCCGAATTTTCTATACATAATACAATAATTTTTTGAGTTATACAAATGTTTAAGTGCAAAAAAATATTCATACTACCCTTTTATAATCTTTTGAATCAAGTATATCTATTTACAATTTTTTTATAATTCTATAAACTATTAGTTTTGAATCTATTGTAAATACGATTCTAACATTAAATGGATTAGTTATTGGGGTTACAAAAAAGAAATAAAATGTCCCTATTATTTTACCCCACTAAAAATTAGCAATACACTCTAGAATCATTTAGATATCTTCTAATAAATATAAATATTATTAAAGATGGATATTATTATATTAAAATAATACATCGTATATTAAATCCATAGACTCGAACTGTCTTCAATTTATGCTTGACCATCCAAATTGTTTAGTTACGATAGATACTTTGCATCCTGTTCAATTGAATTATTTTCTTAAAATTGAATGGAATATAAATAAGATTTTAATGTACCTTTAAATATAAAACATATTTATACTCAAACATATCTTGCGTCTTTAAAATTTAAAAGAAAACAAAATTTATATAATAAATGAATTTATTTTATTTTTGGAGCTAAAACTGATGAGAAAAAAAACACAAAGCATTTGCGAATATTTAATGTGTATTTGAGATAGAAGAAGAAATAATTGGTGTTCAAAGTGGTGGTTAAGGTCTAAACAAAGATAATATGGATGTGAAAAGACTTAAATTATTAATTCTTGATATTTGAGATGTATAGAATAAAATTATGCTAAGAATATTTTTGAATATAAATATGTACGACCGTTCTATAGGGCTTTCTAAAGGTTTTCTTGGTTAAAAAAGGATAAAAACTTAGTGAATATTATCTACTTATGTTGAATACATCCCCTATTTAGAACGCTCAATTAGAATTTTTTCCGTTTTAGCTCATATTTGGGCTATAATTTTCAAAGATTATACATGATAAAGTTGCATGCAAGAATTTTAGTTTGTAAAACGAAAAAAGATATTTGAGGCAACCGGGTTACTGAGTGGCTGCTTTGGGAATTCAAACAATTTTATAAATATAAATTCTTTAAAAAAAACTATAAAGCTAGCTTTTTTCATTTAAAATTGTGGTGTGGTTTTTTGTATTTTGCGTAATTACGATTTGCGATCGGTTTAATAATCCAAAACTTGATATAACTCGGAAAAAATTACAATGATATTTGAACAATGCACGCCTAAATTATATTAACTTTCTAAAATAAATATTGAAACGATATCATGAATTATCAATGTGTTTCATCTTCTATATAAAAAAATAAAATAAGCATTACGATGATGAAACATAAATTTTTTTTTCCATGTTTGCTTTTTTTGAAAAGAATCACATCAAATGAAGTTGAAAATAAAAGTAACTTGTTTTTAAATTCTGGAATGGGTTATTTTGGAGGTTTCGGGAGTGGATTCGGGGATGTTGGTCATGGTGTCTATGATCCAAGATTTGGTTATGATTGGCCATGGTGAAATAAATTATACATAAAATGCCTTAGAAAATATTTTTTATTCATAATATAATTTTTATTTGTTACATAAATCTTTCTAGAGAATAATAACATTTATTATAATGAAAACACGAGCGCTATTGATTGGGATTCCTTGATAAAGCAGCATAAGGATTAATCCGTATAAAATTAAAGGATACAAAAAAAATTAGATATTATTTCTGATATTTTAGACTATTTGAGACATGATTGCAGAATCTATTATTTGAAATCAAGCCGTGTAAAATATAATATTAATAAAACTCTTTATTACCTTAATTCATCCAAATATTCTTTTCATGTATCTATTATCAGCACAAAAATTATAAGAGCACGAAAATATATATAAAAATTGCGCATATTTACCTAATTAGGTATACTTACATGCTGTGTAAAGTAATAAAAAAAATGAAGAAATACAAGTATATGTGTATAATGTATTTATATTGTCTTCATGTAAGAATTGAATTTCATAACATATATCATTCAATTCATAGGAAAAAAAAACATTTTGGAAATATTATTTTTGGCAAATAAGAATTATTCCTTTATAATTTATTCACCTATAGAGAATTTATATAATATATTGTTCGTTAAACAGAAATTATTTGATGTATAGACGACAAAAAACACAATGTTTCAGTGAAATATAATACGCAAGATAATTAATCCCTGTATAAAAATTTCAAAATACGCCACAGCATGGCATTTTATAGGTCAAAAGCATCATAAGGAGCATATTAAGAGTCTGAATGTTTCGATTGCTACAGAATCATACACAAAATATTGGGATAAATATGAATAAATATAAAATGTGCTGTTTTTACAGATAAAATATACATAATTTGGTTTGTATACAGATGTTTCAAATGAAAAACAAAAAAATCAAAACATCTTCTAAATTTTATCGGTAAAAATGTATTTAAAATCATGTTAAATCTTTATGTCTGTTTTATGTTTTAATTAAATATTTTCTATCCAAAAGATGACTTGAAATTATTAATTAGAGCATTTCTCTCGAACATGAAATATAGGGTTTTATGATCAACAAAAATTAGAAAAAACGTTGAATACGATGTTTATATTATGAAAAATAGAATACGTTAAGGCGTTTTAGAATATAAAATATACTTTTTTAACTCTTTTGGGCATTTTGGTTTTTTTATATCTTTAAACAGTAAACTTAAACGGTTACTAGTTTTTAAAATTTATTATTGGATTTTTATTGAATTAAAAAAGCAGAGAAGAATAAAATAAACAGTGGAATAGATGTTTTGAAATTATAACATCAATAAATGCGCTTCTGCGGGGGGGGGGGGTTCATTTTGCCGATAATGGCTTTGATTGCTTGCACTTGTGTTCTGGAATTAAGTTAATTTTTTTCTGCGACGAAGTCTATGCAATGTATAAAGTTAAAATTTTCATTTACTTTTAGTCTTTCTTTTAGTATTTAACATATTCCTTGCAACTAGGTGGCGTTATTTATCTGTTTATTAATCAACAATGTATTTAAATAGAAGGTTTTTTGACCTTCAATCTTTTTTTTATAGATTATTGTTTGAAATTTTACACCACAAATCCATTACCTTGTCATAAAAAAATACTTTTTCCAAACGCTTTACTTTAAAGCCCTGTTAATAATTTACCAATCTAGGGTATTATTCGAAAATAGTCTTTAGAACTAATTTATACCATAAAAACTGTCTCCAATCTTTCAATACAAAAGATATTCTAAATAAGGAGGAATGTTAAAATCTTACAAAAATTCTATACTTAAATTATTTATAGTTTTTTGATAAAATTCCTTAAGTCAATCAAATTCCGTCTTATAGTATGATTTAATAGATCTAAAATCTTGACATGATAAGCTTTAGATTTTGTACGTTGCAATATTTACGCATAAAATAGCACAGTGGAAATTATGGATGTAAATTCAGTTGTGCAATTAAATCAACTGGCATTGACAATTGTAATCAAGAATATAAACTAGAAATATAATGAATTCTAGATCCTTTGTTTGTTTTATTGTATTTATTCATAAAAATTTCATTTTTGTATATAATTCGTTGGAATTATATGGAAGTGTTTTTATTATCTAATGCCCCTATAGAAGTTGAACATTCTTTCGATCTATAAAAAATCTTCTATTTTAAACGAAATAAATACATATAACCACATTACTAATTCCATTATAATAATTTACAAAATAGATAAATGAAAAAACTGTTTTTTTAACATATATTTTTTGTGTATATACTCTTAAAATAAAAAAGCATATTCTTTAATGCAAATCATGTACTTGATATATGCACATTTCAGCAAAAATTCACCCGCTGACATATAAAGTAATAATATCTTTTCTGTGCCTGCTATGCTGATGGAAAAAGATAAAAATATAATCTATTTTTATTGAATTTTTGTGATTATAAAGCGATTTATTGAATAAAATCGAAAAAAAAATTAAAAAATTTTATTCATTATAATCTTATTTTATGTCTAAAAATATTTTTTTATTTGAATTATGTGTAAATAAAGTTATTATAATCATTATAAATTGGTTTTTAAAACTCTAATATTATTAAATGCAAAAATGACTAAATTTGACGTGAATTCTCAATTTTTTTATATATCAGACCAAAATGGTAAAAAAATATCTTGGTTTTATTTTATATTTTGCAAATTATTTTAATTTTCTGCACAGTATATTAATCTAATTTTTGTGTATATTTTTCTCGCCCTTCTTTTAAGCATAAAAAAATAGGTTGAATCGTTTGATCTTATACTAGAAATTAATGAAATCCATCTTTATGTAAATAATATATTTATCATGCGGATTCAAGTGTTCTGTGGTTTTTATGCTTTAATTTTTTTGTCTATAATCTTTGCGCCAGTAGATATGCATCGAATCATACAAAAAAAATTTGTATCTCATTACTCTAAAAGTAATTTTATATCTTTAGAAAACTAAAATGTTGCAAAAGTCAATGATTTCATATATAGCAACAAAAGCCAAGCTTTTCTTTTTTTATTTATATACTTTAATCATTAATAAAGGTTTTTCTTGATATTTAGCCAAGTAAGTTGTAAATTTAAGTCTATAAATAACCTTTAATTTTTTGATAATGGGTTTCTATAATATAAAAATTCTGCAACTAGCCGCAAATGAAGCCTTTTAATATTTAATTGGTTTTTATACTAAAGATAACCTATTAAATTTACCAAAAATTCAATAAAGTGCATATATAAACTTCACTAATAAACAATATTGGATCTTTAAACGTGTTACAAATATAATTATTTATATTGTCCTGGGTACGGAAAATGAGCATATTTTGACCATCTCTTCCATAAAACTATGTAAATAACAAATTTTATAATCTTAAATATTTTTAAGCATAGAATTTATATTATATTTTTGATAAATAAATAATTTATTTTCCGAATTTTTAACATTAAATGTAATTCACAAATAAAAATAACACATGAATTTAAAAAAATCAAGATATAGATGTAAAACTGCCTCGAAACCTGAAACATCGATTCTCATATGGCTGATTGTAAAATGTCACGAATGCTGTTTTGAATGATAATAAATCTTAAATATCCGATAAAAAAAACTTCCGATGCAAATATTTAAGGGTATTTTTCTTTTATTTAGTTTCACACTCTGTAGAGCAGTAAAGGATATAAAGAGTAGTAGACTTTGGGCTCATGGTTTTGGACCAACTATTGTAAGACCTCCTCAAATTGTTGATCCAATGTTAAGGCATACATGGCCGTGGTAAGGTTATATAGTGTGATATTATAAAATAAAATTCCAATTCCTAGAATCTAACACAATGGGGGTAATTATATGTTTATAAATAGCATTATGACAACAAAAAAACATTAAAAACTTTAAAAAATTAAATTTGAAAATAACCTTTTTGTAAACATATTACATTGCAAAAGAATTTGCAAATGATAATCTTTGTTTCATATAACCTGTGTTTTAGGCCTTTAAACCGAAAATATTAGTAAGGTGGATAAAATTTTTAATTTTAAAAATAAGTTTTATCCTTTTCAACCCACATTTAATCGGCTATATTTTGTTCTTTTTGATATTAAAAAATCACAGATATATAGCTAAAGAGAAAAATCATATTTTTAAGCTAATGGTTTTTTATTATTACAATATATTTTTCCAAATTTCGTATAAAGATCATATAAATACATATTAATAAACTACTTGCATTTGTAATTCTATTAAAAATATAATTTTTCTACACAATGCTCAGAGAAAACTGACTTAGAAATACTTTACCTAAACACTAAATTTTATTTATTAAAAACGACTTTTTTTTAAGAACTTCTTATAACAAAGAAACATGTTATGCTGTATTTCCAAAAAATGTGAATTAAAATAAAATATATATTTGAAATGTGTGGAAATAACTATACAAAAATTAAAAAATGTAAAATCTTTAATGATATTTTATACCATTATTTTGAGGAAATACAAAAAGAATAAAAACTACAGCACATATTAATAAATTTTGGAATAAATAATTTTTTTGAAAAAAAAAGGTTTTGAAAAAACAATATACAGGTTTTGTCTACGATTGTATACTCGATAAGGCGTTCAGTAATTCATTTTTTACGAGGATTCTAAGCTCTTAAAAATTGTTTTTTATGTACACTAAAAATATAAAGGTGGCCTCCTAAGGCATAATTATTTAATTATTTTGCAACTTGTATCAAATATTAATATTTTAATCGTTAAATAAAAAGTCTTGTAATTATCTACTTATAACCGATTTTCCCAATAAATACAAAATTTAAATGAAGTAAATGGTTAAAAATTAAATTTTAAAAAAAATTTAATGTAGGCTATTGACATAAATCTTGTTTTTTCTGTAAAAAAAGTCATACTACATGTGATTTATACAATAAATCGAGCAAAGATTACAATAGAGTTTGGAATGTTTTAAGAATTACAAAAATATGTTATCCTACATTTTTAAACGTACAAAAATTCAGAAAAATTATATCACAACATCTATTGGGTTTTTTAGAAAACTTAGACACGTTTATAACATATTTATAGAGCTTTTGGGCTAAAGTTATAAAATTGTAGCCAAAAAAAACATTATCAATGCTGTATGATCGAAAGTTCTAATAAAAAAGGGATATTTATTCATGATACTTACAAATTCATTATCAGGCTATTTTAGTTATTCATTAAAACTGAAAATAGTATAAAAACAATAAATAGACAAAATGTAAAATTTATTTTTATAAACTTATTTAAAAATTTTATATTGGCATAGTAATAGAACTTGCCTGTAGAACAGAATAAATTTTATGCGTGAATTACATTTAAAATATAGCACGGCTAATTTCTTAAAGTTTTTTCTTTTTCCTTATAGATTAAATTATATGGTTACAAAAATCCTTGCTTTTATATTTATAATTTTTTTCGGTGGATTTTCTATTTTAGCTAATTTTAAGATTGTTTTATCATCTATAATGTCGAATGAAGAAATTCATACTAGAAGAATCTTACATTTACAACTATAAGGCAATAAAGAAGAGAATGAATATCTAAACTTAGAATATGGACAATCTTTATTAATAATATTGTAAAAAAAATAAAGCAAAATTATTACTAGTTCCTGATAAAAGGCTATTTAAAATAAGAAAGTCTAAATATCTGATTAAGAAAAACAATACGCTTATTTTTCATTATATGATAACTAAACGGCTATTATGATTTTAAAAAATAGTACGCAAAATCAATTTACTAGAAAAAAAATTATTTAAAAAAAAAAAACTATTTATTACATCAAAACCTTGATGCATAAAATGATCTATCATCTTTATATATGCTGAAATATTAAAACATGTGGGAATTTTTACAAAAATCTGAAAGCAAAATATTTATCAGGACAGAAATGTTTTTCAATTAAAATCAAAATGCCAATACAGTGATGGTTGTATAAAACATACATAAAATAGCAAATGTATATAAAAATACACCATGTCATAACTAATCGCATAAATAAATCGAAAATTAAGCATTCAATTTATCTTTAGAAGATAATAAATTAGATATTTATGGCTTAATTTTCTTTTTATAGATTTATCTATTTAGACGTGGTCAGAGTGTTGGGAATATTTTACAACTCCTTGATGCATCATTTGGCACCTCCACTGATCTATCTTCATCAATTTCTCTTCTTCTCTCAAATGAGATGAGTTCAAGTGTCTTGCGGTGTGTGAGAACTTGCATGTATGCTTCTACTTCGTCCGGGATTTAGGTGATAATATAAATGTATAAGATGATAATGAAATCGTCAAACTGGTATTTAAAGAAATTATAAAAACCAACAGGAGGAAATAAATTTTAATGTGATAGTTACATAGTAATTAAAATAGATTCGAAATGATTTAGTGTATATGATAAAAAGAAAACTTAAAACCAACTATAGTTTTGAAAAAATAAACTGATTCAATAAGATTCATAATCAAATATAAATTCCATAAATCTCTTTGATGAAACACTTATGTGATTTTAATTGTTAAATTAGCATAATGTATCTGGAAAATACCATAAGTTAAAAATCAAAAAATTAGGATTAGCATCAGAAGCGCTCGCAAACAAATATATTCACACAAAAAAATTGTGTGAATATATCTTTTAAGCTAGTTTATAGAATAAGGGCTTGTGTATGCGAAGACAAAACGATACAACAACTAAATTTTTTCTTTAAATAACACACATATACTTTTTATAAATTAGAGTTTTGTTTAAAAACCAATCGAACATCATAAATAAGAATATCTGCTTGAATTATGATAAATGGTGAATTTTAATGCGATAAATATGCGTATATTTCCACTTAACCTCTTTTTATTTAAATAAAATAGTTTAATATGCCAAATTATATATTCAAGATGATTTTTGGAATTTAATATAATGTGAACAACTATATTTCGGCTCATTACGCATGAAAATATGGTTAATTGGCATTCTTGAACTATTAAACCTTTTAAAAAGTTTATATGAGATATGCTTAACAAAAAAGTGATTAAAATGTTTAAAATGTAGTATTATGCTGAATATTATTTTTATTTCTATCGTTTTAAATTCTAAAAATAAATATAATAAAACCAATCAATATAAAAAATATATGGAATTAATATGGTGTTGTTTATGTTGTTTAAGAGGATACTTTAGTTTATACTTTAAATTTTACTTTACAGCTAGAAAAATACCTCTGATTTAGCTCTGCAAATTTGCACCAAGAGAGGCTAGTAATTGCAAATTATACGCATAAATAATTCTAAAAATTGTAAAAATAAATTTTTTTTAATAAAGCATATGATGTAGACCACATATAAGAATATTATTTTATTCAATTATAAATAAAGTGGTATTAATTGTCTTTAGCTGTAGATATTCAATTTAAAGTGATATATGGTATAATTTACATAATTTTATTTTCTTGAATGCTGTCGGTCTTCGAAAATGGAATTTTCATCTATTCAAAATGATAAATGTGTTTTGGTTTCGTAAAATAAGGGCAAATCAGCAACTATACTAAGTTTACAGACAAAAAATACACTTCCCAATAGTAATGGTAATTATTATTAAAATAATATTCATTTTGGAAAATAAATTGCAAATTCACATTCAACAAATAATGTTCATAGATAATTTTATGTAAATCTTATTAAAAAAATAATTTTCAAAAATAATTTGAAACTTACGGAGCTATAAAAAGATAATTTCTTTGATTATAAAAATCTACCCATTTATGGGTTAACAAATTAAATATTTTTACGATAAAACTATCATAGGGATTTGATGTGTAATACGATGCGATATAAATAAAAAAAATTTTAATAAATAAAAAATTTTATTTATTAATGTGATTTCTAAATTGCATATAGTAATCAACGACATTTTTTTCTAAAATATATTATTTATGGTTTTTTACATTTTTACAGCTTAGGCTTATTTGAGTAAAATTATGAATTGCTTTTGCTGTTGATTTAGTCGATATTGTTAATTTCTTCATGCAATCTCTCTATGCAATATCTTCGTACATTACTTATTGATTCTTTTGTTTTTCTCAAAACTGTTTTTTTGTATTTTTGGCTTCTATATATATTTTTATAACCCCTTTGCATTTTTAATTTTACTAGATTGTTTTTTTATGATATATTATGCAATTTAGGCCTTTATTATTTATTTTATTTGTTTTTTAAAAATAAATTTATTGATTTATGTGTTATTAATTAATGAATTGGATAAATTATTTATATTAAAAATTGCCGTATTTCTACTATAAAATATAGGCTCTATAAAAAAAAATTTAAGTAATTTGAGTTGATTAACACTGGTCATAAAGATTCTCGAATAGTTTTATTTGCTTAGGATGGGTCTTTTTTTATGAATATTTGCGGGTTAAAAAGCCTACCTGTAATCTAATATAACTCTTATTTCGTTTCATTAACGATGGCTATTGTAATCTTTTATATATGATAATTTTCGGGTTATTTATGGCCGATTCGTCCTCTGAATACAATATCCTATTCTCAAAATATCTTTTGGCTTGTTGTACCCTAAATATAAAAAAATTGTTTCACGTGTGATCATTTTAAAATAATTAAATGTCTGACTCAACCACTATTAAAAATTCCCTATGCTTTTCATTAACTTGTAATACTCAACCGTGTGATATTTTTATCCCCTTTACTGGCTAATAGAAATTGCATTTTAATATTCTATTTCAACACCTCATATGTATTTTTTTGTCATGATTCATTGTATAAATCGTTTCTTTTATTTTTTTGATCTTATGTTTTTTATAAAAGAATAAAAAAATTGTATAGTCGGAAAGAACAATTTTACTTATAACAGAATTTATTTCAATTTAGACATATTTGCAGAAAACTTAGATACATTATTTATGTATTTCTATTTATCTTTGCGATCATTTTATTTTAATATAAAATTGCTTTTTTATCCAGCTTGGAATTTATGTTCATGCGAAGTTGTCTAGTTATTGTTTTTCCTTTTTGTAAAAGAACAAGAAGAGTGCATACATTTTCATAAGACAGGAATGTATAGAATATTACACGCTATTGTTTTACGGAAAGAATTTGCATCATTGAACAATTGAAATGTACATAAAATTTGTGTTTTAAATTAAATCTTCGCATCTTTATCCGGAAGACTCTTATATTCGATATATTACTAAAAAATTGGGTTTTATATATTTGGGAATAATTCTTCTGGATCAGACGCCTGATAATTCACCCATAAGATTTTAAAAAAACAATTCAGGTTTGATACGTTATTTTTGGTTTTTATGGATATTTTTAAATGCAAGATTTTATTGCAATATATCGAATTTTTTTATACTTTTTGACTAAGTTTTGTGTATCCACTGTATCACTCTAATTTTATTGCTATATTATACATTTATAGCTACAAAAGCGTATTAATTTTAATAGTTTTCAAATATAGTAAATAAGCTGAAAACAGCAAAAACAATTAAATCTTGTACAAATTGCACTTTTAAAAAAATGTTCGTAGATTTGAGATATCACTGCAGAAAATTTACCTTTTTATTTTTCCACTTGTTCATTCTTTAACAAAAAAAAGAATTCATGCTTAGAATTATTTCCAACTATGTAAATATAATTCATATGTTGAATCTTTTTTTTCGATAAAAAATACATTTTTGGTCTCTTTAATCAATAAAAAAATCTCGAACTTACCCTCACCATAAGAATTATACTATCATGCAGATTTTATATAAAATTTACAAATTCAAGTTGTTATAAAATCAATTAAATACAAGAAAAATATTTTATACATATGCTGGATATTCAAATTCTTATAGCATTATATGTGTCTTTAAAATTATGCACGCTGCATAAAAAATACAAATCCAGTATCCCAAAATTACGATTTATACAACTTCTACTCATTTGTCATATAAAATCATCGTTTTTTTTTAACACCAATTGATTTAAAAGTCTATATTTTTCTGGGCTAGTTGTGAATCAAAACTTGATTCCTTTATATAAATTCTACAACAATTCTTTTTATAAACGCTATTATAATAAACAAGAATTTATATTCTTATAGCTTTAAAACATTTGTACCATGCAACATATCATCTAAAGAAGACTTTTATGGTTAAACTATGCAATATCACAGAATTATTTATTATTTATAAATTAAAATTTTGATGCTTTAAAAAAATATTTACTTCTTGAAATGAAAGAATGGTTCGCCTACTTAAAATTATTATTGTCAAAATTTTATTATAAACACAAAATTCCGTGTTTATTTTGTAGAATCAATCTAATTCTTGAAATTTTTCGGAATATATTTTATAAATGGCTGTAAAAGAGAGAAGCAAATATGGAACCTTATGAAATTGTTGAATTTGTGTCCTTGTTATAAAAAAATGAATATTTTTAGTAAAAATAAAACTAAAAGACGCCACTTATTTAATACCAGTTATATCTATAAAGGATAAATTTTTTGAATTTTACTGATGTAACGCATATAATAATTGTTGAAACTCAATCGGTTTTGACTATAAATCTATATTTTGCAACCCTATACATGTATACGTAATGACACATTTATATCTTATCTATATAAACGCCATGTTTCGCTTTTAATAATTGAAACCATCGGAGCGAGGGCATTTTATGCTTTTTAACATTTTTATTAATATTTTTTTGAAAAGCTTAAATTGTAATGTAAATCGTCGAAGTAATTTGATTGTGGGAAACTCACTTGAGAATATGGGGGTAGCATCAAGATCTGTTAATATGAAATCAACAATGTTTGATAGGCGTAGATTTGCTTATGGTGAATTCGGATTTTTTTGAAAATAAAAACTTGATAGGTGTAAACTTTTAACCTATAAAATGCAATTTTTTATGATTTTATTTATCTATAATATTTAAAAAAATTATGCGAGTTCAGTTCTGCAGTTACAAAGTATGAATTTTTTTTGAAGAAGTATAATATATTTGTAGCCCTCTTTTGAAATTTTAATTTTATTCGTTATTTCTGAGCAAAAACCGTGTTCAATATCTATAATTTTGGATTTTTTTAGCTATTTTCGTTTGTTTATAGTATATTAAAAAAATCTTAGTTAGCATGTTGAGTCTTTTAGCAGTGAATATTTTTGCAAGTTAAAAACGTTTTTATGCATTTAAAATGAACGAATCTTGTTACTTTCTTTATATAATAAATATATGTGCAAAAAAGGGGGAAAGCATTGCGTATCATTAATTAACTTAAAAAATATTATAATCATACATCCATATTTATCCTTGTATTATGAGAATAAATTTCTAAAATTATTTAAATAACTTACTCAAGGTTATACTATATATTTATTCTATAAAAAGCTTTGCGCGCACCACTTTTATTTTGAATTCACTAGGAATAATCTTAATCATTGATTTACGATAAATTACGCCTTTGTGTTTTTGTAATCTTTTTAATTTTTTTTCAAGGATTAAAAGCCTATAATAGCGGCAAAAAAACCATATTCGAAGAAAATTATGCATTTTTGTATCGTAAAGAAACTGTGAATTAAAACCTTTCAATTTATAATTTTTGTAAATATTGATAATTAGAATTGATGCAATATGTTAACTTATGTAAACTTGCATATAAAGTTAATTAATCTTTAAAGGACTTAAAATGAAGAATAGGTGTGATTCAATATACAAAAAAAACACACAAAATAGTTAATCTTAAATATTATCCGTTGTATTTGCAAGAAAATTCTTACATAATATATCAGTTTAAAAATAAAAAAGGCACACACCTATCAATATATATTTGGTTTTTTTATCTACGGATAATTACAAATGTGTATTACTATCGATTTAAAGTTCTAGTGCGTAAAGCACAAAAAATGTATCTAGAAAAAAAAATGTTTTATACTTTTTCTGAAGTAATAAGCTTCAATAAATATAGATTTCTAAATTAAATAAAAATTGCTGAAAATGGGGCACTTTCAGCTATATTAAGTCGCTTGGTGTAGTTATTTAAGACGGTGAATAAATTAGATATTATTCATACTCTATAAAATATAAATTAATTTTTAAAATATTTGTATCTTTTTCATTTTAAAGAAATATTATCATTTCATCTGTTGTATTTTTTCAATGCACTATTTTAAGGCGAATGTTTAATTAATAATGTTCTAGATATTTCTAATAAAAAAAATACATTTAAATTATATAAAGTTGCTATAAATTATATTCCTAGAGTAAGTTTTGAAATCAAATCTTGCTTATTTTCTGTGGCTGATCTTATTTTCATGCAAACGCATCAAGGTTTTCGGGACTGCTTCTCGTTTTTGCTGCTATGTTTAAGAAAATCATTTTTCGGATAAATATATGTATAGAGGCACATCTCTGAATCCAATTTGTAGATCATTTACCATTTTCTATTTAAAAAATTCTAAAGAGAAATCTAATATTAAAAAAAATTACATATAAAATTTTATTGTATCACTGTTCCTATGATATTGATTTCATAATACAACTTTATAAGTAGGTGAAATATATCTTTACGAAGTATTCAATTGGAAAATTGTTGTTTCAGACATTGACAATAATATGCTAAATTTATGATTGCACTAAAACTTGCTTTTTTTCTATTTTATATATTTTTCTTTCGTGATAGAAATTCATATCGGCTGTTATAATTTTAAAGGAATTAACTCGGTATTGAGTTAAAATCAAGGGAATAAGAGAAATATATGGTAGAGGTGGCGTTTTAAATTTAAAATATATAAAGGCTTTGCATATACAATTTTTTATTGAACTTCTTCTTATTGATGTTTGAACCCAAGGACAAAATAAAAAAAAATTCTGCTTGGAATTATAATTTATATATATTTTTATATTTATATAAAGAGAAAGGAATAAAATGAATAAAGTTTCTGATGATTACACAGTAATTTAAGTAGAATAGTTTTTTGTTAATAATATTTAATTCCGTTTAAGCATTAAGTTGTAGCATATTTTCAATTTCTAAAAATGATTTCAATTGTTGGCAAGCATTTTACATATAATTATAACCATTGTAAAAGATAGTATTTCTTAAACTAAGCTAAATTAACTCAATATATAACGATAGTTTGTGTATTTTTTTATATACTATTATAAAAAATTGTATGTATAAAATCATTATTTTTTTTCGCCGATTATATATATAGAGTATATTTCAGTGATTATAAGTAGTTTTTTAGTTATGAAAGTATTAATATGAAACTCGATAAACTTTTGCAATCATAAAATATGATTATCAAAAAATTAAAACATATAGAATGCAATTGTTCATATAGTCACAGTTGAGGCAATAATTTTTTTTTCGTAATTTCATAAAAATCATCAAAATATATAGTTTGCACTCTAGAAGAAAAAAAACGCAGCAATTTTTACTTTTTCTTGAATGTAATCTTTATTTTTTTATTCTGGTCCATAATATAATTTTCGGCATATATTATACTAAATTTAAAATATTCTTAGATCCTATTCAAAAGGCTATTCATTAACTTAAATCGATTTTTTATCCAAAAAAAAATTGATGGTTTCTTTTTAAAGATTTTATATGTTTTCGGATTTTTTGATATTATTGCGCAATTCTCATCCTTTAAATCATCATTCATGTCCAAAAAAGGTTTATCGTTTCACTATGTGATTTGATACTATCTTTCTTTTTGTACAGCAGAGAATATCTCATCAATTAATTGATTAATGCTAAATTTGATATTAAATCATAAAAAAATAATTAAATTGTTGCCGTTTGTTAAATTAGACACGTTTAAAAATCAAGAATAGAATGAATACAGTATATATAACTTTTTTTCAACGCCATACGTTCTATCTCTTATGGTTGGTTATTTTTTATCTTCCATTATAAATATTTCATTTTTATAAACTGTTTATAATTTTATAATATCAATATGTTTATATATTTATAAGTTCAATTACATTACTGCGAAAATATATACGATTTCGTAGGAAATAATATACTATTGGATATCTATGTGCAGTCTCAATGCCCTTGTTTTTTTTTCTTAGTAGATTAAATTATAGATCATATTAGTATTTAGGCTGAATCAATAAATAATACGAGTAGCTGTTTATATATTTTTTTATTTTTTCTTTGGGATTTTTTACATTCATTTTGATAAAATTTCATCCAAGTAGTTTTTCAATAAATGCTGGATCAGTTCTATATTATGTCTTTAGATTATTTGTATGACTCAAATCATTTATATCAAGGTATAATATCAATTATATTCCTATAAAATTCTTTTAAATAGTGATATCATATATATTGAATTTATATTTATATTTTTTCAAACTAGTTCATCTTTAATCTCTTCTTCTAAGATATCTCCAGTTTTATATTCTTAACCTGCAATGATTATAAAATATATGAGAAAAAAGAAAAAATATACATTTGTAATTTATAAAAAATCCATTTATAACCAAAATTCACCATGAATGTCGTGCTCATGAGATTTCGCGAAAGTACGTTGAACTTTAATAAATGCACTGCAATAAAAAATTCGCTAAGTAAAATTTTCTAAATGGTTTTTTTAATGGATTAGTCAAATCTTGATCTTAACCGGCATGGCTCAATGATAAAGAAGCTGTTATAACAACTATGCAAAAATATATAAAACATCAGAAGCCATATAAATTTAGCCCAAAATGTCAATTATTGATGTAATTATTCTAAATATCAAGTATTCAAATATATTATTACTCATACTTTTTTCAGTGTATTGAATCTATTTTATATCTTTAAAAATGTTTCATGCCATAATAAAGCACTGTATCTAGTCTTTAATCTTTACCAATGTGAATTCTGTGGTTTTTTGTTGTAAAAAACTAC
Organism: Rhyacophila brunnea; assembly: GCF_057557595.1. Taxonomy (NCBI): domain Eukaryota; kingdom Metazoa; phylum Arthropoda; class Insecta; order Trichoptera; family Rhyacophilidae; genus Rhyacophila; species Rhyacophila brunnea. The sequence goes on from NW_028233355.1 coordinate 528,089, forward strand.
TCTCTAACTTTAAAGCCCGTTTTAATATAAATATGTGTATATTGTAGATTTTCAAGATAGTATATTTCAATAAAAGTATTTTGTTATATGTTAACCATAAATTTCAATAAAAATTTTTAAAACAATATAATTACACACATTTATTATAATCGTAATGTTTTACGCTCCACTGGAAAAAATCGCTATCTGTAATCACGAACTCGAATTACATCTATTATGCGATGTTTGAGGGGCAAACAGACAAAAATTATAAACTTTTTTGGATTTATAATGTTTAATATGCCTTTTTTTAATTTTACAGCATGATTATACTTCAATCTATTATATATGCATCTAACTAGTCATATATATTTGCTTCAAAGACCTAAAAAATGCTTTTCTATACCATGAATTGAATTATTTTAAATATATTGAATTTATCTTTTTTTAATTTTAAAACTGTATTTAAAATGAACCTCTTTTACGGTTTCTATTTATTATACCAGGTGAATAGATTTAATTTGTATTTAAAACATTATAAAAGTAGATATTCAATGTATAAAAGATATTGTGTCATATAAAACTCTAAAAAGCTCAAGACCTTTGTGTTTAGATTATGTGTAATCCTTTCTTTCTCAACAGATTTATAATGATTATTTTGACATTTTTTTTCATTATTTTTTTTAATTTTATGCATAAATCTGATGTGAAAAAAATAATAAGAAAAAATTTCGGCACATTTTTATTTATTTGCCCATATTGTTCTTTGAATAAAATCTTTCTTTGTCGCTTAATGTTCTACTGACTTCCTTGACTCGCTTTCAAATAAATATGGTCAAATGTAGAATTAGTGGTGTATCCGTATATTTTTTATCTTCATTTATCTCGCATTCGTATATTTTACGTAAGAGAATGTTTAAATTGATTGTAATAAATATATTCAATATAAATGAATTAATCGTGGTTGTTTTAAATTTACATGGATCGTTTATTGAAAAGTAAACTAATTTCTTTCCAACATGTTTATCTAGTTGGCATTAACTTGTTCTTTTTTAGTCCTAACTTAGGGAATGTTTTTAGTTTGAAATTTGCGTTTTTTTACATCAATATAAAAATATTTAGTCACGCATAATAGATTCTTTGCTAGTCTTTTTGTCGCTGTATTAATACAATGGTTCCCATAATGCTCGATCATTATCTGCAAGTTGTCTTTTTAATGATGAAAATCATCACGGCAAGGTTTATCCGATTCTGTTTGAAGCATTATATAATATGTTTAATGATATTACAAATATAATTTTCTTAAGTCTAATATTAGACCAGGGGTTTTATCGCTCTATATCTATGTTTTTGTATTTTATTGATGTTGTTTATTAATTAAAGAATTTATGTGTAATTTAGTCATAATTATACAAACAATTGTGAATTGAACAGGCTGATCTATTGTTGTATAAAACAAATAAATATGTAATATGAAAAATCAATCTTTCCATAAAATATGTTTATAAATATTTGAACATTTAGTAGTTGTGTTACGCCGACATTGTAAAAAAATCTTATAAAATAATTTTATTCATATTTTACTTATTATGGGTGCGTGGGTTTTGTTTTTGATTCTGATTTTACGCTTTTTTGAACAGAAAGAACCTTTTTATATGCCAAATTTATTTATCAATCACATGCTTCATTAATTATACATATTAAAACCTCAAGAACTAGAAAATTATATATATTTGAAGAAATATGTAGAATTCTGGTTATTTAAAATAAATTTTTTCTACTATAAATAAGCAAATTTTAGAAGTTTTAAACAAAATTGACACAGTTTACGGGCCAGTTTCTTTATAATTTTTCAATATTTCAGCGCAAATTAAATGATTCTTGCGCTTTTAGTGAATTCTATTTATATAAACAGAAAAATTATCGCATAATTTGAAAATCTGCGGTGATTCATTTTAAAAAAAATAATACTAATTTATAATAATTTCATTCGGGCGTTTAAACAATTTAGTTTATTTATTTTTTCAAAAGACATTTATATGTTTTAAAAATTAATTTTTCGGACTAACAGAATCGTTGACTGAATTTTTTTTTAATATTTCTAAATAGTTTGTATGTTCTATCTATCATCTATTTGTGTACCTCATTTCTTAAATATAGAATTTTATATTTTTTATGCCTATTTAAATCCCAAAAGATCGTAATTTAACACAAAAGTAAGCTCATTTTATTATGTATTCTCATATGCTATATATTTTGATAAAAATTTGATTAAAAACATAAATAGGGTGTATCTTTATTTTTTAAAAAAGAAGACGATATATCACTCTAAATATCAATGACGTTTCGGGGGAGAACCATTAGCTACGTAAAGACACGGATATGTGATTACAATATTTTTATTTAGCGTGAATATTTGTGTTTGTTTCTCATCTCTCCTGATCGAACTATATAGTATTAAAAAAAAGTGGACCACGAAAATTATTGGAATAAGAAAATATGAGATAAGATAATTGCAAGGAAAATTTGATAAGTTATCATACATCTACTTATATCAAGTGTATATCACAAATTTTTACAACAAATCATTGATTCGAAAACGTTTTGTGTGCTATTAAAGTATAAACTTATCAGTTCACTAAATCCAAAAGTAATACATTTATATAAAATTATTTATTGTATATTAGATATATTTTAATTTTATCCAAAAAAAACGTATTAATAATAAAAACAATTGACTATAGAATTTATAATTTAAAATATAGAAGTGAATTATGTATTGAATGATTTTATTGGAAATAAAGCATATAATACAATCTTCTCGGTCTTTTTATATTTAAAATCAAAATATTATTGGATATGAATTTAGAAATATCAAAAAAAAAGCCCCTAATACTGGACCTAGTGACTAGTTTTTTTAAAGAATCCTTTTAGTTCTATGAAATGAAAAGATGAATCTCTAAAATGTGTAGCTTTTCTAACTGAATATTATTCACTGTTGGATATATGATAATTATTATTTTTATAATTATTTATGCGGAAATTGATGGATTTTTCATTTATCCAATAAATCATTCAGTCGTAACAAAATTAGTAATAATACTAGTGTATAAATCCTTTACTTTATAAATTTATCTAAATATAAATTGTATCTTACTTTTTTCTGTATTTTGGTATTTGTGCAAAGATGATTTAAAAAAAAGTTATAAAATGATTTCATATGAAAGTCATTAAAAACGTTTAGTATATATAATTGTATATAGCATTTGAAATACATAATTTTACAATAATATCAGCCCTATTATAAAAAACCCTATATGCCAGTTTAAAGGTTGGAAGAAATGTATTTAACGAATGGTAGTAGATGCTAAAAAAATGAATTTTAATTTTCGGTTTCTGGTATTTTTTAAACGATGAACATACATAAAGATAAATTTTATAGACACAATAACTTTCTGATGTATTTTATATTTAGATGTGATTTCTCGCTAGGTTAATTTGCACAATCTTACACTTGTTTAAATTTTTAAATTCATAATAACTGCATAGAGGAATAAGAATATTCCCCTGGTAGCATTGTCATGTTAGTGTTGACTTTGTTGTTAATTTAATTTACACATTTGAAACACAACATTGACATATAGTACATATTCTAATAGAAACTGTATTCCAGAATCAAAACAGATTTCAACTATTGAATGGAAGATCGAAAATTTTCCTGTACGCTAAAAATAAAAATCTGTTTCGTTATGAATAAACAGGTATAAATATTTTATTATTTTTTAGGTCATGGAAATTAAAACCCCGAGAATGTATGATCTTCTCGCCAATTAACCATCAAACTTCTCAAAAATACAACAATAAAAGTAGGATGTAACCTAGGATAATGTGGCCAACATTGCATTCGGTTGTATGTAAAGTGGTTGGAATACCATCTTGAACCTTAATATATGCACATACAATAGGATCGGGAATATATTTTGTTTAATGAGTTTTAATAGATAGATGTATTTAGAAAAGGTTATAAGGCAGAAATAAATATTATCTAAATCTGCTATATAGAGCATGCAAATGGGTAGTGTAAATGTTCGAGCTAAAATGTTCAATTTAAATTATAGAAGGTTCGAATACTTCTCACGCAAGCACAGTATATAATTACCATAAAGCTAATTAATGCCGCCTAGTTGAAATGTAGAAACCAAATTTTTAGGTCGACCCACATTAAAGGTAAGCTTTCCGCTTTGCATATATACTTGGTTGTGGGGGTGGAGCAACTTAACTCGACACCATGTAAGTAATCAAAGTCATAAACGTATGACGGCGATGTTTAATTTTAACTTTGATCGAATTCGCGTGGGTAATAATGTTACTATTTTAGGGCATTCGAATGTTTAATAAGTTTAATTGGAGAAATATGAAATTAAGCCATAAATATATTCCGAAACACATAATTATATTGATTTTATTTTTTATTTATGGGTTAAGTTTCTTTTCACCAATTCCATCTATTGAGACTTGGTCAGCCCATTGGGAACATTGAACAATGCCTAGATACATCTTTTGACACCTTCCCTTGATCTATCTTCATCAACTGCTCTTCTTCTCTCAAATGAAATTAGTTCAAGTGTCTTATTATACTGATAAACGATGATGATGATATCTATTTAAAAAAGCATCATGGGTTTACGTTTTGGTGATACAAAGCTATAAATTTCGGAACTATAATCGGTAAAATTTACTTGTGATTAGATTATATTTTTAGCTATTTGAATCACATAAGCAAATTATTTTGATATAAAGAATATATTTTCTTGATACTTATTCTAGTCTCTTCAAATTTGACTTTACTAATGCATCTACTCTTTCCGATGATTAGCAATTCGAGTGTTTTCCTCAATTCCATTGTTTAAGCTTATCTTTCTGTTTCAGTTAGCATTTATAAGAGATGCTATAATAATTTTTATATATAAAACAAAAGAATTGCATAATTTTCCCTTATTACATTTTAATATGTTTATGGGGCTATTTTATCATATTATTTTCAACTCTCCAATAATATAATTACTCCTTATATTCGCCATATTTATGCTTCATTCTATATTTTTATGTGTATTTCCAAATAGTTTTTATAAAATTACTTTGTATTGCTTTTTTTAAATTAAGCAAAATTTTAGACGCTTCTTTGAAGCAGATCATGTTTGAATATTCCAATCATATCTTATTCACAAGCCTCCTTTTCTTAAAATATTCTTTAAAAGACTTATATATTCCTATTTCTCTTTCCGCCATTTTGTTTTACACAAGCTCCCGCATATGTTAGAGATCGCAACTCCTTTATTCCATACAAATGCTATCTATGTCAAAGAACAAAGTGTTAGAGGCTATTTTGAAAAATTATGTTATCGATTTTAAGACACAAATTAAGAAATTTTAATCGTACATTTTATTATTACGTAGTTAATAAATTAAATCATCACTTATCAATATAAGATCAACTTTTGACATATGAGAGGTAAAAAAATATGAAAAATACATTCTGTGAATTTTAAATAGACAATTAAAAGTAAGTATATTTTAAGGCGCTAAATCTAAAATTTCAAAGTATTCAATTTTATGATAAAGGTGATATCTATGTTTCTTATTGTCTTTAGATTATTTTTGATTGAAAAATTGATTATATGGAATTAACAAATTTAATTACCTTAATCGACCTCTCCGTAACATTTTCTAAGATAATTATTTAATTTACGTGGATTGTTCGATCAAAGTATCCCCTAGTTTTATCATTTAGTCTTTCAATGCTAGGAACAATTTTTTTCCGTAAGACTTAATAAATTTTAGCTTTGGATTGACATTTAATCATTTGATATAGAATAAAGATCAAAATTGACTGAATTAATGTCTTTTTATTGTAAACCCGTTTTATTAATAGAATATTTTTGTAACTTCTTATTAAAAAACATAAATACAAAATATTTTTGTTTTGCTAAAAATTGTTGCATTTTAATATTTGCTAATAACATGTATTTTTTGATTTCACTGCATTCATTTTTGTTTTTCCACCATGTTTTATCAAAGCTAAATTTGTTTCTTCCAATGTTTTACTCCGTGGATTTTGCCTTGTCTAGATAACATATAGAAAAGGAATCTCGTACTTTTTTTGTATAAGATAATTATTCTAGCCTTTATTCTAAATATAAGTATTTTATGGTTGAATTTATCGATATTATTGTATTTATTTGGGTTCTTTGATGATTGTTATTTGATATTACAAAGGAAATATACCGCCAATAGTGTCGTATAAGAACCTATGTATTATTTAAAGAACGATAGGTTACATTTTCTTGTATTTTTTTATTCACATAACTTTAAGAGCTTTATTGTCACGTATAAACAGTGGAAGTACACTTTGTGAAATAAATTACAAATTATATGTTTAAGAAATCATCTTCTACGCTGTATTATTAACTTAACCTAGATCAAGTTGGGTGAAAATTTACAAGTTATTTTTATTATTTAATCATGATAAAATACATATATCAATAACTTAAATTGAATTGACTTGGTTTATGATCATGCGTCATTTGACATATCACTATATTTGAAATTTGATGAATTATATGGGAAATTAAAATACTATACTTCGAATAAATTACTTATCTAATTAAGAAAGAGCTTGGACTTCAAGTTAAATTTGGTGTTTATTGATTAAAACTCCAGATAAATTTAATAAATAAAAATATTATTTGGAAACAATATGTAAAATAATTTATTTATTTTGGAGCTATATTATTTGCTATAATTTTAAGTTTTGTTTTCAAACACAACATGCTTGATCTCTCGTGTGCACAGATTATTAATAGTTTTGGCAATTTTCTCCTACCTAAAGTCTTATTAAATACATCCATGAGTGTTGTAATTAACTTTAGTTTTTATTTTTCTATGATAAATCCTTAAATTTATTTTATTGGTGTAAAATTAAATTCTTCTTTTGTTTTTAATTTTCTATGATAAATCCTTTAATTGATTTTATTGGTGTAAAATTAAATTCTTCTTTAATTTTTAATTTTCTATGATAAATTTTTAAATTTATTTTATTGTTGTAAAATTAAAAGCCTCTCTTATTAATTGTCAATGCCAGTATTGTCTATTATAATGGAAGGGGGTAATGATAAAATCATATTATATTTTTTATTTATGGGCCATATTTATAGTCGTAATTTTAGTTTTTGTTCTCAGGCACAGCTTGCTTGATTCTCTGTACACACAGCGTATTTATACTTTCGAATATCTTCTCCTCTCCAAAGTCTTCTTCAATACCCCACCTTCTTTCGAGACTTATTAATTATGATAAAATCATATAAAAATATTTATAATATAATTTTTATATTTTTGTATTTTTATTCTTACTATAATAGTATTTTTAAAAGAATGGTCACTATTTAAAAGTTAGGGATTCCAAAAAAATATATCGTCACTTTATTTGCACATAATATAGATTTTACTTATATTGAAACATGTCTTTGGCGTAAAAAATTAAAAATATACATTTTACAAACCTTTACATACATATTTATCTATATGCTTTTGAGTTTATCATATTGCAGTTACTTCTGTTGTTATCACATTAATTAAGAGTATATGTAAAATATTTAAATGTCAATCACCAATAAATTAATTTTTGTTGCTTAATATAGCAAGTTACTTTGTTCACGTGGTTCATATAAAGTAAGAATACATCATCTAAATATCAATATATTATATGTAATTAGAATATCATTTATTTCGTTTATTTATATTTTAGTTTAGGAAATTTTTGTGTTGCAATTTTAGATTTTCTCTTTAAATTAGTACATTTTATACGTATTTTATTTATAGTTAATTTGATTGCCAATTATTAAAGTGTTTAAGCAAAACCTTGATTGCTCTATAGAACAGATTTGGCAGGTGCTTCATTTATATATTAACTGATTTTAGTCTAAAATTATTATATCTTTTCTTATTTTTTTTATTTAAATAAAACACGTTAAGATTTCATTTATTTTAAAAATGTTTACGATCAGTATATCTTATCATTTCTATTTTGCATGTGCATGTGCATCAAAGTTCAATCTTCATCACAGAAAAAACAAGAGAAAATTTGTTTAAGATATAAAGCCTCATTTCTCATCTCCTCAAAACACCTATCTATGCGATAGCAATCCAATCGACCATCTTCATATATTTTATCATTGTATTCTAAATCGTTTTTTTTTCTTGGGACGATGTGTACATGGACATGGTACACTTTTTGGCCAGCAACGGCCCCATCCTGGATATTTATTGTGAAGCCGTCCCCCAGTTTTTGCATTGCTTTTGTTGATTTCTGCACACATTTAAATAAATCGGCAGCTTCAGAGGTTGTTAAGTCCGAAACTCTTTCGACAATTCTCTTTGGTGAAACAAGAATATGAAATGGAAGAAAAGGACGTAAATTTACAAAAATAAATGAAAATTTGGTTTTTACTATTATATGATCATCGTGTATTTCATGATTTCCAAAAAGTTGCATCTTCTAAATTTTTTAGAAAGGGCCTACAAATTAATAATAATCGCTATTATGACCATTACGAATCTTTAATTTATAGATGAATTAGTTTGGTGTTTAATAGTTGTTGTTAAATTTATTTTGGTGCATTGAAAAATATTAAAAGATGATGAAGTGAAATAAAATAATAGCTGAATCTGTTCTAAAGAACATTCAGAAGTTTTTCTTATTAAAATATATAGCCAAAAATTAAATTAACCCATATACAAAATAAATTTTTAGTTAAATTTATTAAATTATGATTTTCCATCCGTTATGCAGATTTGTTATCCATGCTTCATCAACAACAACATTTGCTCAGGTCTTACCAAATAATGCATAACAACAGGATAATTATTTTTCATGATTAGTCTTTCTTCTTGTGTAGGTATAATAGGAGAATTCATTTCTTTTTTAATCTCATCTTCTTCTTTTCTTTCTTTCGCTGTCTTATTTGGATTTCCGCTTATTCCACCATTATCTTTTTCAAACTCATTTTGATTAAGAATCGGGTAATTGTTTCCTTGCAATATATTTTCTGCATTTATTTCGTTTTTGTGGAACAATTGCATTCCGTCGATGTGCTGCTTTCCAATAGGATCCCTTGCCCCTAAAGCTCTTGATATTGGTGTATCAAATCCAAAAATATGCTGAAATAGTATAAATATCATATTAGATAATGTGAATTTTAATTTAAGTTTATATCTATATTCAGTGAAACAAAGATGAAGTGGTCTTATCGCTATAAAACATGTTTTTAAAGTATTTCAAGTTTATTTAAACTAATTATATTATTTTAATTTTCCCATTTCTTCTGGTGGAATTACTTGGAATCCTTCGCCTATCAGGTGCTCCGCCATAAATAGATCTTCTTTTCGTAATGAATCTTGCCTGTGTTTGATTCCTTCCTTTACCATATAATCATTTAGGTCTATTCCGAAAACAAGCAATGCATAGAATAATATCCTTTTCATGGTCTTTGTGTTTTAATTTTTTTATTTATACTGATGTGAGAAACATTTTAATTATGTGAAACTGTTGTTTTGGCGTAATTAAATTACTGCAAAAACAAGCATTTGATTGCTTCTATTCAAACTTAGAAGATATCGATAGAATTTTTAATATTGAAAATAATATTGTGCTTGGCTTTAGACCAGATTTAGCTCTGCATATTCTTTGTTTTTGTCATTTATAAATTGTTAAACCAATAGTTTAGATATAAATTCGAAAGCGTAACTTTCTTTTTAAGTGTTCACAATATCCTTGATTTTTTTAAACTTTTTTTTCGTCATTAGTGAATTTGTAGCTAATTTATATGTGCAGACGCTATAATAATTTTAAAAAAGAATATCTGTTCAATATTTTACGAAAACTGGCACCTTATAATTTAAATAACTCTTATAAAAATACATGCATTGAAATTATTTATTCGAAATATTGCAATATATGTACATGTTAAAAAAAATTATATTCCTTTGTGTTTAATTTACACCTAAAACCATATTGAATGCCCGTTTTTCACTGGGATTTCAGTTTTCAATGGTTTTCTGTGTGATTTTGTTTTTATTTGGTTTATTGGGTAGTTTAAGCATTTCAATATAGTTTTTAGTTTAATTTGAATATTTTAACATGATGAATTGTGTAATTTGAGTATTTTCATATAGTTCCTTGTGAAATTAAGTATTATGTCATGGTTTATTGTGTGATTTATATATAGTTTAATGTGTGGTTTTTGTTTTAATAATGTTTATTGTGAAATTAAGTATTATGTCATAGTTTATTGTGTGATCTGGATATATTGAGATAGATCATTGCTTAATTTGATGTGTTAAGATAGTTTATTGTGAATTTATTTGTTTCAGACAGTTTTATTTGATATTATTGCCGTATAGATTAAACTAAACGTGATAAAATGTTGATCTGTTATTTATTTTTCATACACGCCCGTTATTTATTAAACATTTATATTTACACATTTTTATATAGCCTACAACTATTCATATTAAAAATAGAGCTTCTTTTATGCGTGTAGATAACCCGAAATTTGTTTTGCGCATGCAATCTGATTTAAAGGGAATTTTAACTTTGTAGATTTAAATTGCATCAATATAAATTTACATGATCATTAACTCAATTTTTCAATGATTTATTAAATTTTAAATTGAAAAGAAAATATAAAAACTAAATTTCACGGGTAAATTATGACTATTATACAGTCCTGAAATCTTTAACCCAAATTTACTTCAATTTTCTAGAATTTACCGTCGATCCTATATAAAAAAATATATTTATAGATAAATTATATGAACTTCATAAAAAATATGCAGAAGCTAATTCGATTCATAAAATTATTTTTTAAAATATATTATAACTTATGATTTGTCATAGTTTCGGGTGGTGGCGCATAAAATACCATAATCGTATATTTAAGAGTTTCGAATCTAGTATAACGGCCTGGAGTTGATGAAAGCGCTAAATTTCATTATATCATAAAAAAGAAAAAATAACAGAATCATATTGAAGGAATTTTAAATGTGCCAAACTTAATAGAGATATTAAACATTTTCTTGTTTAAAAAAATAATAAGATAAAAGGGTATCATGAATAAATTTAAAGTGGTGCAAAATATTTATATGCGTTAAATTATATGAAAATATAAAAGGTAATAAGATAAAGAAATGCCATGATTAAATTTAAAGTCATTCAATATATGAGTCCTATGCCTTTTAAACTAAGAGAATATAAAGAATAATAAGATAAATAAATGCTATGATAAATTTAAAGCCATTAAATATAAAGGATTTAAAAAACGCAAAAATTCGACTTTATAAGTCATTTTATACTTTAAAGTATAAAACGCTATAAATGCCAGTTATAATTTTTATTGAATATATTGATCTAGCCTATTATCAAAATATGTGTATTCTATTAACATTTTCAATCAAAAGCTTTAATTCTCTCAATTAGATACACCGTGGTCTATTTAGAACCCATATTCATCTCTTTTGCGCTACAAAGGTATATAAATAGTTGTCTTATCATTATTTAATAATACCATTATATAACTTATTTATAATTTAGTATACACTTTTAGAAGTCTGAATATTTGTAATATAAATAATATTCTTAGAGCATAATGACGTGTAAAATATCGCTATAAACGTGTAAATTGGTTTCTATCATATGAATATTTCTATTTTTATGATAAATTTACCTTAAATTCATACCGGATGGGCTTATCAAAAAAATATAAGATCTAAGCAATCCATTATTTTCCATATTTGTTGTTTAATTTCTGTTTCGTCTTGCGATAATAATTTTTTCAAGATATAAAAAATCGACTTTAAAAGATTGAAAATATTTATTTGGTTTTCAAATACAGATGGAAGTTTTCTTATATAAATAAGGGATATTTTAGTTCGCCTAATGTCCGTCGTGTGATTAGATTGATTACTTATATTTTATTGTGCCTTTATGTGTTGATTTTATGAATTACAAAAGCTATTATTTTCTTCAATGAATAAATCATGAATGTGTGTAATATGAACAATAAAAATAAGAATTAAAATATAATATTATAGTATCGTTAATGATGTGATATATAAATTCAGGTAAATTAAATTCAGATCAAATAGATGATAAATCACCAAAATTAGATTGATAAATATGTAATTGATTCAAGTAATTTTTCTATTTCGAATTTATTTTGATGTAAAATTATGTCAAAATTAGAGGATGAAAGATATATTTTTAAAGTCCTTTAAAAAATAAAAATTTCTAAATAAGCACTATTAATATATTTTTAACCTAAATTTTATATTCTAATTTATTTCACTCTAATATAATTTCTAATAGATCAATTTAAATTACCTTAATTAAAAGAACAATGTTTAATTACAAATCACGGCATTATGCATTTTTCGTATCCTTTCTTCTTTTAAATAAAAGAATATGTGGTTCTGGCTTATGAATCATATAATGCTCCCAACCAACACTTTGCTGTATACCGAGATCTCGCCACTCTTTTTCTGTCATAAGTCTGTCTACTGGAAGAAATGCAACCATCTCTTTTGGTATAACAACGTGTCTTAATATGTAATCTTCAGATTCATATCTTTCACTGTATGTAATTCGCTTCGAAAAATCTTCAATTTGATGTTTCGTTGTCATAATAATGGGTAGTTATTAAATTAAAGAAATCTTATATTAATATATCTTCCTGATTCGGAATCTATCGTAGACTAAGTTGGCCTAAATCAAAATATCACGTGCTTCTTTTTTTTTATATTAAAAGACTTACATGACTTAAATAAATAAATTGGGGCTTGAATATATCTTTCGAATGCTGTGGGCGGCTTTTATGGAATAATGGAAGATGAAATATTTACTTTGTTCTATTCTAAAATTAAATTTATATGCTCGTATTACTTTTATTACAAATTTTTTTTTGCTCTGCAATTTTTAATATTTAAAAAATCATCCTACTTATATTATCTTGCTAATATACACAAATCTGTTAAATAAAAATAATTATCCAGACTATTCCTGCTTAAAATAAATTATGGTAATATGTATTTTCTATTGGTGGTGTAAGCTTTTAAGATATCTTTATTTTTAAATTTTGTATGCAGACCCCATGATCTTTATCTTTGATATTGTTGGCTTGTTTTATTTTATTAATGTGTTTACTAAAAATTAACTCTACATCTACACTTTTATTTTAGTTAGAGATAATTAGCATAAAAATAATTAATGCAATTAAATGTGATGACTTGGGATGGGGTGGTCACAAAATATCATAAAAAATATGTTAAGGTGTTAAAAATTCCAGACGAAGTAGAAGCATACATGCAAGCTCTCACACTTCGCAAGACGCTTGAAATCATCTCATTTGAGAGAAGAAGTATAGTTTATAAAGATGGATCTGGGAAAGATGTATCAAGGAGTTGTGCAATATTCCCAACACGCTGACCACGTCCAAATAGATAAAATCGATAAAAAGAAAATTAACCGATAAATAAATATCTATTATATTACCCCAACAATATTCCAAGAAACGACAATGTAAAAAATAACTTAAATAACCCAGGAAATAATTCAAATCAATTGATAAAGGTTGAAATATAAAATAAATTATTTCTATACTATAAAAAACACTTGAATTCATCTCATTTAAGAGAAGAAGTGCAGTTTATAAAGATGGATCTGGGAAAGATGTATCAAGGAGTTGTGCAATATTCCCAACACGCTGACCACGTCCAAATAGATAAAATCGATAAAAAGAAAATTAACCCATAAATAAAAATCTATTACATTACCCCAACAATATTCCAAGAAACGACAATGTAAAATATCACTTAAATAACCCAGGAAATAATATAAATCAATTTGATAAAGGTTGAAATATAAAATAAATTATTTCTATACTATAAAAGACACTTGAAATCATCTCATTTGAGAGAAGAAGAGCAGTTGATGAAGATGGATCTTGGAAAGATGTATCAAGGAGTTGTGCAATGTCCCCGATTGGCTAACTATGTCTCAATAGATAAAATCGATAAAAAGAAAATTAACCCATAAATAAATATCTATTATATTACCCCAATAATATTCCAAGAAACGACAATGTACAATATCACTTAAATAGCCCGTAAAATAATTCAAATCAATTTGATAAAGGTTGAAATATAAAATAAATTATTTCTATACTATTAAGACAATTGAAATCATCTCATTTGAGAGAAGAAGAGCAGTTTATGAAGATGGATCTGGGAAAGATGTATCAAGGTGTTGTGCAATGTCCCCGATGGGCTAACTATATCTCAATACATAAAATCGATAAAAAGAAAATTAACCCATAAATAAATAATAGTGCATAATATAATAATAGTTTCAATATGAATTTACTCATTTATATTTATTTACCATATATATCCTCCTTTTAGGAAGTTCGCTTATGACTATTGGCAACTTTTGCTCATCTGATTCTACCCCATGTGTGGCCCTTCAGATTTTCTGTAATCTGCTTCATTTCCGAGGATTTATTCCTGTTTCACCAGGCAATAGTTAATATAGAGGGGGTAGGATTCTATCTGCTTTCCGTCGCTGGTTAATTATGCTACCATTATACACTTATACATATCCTCGCTGAACGGTTTGGGCTTCATTGGATGTTCGAGCACGTTTTCGGCGTCTTACACAGCCACCTCTTAATTATTCACGGCTTATCTGTTGTTTATGGTTTTAATTTCTAGTTTCGAGAGAACACCCCTTTTGTGTATTTCTCATTTGAGTACATTCCTTGAATCGGGCGTGTGTTGCGGACGGAACTCAGCTTCTTATTAAGCTCTTCTAAAACAAATGCTCCGCCACACTCACATAATTAGATAAAATAATGTTTGCACTTATAATTTTATAAGGATGAAAGTGAAATGAAGATCTGTCATTTAATAATATATCATAAATAGCGTTCCACTTAAGATTTAGTAAAGAAAGTAAGTGTGAGATATGATATTTTATTTATATAATTTGATAAAATATTACTCTGAATTTAAAAAAGAAATTAGTTAATATATTATTTCAATTGTGTTTATTTTTTTCATGCAGATATTATTATAGTACTACAAGTTTTGTTTTTTTTCTGTATTTTTAGATTGAGAGATAGCATTTTCAAGCCAAGCAAAAGCATCATAAATTCCCTTATCGTGTTTTTTAGTAGACTCATCGCGCATCATAGTAACACAAGTCACTTTAACAGAAATAGATTCTTCAATCCCAACTTGATTAAAAATATCATTAATATGATTTTGTGTTCTGCCCAAATCACCATTGAATTTCTGGTAAACTTTATCCATTTTGTTAATCAACAAACAAATAGGAACATCTTGTTTCTTGGCTTGTCGCATGCTTTGTTTTACACTGGCATAAGCTTCTTTTACAGAATCGATTCTATCTGTGTCAAATGCATCAATAATAAAGACTACACCATTGCATCTATAGAAATAATCTCTCCAAATTATTCGAGCTGGCTCATGACCACCCAAATCAAAAATGTTTGCCGACATGTTTCCAATTTCTATATCAGTAGAGGTTGGATGGTTTGTTGGCTTGGAAGCTTGTGTTGTTTCATTCTTTAAAAGATTGAGAAGTGTTGTTTTGCCTGCATTGTCTATACCAAGAAATAGAATAGACACTTGGCTTGAGAATAGACTGCTAATAAATGATGCTAGTGTCTTGTTGTAGATTTCATAGATCTTCTCTTTTATTTTTGTGATGTATGAGGCTGCTTTCTCCATTTTCTTATGGGGTTCAAACTTTTTAATTTATATTCCTGTGAATGTAAATGGCTATCTGAATATTTCGATTTTTTTCTGGAAAAATATTTTTTTCTTTTGAATGAATATTTGTTATGTAATAAATTTTATTAATAACAAATGTAACTCTAAATTATTAAAAATAAAGTAATTTTACATTTTCTATTTCTTACTTTAATATAAAAGTAATATTAAATATTATGATTTTATACTCTTGAATTTTATTTAAAATAACTCATAAGTTACCATTTATCACTTCATAGAAATTTTATTTTGCATTTTTAGTATTAATATTTAACTTCGATATAAAGTAAATCTAAAATTTATTTCTATCATTTAAAAAGAAACGATATATTGAATATTTTGTAGATTTGTCATTTAAATTGCATCTAAACTAGATCTTTAGTTAATTTCATCACTTAAAAAGAAGCTTGCATTGAATATTTTTTTATATTAAAATTCAACTCTGATGTAAAACATTGCAAACATTTATACTTAAAGCAAAAAATAAAAGATATATTGAATATTTTTTATCTCAGAATTTAGATTTAGCTTAATTAAGTACTATATCTTCTTCTTGTCACTTAATTAAATACTATATCTTCTTCTTGTCACTTAATAGAAGCTTATCAATAAGTATTCTGATTAATTTTTTTTTATTGGTTGCTCAAATTTGATATAAAGTGAAATGAATTTTATTTATAGTATTCTAATATAAAATTAAAGCTTTTTATCTTTTTAGAGAGATAAGAATAAAAAGCGAACTTGCCCATTAAAAACTTAAGCCGAAGATCAATACATATTCATAAATGTTTTGGGATATATTTCATACACTGTTTCTTTCATTATTATCACTTAACTATTACCAATCATAGTGTTTTAGATTTTGATTATATTCATATTCTATTCAGAAATTCGAGTTTAGGTAGATGAAATCAACAATTTTTTAATTCCTGTTGCATTGTTTAAAAATAATGTTATTTATTATCATTTAAAATTGAACATGATATGTAGCATTTTATAGTTCAATTTCTTATTCTTCTCTTCAAAACTTAAAAAATAAATATTAAATAAAATCTCGCCTTATTGCTTATTAATTTCGACTTTGTTGTTCAAAACTAAAAAAATATATTATTTATCATCTATTCTTATTGCCATATAATTTCAATTGATGTTTTTTAAATTAAATATTTAAAATCCGTTGTTTTTGTTTATTAATTTCGAATTATGTTGTTCAAAATTTATAAAAAATATTATTGTACATCTATTATAGTTTCTATATAATTTCAATTTATGTTTTTCAAATTATTTAAATATTAATTATATAAAAAATGGATATTCATTATTTAACATCTGATTTTTATGCTTAATAAATTTACATCTTGTTTTTCAAATTAAAAAAAAATGTATATTGTTTATCATTATTTCTTTTTACTTATCAATTTTAGAATGTGTTGTTTCAATAAAAACAAAATGGATATTCATTATTTTAAACATCTGATTTTTATGTTTAAGAAATTTGAATTATGTTTTTCAAACTAATTTATTATTCATTATTTAAAATCTGGTTCTTGTTCTTAATAATTTGGATTAGCATTGTCCAAAATTAAAAAAAAAATGTATATTATTTTAAACATCTGATTTTTATGTTTAAGAAATTTGAATTATGTTTTTCAAACTAATTTATTATTCATTATTTAAAATCTGGTTCTTGTTCTTAATAATTTGGATTAGCATTGTCCAAAATTAAAAAAAAAATGTATATTATTTTAAACATCTGATTTTTATGTTTAAGAAATTTGAATTATGTTTTTCAAACTAATTTATTATTCATTATTTAAAATCTGGTTCTTGTTCTTAATAATTTGGATTAGCATTGTCCAAAATTAAAAAAAAATGTATATTATTTTAAACATCTGATTTTTATGTTTAAGAAATTTAGATTATGTTGTTCAAACTAATTTATTATTCATTATTTAAAATCTGGTTCTTGTTCTTAATAATTTGGATTAGCATTGTCCAAAATTAAAAAAAAAAATGTATATTATTTTAAACATCTGATTTTTATGTTTAATAAATTTGAATTATGTTTTTCAAACTAATTTATTATTCATTATTTAAAATCTGGTTCTTGTTCTTAATAATTTGGATTAGCATTGTCCAAAATTAAAAAAAAATGTATATTATTTAACATCTGATTTTATTGCATCAAGAAATTTAAACATGTTTTAAAACTAATTTATTATTCATTATTTAAAATCTGGTTCTTGTTCTTAATAATTTGGATTAGCATTGTCCAAAATTAAAAAAAAATGTATATTATTTTAAACATTTCTTTTTGCTTATTAATTTTAGAATGTGCTGTTCAAAATATAAAATAATATCATTTTGAATCTATTTTTGGTTCTTAATGATTTCAAATGGTGTCGTTCAATATTTAATTCCGCTGTATATCTACAACATAAATAACATAATAAACTTTACCGGATTATCATTCCACTGATTCAAACACAATCCAAATATTAAAAAAAATTTATCTCTAAACAATCAACTTGTTTATGGCATCTAAAACACGTGATATCGAAAAGTGAATCGGATTCATATATTTGTGATTAAATTATACAAACATATAAAAAATAACAATATTTTCGTGGACTTTTTTTTTATTTTTCATGTTAATATACATCGCTCCAACTATAAGATTCGCAAAGATTCAGTGTAAACTTGATTTATCTGCTTATTGTTGAGCACAAACCATTTTTATTAGATGGATTCTATTACGGATGAGTCTTTTTCTATTAAATATGCCACAAACACAACTAAAATTTATATTTGTAAGTAAATCCAAATATTATATCGCAAAAACTAAAAACTTTAAGTGTTTTTATATCTATACATACTTATTTGATACACATTATACATTTCGTTATTTCTTATAAGCATAATCAAAAAAAAACTGAAATTTCTGTGTTAATATTGTGATGTATTCATCTAAAAAATATTAAAAATCAATTTAATGCTGTTGATGGCTATTTCCCAATGATAATTACCTCAATAACGCACTGAATTCGACAAAATGTACACGCTAAAAGAAATTTTATAACTAATTCTATTAAAGTAAAGACCCTCTATCCATTAAAAATAAGCAAAATACCGATATAACATTATATATAATGATTTTGTGATTGCTTTACTGTTTTTGCAAAATAAAATAAAGAAAGAAAATCATTTTTAATCTTTAAATATGCAACAAATATAAAAATGAATATTCAGTAATAATCCTGCTTTTTTATATTCTAATTCTCCATTATAATAGAGCTAAGAATTATATAATTTAAAATCTCTACAAAGGAATTCTCTTTTACTTGTTGTCAGCAGATAAAATTATCAAAAAATCGCAATAATTGTCATAGAATGTATCTAACTGAGCCGTTCGTATACGTATTTTTTTTATTGTTGTTTTGGTATTCTATTCATTCATAAATTATTTATTTTTTTTTTGTTGATTGAGAATATTCATTAAATATTTCTGCATTTAAAATTATGTGTTATAAATACTTGCATGATTTTTGTAATATGTAAAAAAAATGGTCGAAATTTTAATTTTATAATGCTAAATTTGTTTTTTTAAAATAAATTTTACATATAGTGCAACAGCATTTGAGATTCTCTATAAAATGAAATTTTTTCTGTGTGGATTTGTTTAACAGACTAATATTTTCGATTTTTGGAACAATTTTGTTTGAAGATTAATCTAAGTATACAAGAAAATAGTCTTGACTTGACCCAGAAAAAAATACTTATCAAAAAAGTTTATTTTATATTTTAATTGGTGATCATTAAGATAAAATTTGTAAACACCATCTTTTTTTATTTTTTTTGGTACAGAGATATCTCCATAATTCTGTTAAAAAAAGAATGCAGATGCATAACATTTATTTATTTTTTTGCTTTCTTAACTCTGAAACACAGCTATTAAATTTTCATATTATTTATTTACATCCAATAAAATTTTATTTAGAAGTTTGATTATTTTGTCTTGTTAATCAATCATATATTTTATTCCTACCATAAATTCCTCTCATTGTTTGTATATAAACAATAATAATCTTTATTTTTGGTATATAGGTATATTAAAATGATTTTTATTGAATTATATTTACATTGATTAGATGTAGCTAAAATATGTTTTTGATCTCCATTATAATCTTCTGAAAATAGCACTCGACCGAACAAAAGAATACAAAAAATAGTTCATTCTGTATTTTTTCATGATTTTTTAACATATAACTAAGCATTTATGCATATAAAATTATATATAAATGTGAATAAATACACTTATCTATGATAAAATTTATAATCCTCATTTTTTGATTCTTCAATGCAATGATTTTTTTATCTGGGTTTTCATATACAATATGGTAAAAACTAGCTTTTGAAATAATCTTATATAATTTAAAGTGCTAGACATTAAGTTGTATGTACATATATTTTTACCAATAAAATAAAACTAGGTTTTTATTATTTTTATAGAATTTATGTTTTTTTTAAAGTTTATGTAATACACCCCTCGCTATTTATTATAGTTCGGGTATTTCCTTTGGTGTCTTTTAGACCACGTGGGAATTGTATAAAAGTATGAAATGATAAGTTTGTATTTCAATATATTGTGTTCAAGATCTATATGATTTCTATCCATTTTAAATTTCATATTCCGATGCATTATTTTTTATAACTTTATTAGTAATTACTGATGCAAAGATTGATAGAAATGTGACTTTAAGCGTATTATAAGTTAAATGGTTATTTTAGCAAACATTATAAAGGTTTATATATAGATTACATGTAAATAAGACTATTTGTTAACCTATTATCGAAACAAAAAATATATCTCGTTAAAATTACGTCTGATTTATAGCTCAAACTAATTTTAACTATATTTATGTTAAACATCAGACTATTTAAGAGTTATGTTATTATCTTTGATAAGTTTCGGTAAGAAATTATAGAAATTTTTACGATGCTAAGTTATGTTATTATGAAAAAGCAACATATAAATATTTAGATCGAATACTTCAGCATTTTTGTAAAAAGCATATGATGAACAAATTTTTAAAATAATGCGTTACTCATAAATTACAGATGAATATTGTAAATTATTTTTTGTGTGGGATTCATCAGACGTAGAATTTACGTTCATTTTGGTATTTACTCTTAATTGTGCATACAACATAGAATTTTATTGTTTTTTTTATGTAAATTCATTTCTAAGGTGATTTAACAGAGATATATAATTTTTTTTCAAGTTATGGGGGTTTTTATTGTCAAAAAATCATCTAAAATTTCAATATTCATTAATTTTCTATCATCTTATGTCAAGATTATCTATATATTTCGCTTTCTTACTGTATTATTTTTTGGATTAAATTTATATTTTTTTATGATTTTTATATCGAATATTTTTTTATGTTTGTAATTTGAATTTAAAATGATGCAAAAAATACACATTATATTGTATGCAATTGCACTTATTTATTATATATGAAAATAGAAGCAGAATAAATAAATGTTTATAATAACTAAAATATCTTGCACTAATTATGTTGGCGTCAAAGATCGTTATAAGCTTTGTGTGTAATTTAAAAAAAAATACAAATAAATATTTTTTTAGCTCATTGGTCTTGAGAGAAGAAGATTCATCGAGGAAGATTATAAAGATGATAAGGTGGAAAGAAATATCGGCCAAATATATTCTATAGAGCAATCTAAACTTTTGCTTGAACAACTATAAAATCTAAAAATCAAATTAAAACATGCATAAAAATCAATAATTTAGCTCTATGAATTGTCGATGCCAAGAAAAGCGGAAGTATATTCACAAACAATAGTATTGAGAAAAACACTTGAAATTATTAATCTTACGCATTGAAGATGAGTTTAGGATAAAGTAAAGATGATGTGGTTTAAAATAGACACAGATAATAATTAATATAGAACAATCTAAAGTTCAGCATGAGCGATAATGGAAAGTTTAAAGAAAAATTTGCCTTTAATTAAATGCATAAAGCTTTATGTAATTTTATATTTTATGAATTTACTTTTATATTTCATGGTGATATTTTTTTGAAATAAATTGTATAATATTATCTGTAAAAATAATCATTGGTTTCGAGATATATTTCAAATAATCCCAACTTAAATGCTATTTTATACATAACTATAGTAAAGATAATAACATTATTTAGTTTCCTATTTTTTTAAATTACCAGATTAAATCGCATCCGTTTTGTAAATATGATTTTATAAGCATTTTAAAATACTATATTTTTTAGTTTAAACTTTTTTTCAATAAAAAATTATATTACTTAATAGAATGGTTTTATAAATACTTTGCAATATAATATTTTATGATTTAAACTTTATTTTAATAAAAAAGTATATCCCCTCGAAAGAATTATTTTATAAATACTTTGCAATATAATATTTTATGATTTAAACTTTTTTTTAATAAAAAATTATATTACTTAAAAGAATTATTTTATAAATACTTTGCCATGTAATATTTTATGATTTAAACTTTATTTTATTAAAAAGCTATATTACTTAAAAGAATAGTTTTATAAATACTTTTCCATATAATATTTTATGGTTTAAACTTTTTCAATGTATAAAGCGGTGTTTCTTAAATATATTATGAAAATATAAAGAAAAATTATATGATTAGACAGCTAGAAACTATAGATTATGTGAAAGTCTAATCATTTAAATATCAGCGTATTTTAGATTCAATTGGTAATAAGTGTTAAATTTAAAATAAAATCAAGTTTAACAAAAATTAACCATAAAAATGTAACCTTTGTAAATATGTGAAATGCTATTACAAGGTTTATATCTGGACAGTTTAGACTTAATATTAATGCGTGGAATAAATCAGTATTCGATGAACCACTATGTTACATCAATAGAAACAATTTTTAAAAAACCTACATAGGCATTTTTTTCATTTTCGATGCCACATTCTACGTTAATATCTTTTTCCTGTATTTATGACAGTTTCTAAATAGAAATAAATAATTTTTATTATATTTCAAATTTCTCTAATTGAGCAAAATACTTGAAAATTTACTATTAGAATACAAACTAGATATATTTATATGACCATTTACTTTCCGTAATATTAGATCGAAAAAATGCGATTTTTAATACTGTATATCTAAAACAATTATATACATTATAAATTATTCTCTCCGATTCATTAAACGTACAAATTTATTATAATATGACTCTATTGTGCAATTTATTACATAGTTTCATGGAAATCATATGTTTGTGTTTATACTTTACACTATGTTCAAAATAAAAACATACTGAATTGTGTCTACCATACAAATCCATTAAACTATAAATCGAGAAATGTCAAGTATTTTTCTTATAAATGTCAAAGTATTCTAATAAATATCTCACATTGATAGATAAGAATGTTTTTATAATACCAATGAAGAATATAAATGCTCTAGAACATAAATCGAAATAATTTGAATTTGAATATTCCATAGAAGAAAGTAATATTTTCTATTACGTCACGATGACAAGCACATGAATAAATTAAAACACGTATACAAACATTTTATTATGCTAAATTGAAAATATTTATTTTTCATTTAAAAATATTTGAATGTGTTTTTGCATATTATATTCCAGAATATAACATAATATTTTTTAATTTATAAATTAAAGATTCAATGTTTCAAAATCATGATGACAATCAATCAAGTAAATTAAAAACAAAAACATTTCTTGGTTCAATAATGAATACTTCCAATTTATTCTAATTCGAAATATCTGAGAAAAAAATTAATTAAAACACGTGTAAATATCCAACAAATTTCATTTATAGTCTCATACATTGAAAGACTAAGTTATAAGATTTTTCTTCAAGCATTAATCAGAAAAACCAAAATACATTTTGTGATTAAAAAATATTTTCAAATTTGGATTTCATTTTTTTTTCAAGTATAAATTGATTTCCAAATAAAAAATATCTTGAAAGCATAAAATTATTGGTTAATTTATGATTAATGAATCAATAAAGAAATAAAAATTGATTATTTACAAATTAACAAAGAATTTTTAATTAATTTTTTGATTATTAAAATTAAAAATATTTTAAATGAATTCTCTTTCCATTTCAGGTTATTAACCCAGTTTAATTTTTAACTTTAGACGGCCCCAATAAATTAAAGAAAAATATAAATTAGCAATCGAGTTAAATGAATATAGAGCCAGACACATATGAAACCATGAATTTATTTTTTCAGGACCCGAAAGACACGAAATCATTTCTTCCTAACTCTTATATCCGGCTAAACATGCTTTACATATCACCACTAACATTATTGTGCTTCAAAGACAAGATGCATTCACTCGGAATGAGGCATTGGAAAATTGATAGAAACGGAATGAACTTCTTTTTTTCACAACGCGATCGTGAAAGTCAAAACATGATAAATTTTGAAGTTATTTTTATGGGAAAAGTATCTATTTTGTGCAGTAAAAACCCCAAAGAAGACGATCCCAATTCACCACAATCGAATATAAAAACCATTGAAGAGTCATCGTTGAACACCAATAGTATTATTATCGCCGATAATATAGGAGATAATAAAAATGATGACCGGAATGGATGTAATTCCTCTATTTTAAATCAATCCACGGGTATAAGAGAAGCAAATGGTAATTTAACGGAATCTAAACCACTTAACAAAATAACTGATGCTAAAAACACATCTTGGGATTCTTCACTTAAAATATTTTCGATTGAACTCGATTTTCAGCCAAAAGTGAGTAATCGAGACTTTTATAGTATTTTATATGAGATTGAATCGTGTTTAAAGGGATTGGACGCTGTTTTTTTCATGTGCTATTACTTGGATATAGACGAAGAAGTCATGAACAATCCACTTTCTCAAACTATCGATTATTTGTACAAACGTGTAAGTGACAGAACAAAAGAAAACTATATATAATAAAAAATGTTTATAATTCATCCCATACATTCAATAAAAACCTTCTCAAAATGGTTAAATTATACCTTCTTGCAATGAAAATATTCAAAGTAATATCAAAAATACATGTTTTTAGATTACCATGAATTATATGTTGTAAATTTTAAAATATGTTGAAAAAACAGATTCTGTTCTCGTTAATTTGAATTTTTTCGTCGTGACTCTTTCGGTCTTAAAATCTTCTTTTTTTTTGATTCAACGTGAAAATGTAAATATTCAATAAAGCCGGTATTTTACACAAAAAGGGGCGTATTATGTGAGGGGGGGTTATTTGTAAATTATTTCGTAATACAATTTATGTATTTTTTGATTCGATACAAGAAATAAATACATGATAAAATTTATTTTTACTTAAAAAAATACGCTATGTATCTTTTATTTTGGTATTTTATTAAAAAAATTGATCGTATATATGATTTATTTTCTATATTGTTTGCACCATATTATTTTTTCTTTTATTATCAATATTAGAGTAAAATTATCTTGAAGTCCATGCTTTATTGGAAAAATATATATGTGTGATTATTTTTTAATAAATGTTTTTATTTGTGTAAGAGAGATTTGAATATCGCGAGATTTAAATTCGAAATAACATATAATAACTAAAAGACCATTGTTTTTCATCGGATATAAATTGATAGATGTTTTAAGTTGAATTTTAAGAAATAGTTAACCATTATATGTGTATTTTATCACTTTCATCTGCACACTTACCCTCAAAATGTTATATATTTGTTTATAAATTCTATTTTTTTATTTATTTGAAATAACACAGTATCAGAACCAAGAAATCGTCATAATTCTAAAATAAGAATACTTATGAAATATAATATCCTATAAATTTTTATTCTAAATTATGGGCGCATGATATATAAAAACAAATAACTATAATAATATTATATTTATCATGAATAATCCTGTCAGAACTCGAAGCCCAAACCAAATCGAGGCATATATTCAAACATGGGATTAGGAAACCCTTGAACATATAGTGCGTGAAAAGAGGTGAGGTATCGAAGAAGAGGATATAGACAAGTGTATATATAATATAAGTTCACGGGAAACATATCGAGTTAAGCTGAAAAAATAAATTAAAATACAAAAATTATTTTTTATTTATGGGCTAAATTTATAGTAAAGATTTTAGTTTTTGCTTTCGGCACAATTTTCTTGATTTTAATGTACGCACAGCGTATTTATACTTTCGGTTATCTTCTCCTCTCTAAAGTCTTCTTCACAAAACCAAAATTAACCCATAAATAAAAATAATATTTATTTACAATACATTATAAGTTGAGGTGGTGTGGTTACGAAAAACCATAAGTCGTATATTAAGAAGTTGGGTATGCCAACGAAAGCAGAAACATACACACAAACATTAGGATAGATGAATAAACTTGTACTAATAAAACTGGAAAGAAGAAGGTACATTAAGGAAGATTGTAAAGATGAGGAGGTGAAAAGAAGTAATATTCAAATATGTCCAAAAATGACATCTGTAGTTTTGCTCTAAAAAGATTAAATAGCTAAATATATGATTACACCATAAATAAACATGACGCTTTTACCTATAAATTTATAAATGCCTAATTTTTCTTTTAATTTAAAGTTTACTCAAACAAAACTTTAGATTGATCTATATTATAGATTGGTTGCATACTCTTTTTAAGCACATCATTCTTTCAGTCTTCCTATTACATCTTCTACGCTCAAATCTTATACATTAAAGTTTTATCTCAATAATATTGATTATGCATATGCTATCGCTTTTATTGACATTCTCAAATCCTAGATATACGACCTATAGTGTTTTTTTAATTGAAAAATCACATGTAATATCATATGGTGCCATATTACGATTTTATTATATTATATTTACAGAACACATCGAGGCCCACTAAAATATGTTAATTTGACTGTATATCTGAATAATTATTAAAAAAGCATACAAGGATTACTAGCTAATCTATGTACTGTTTTAATACTCACAATGATAATTAGTGATGTAACTCAAAAAAATGGAAGGGTGTTTCTTGCAGTTTTCAAAATCTCGTAAACTAAGAAAATTTGACAAATGTTTGTATTATTTCTACCTTATTTTGCATTTTTACTAGTTTTTAATAAAATCAATATATTTTAGTTTGTTAATAATTTATATATAAAAAAAAAAGTCATCAAGATAATTTATGCAGTTTTAAATAAGGCTGAAATAGTATTTAAAATATGAATTATATTCGATTTATGTTTTTATATAATTAAGAACAGAGAAAACATTAAACATTTTTTTAATCCACATTTTTCGAATTTTTGTATATACAAAATTCGATTAATCTAACATTAAATCTTGAAAGAATAAAAAAATACCCAAAATTTATCTTATGAAATAATTCGTATTGCTAGTACAGCGTGTTACACATAAAACACACTTCTTTATATAAATTATTACTGAAAAGTAGGTAATATCAGAATCAATTTTCTTAGCTATTTAAAAATTAAATTTCACATCTTGCAAAAAAAAATAAATATAAAATTCACGACCGTTCATATGCGTTTCTGCAAAATTTAGATAACCATTATATGAGATCAAATTTATTCTTGGTTTTTTTACTTTGTTCGCATAATTTTGGCATGGTTGTCTTTTTTTAAAAGATTATAGGCGCATCTAATGTCTATAATAATTTTATTTTTTTTGGTATAAATCTTGCTGTTTAGACTGGCTCAAATTTTCATTAATATTCATTTTAATCATTGAAATTTTTTTTAACATTCATTTAAATAATTGTAATTTTATTTTTTTGGGTTGAACTAACTGTTTTTATTTTACTTCCAATAAATGCATTTTAATCTATAAAATAACATTTTTTGGTATTAACTTGCTGTTTTTACTGAAATATACTTCCAATAAATGAATTTTAAATCTATTAAATCATATTTTTTGGTATTAATCTTTCTGTTTAAGCAGAAATATAGTTCCAATAAATGCATTTTAAATCTATTAAATCATATTTTTTGGTATTAACTTGATGTTTTAGCAGAAATATGCTTCCAGTTCAGGCTTTTCCCCTGAATATCGAAAAGTAATACTTAATCGAAAATATTGAATAGTATAACCTTCGTTAATTATTTTAAAGCCTAAATCTTGAGATAAGTAAACGATGTATTACATCTTGTTAATTAAAATTTATACCTATATTCCATATTTCTCGTACGCGCAGTTTTATAAAAAATACATAAGTAGATTGACGCTTTAGAACAGATGATATTTTTCGATAATGATTTATAAAAATAGTCTAATTCATATAAAAAGTAATCTTAAATATAAAAAAACATTACTGGAAATTATAAATGTACACTTTCATACAAAAACAGAGTTTAGTTCAATACTTAAAGGTGTATTATCATGCGATTGTGTATGCTGTCTAAAAAATCTTTGATTTTTTTAGGGATTGATTTCTAAGCAAAGGATTTCTATCACGCAACTAGCTATATTTTGTCTAGTTAAAGTATATCTTTCTCATGTGCTCTTTAAGCTTGACTATAAATTTCAAAAAAAAAGATTTTATAGATTTGAATTATATTTTGTAAAAAAAAACCGCAAGAACATTTATAAATATGGCAGCACGAAAAAAAAGAAAAGTTATCTTAAAAACAAAAACCATATAAATTTTTTTGGCATCATGAGTGCATAACATTGAATACTATTGAAAATTATAGGATATTATTAACCATAATTATCACAATTCTAGTACTCTAAATATATTATGATTTAATTATTATATGTTTACATGTTTCTAGTGAAAAACATGAATTATTATCATAAATTAGTTCATAAACCGCCTATAACCTTCTAGATAAATGTATGTAATGGTGATATCGCTTCTTGGTATAGAAGAATCAGAATTTAAACCATCAAAATCTCGAATATGTAACTAATTCTTATTTAATTAAGAAGGTATTATGAGATCTTGTCTTTGATAATTTTGATTTATCGAATATGTATATTTATCTTTGATAATTTTACTAATTTATTACTATTTCCAGGTTAAATTTGTTTCTTTTCTGATGTTTAAAACCATTGTTTTATATTTTTACAGAAAAATATAAATATTAATAGAAAAAATATATCACTTATGATTAGATAGTTAATATTTGTTTATATGATATGTTAAATAACTTTTACTGCAAAGAATACCCATAAACATCTAACCTCTAATCTTTATTCTTTTACCGAAATGTTTTATCTTAAATTTTTTGGTTTTATACGCCAATTAAGATAATATTTATAATTTTTGTTGATGCAATGATTCAGGCTTAATAATATTATTATTTTGAAACAAAACAAATTCAAATATATTACGTTTTGCGCAGATACAAGTCTTTAAAACATAATAATTGTAAATTAATGTTAAATAACTTCAAAATAAAAAAATTGGCTATAAATACATAAAAAGCGATATATGAAATGCGGATATGGCATATAAAAACAGCGAATTGTTTAATACGTACAAAAAAGCAACATAATATATTTAATATTTGCTTTATAATAAATTTTTAGAAATATTATACGTATATATTAAGTGTAACTGAAGATAAATATTACATATTAAGGGTATTGCAATAGTGATATGGCAAAAAAAACATCAAATTTTTATGACTAGAATGTATTTTTCACATAAACACTTGCAATTGATTTTTGCTAAATAAAAGTTTGTTTCGAAAGTCGGCTTCACGAATTTGGTGATACATGAAAATAGAGTGAGTTTATTTTTTATGTTTAAAAGGTTAAGATCCAATTGGCATAAGAACATGATTACTTCTTAAAACATCACTTAACTGTGAAAATAAAAAATATTTAGCGTTTAAATCAGTAATATTTAGCCAATTAATATATATTCTTTTTAGTGTAGAATGCCACTTCAAAAATATTAAAAAAATATTATTAGGCGATTGTGAAACGCCAATTCCCGAAGATGTTTTTATTAAAGATATAATTTTAATTAAAATTGTTTTCTTTACCGCAGGTAACTTTTAATTTTTTTTATCTTTAAGCTCTACTCTGTGTTTACTTTATAAACAATAATAAATTATCTATGATTTTAAGGCACTTTTTTGTATAATCATACAGAAGCAAGTGTTACTATCCCATTAGAAATAAAAATTTAAATTCAATTAAAAAGATATTAATATGCATCCCTATTAAGTCTTAACATACAAAAAAATTATATTTCATTTTTGTTACCTTAGAATTTTTTTGTTCAATAATAAAGCACAATTTAATGAAGTTTGACAATAAAAATTTCATATTAGTGAATTCTTTATGGCATTTTGTCACCTATATAATACGTCTGACTTCCAAAAAAAACTGACTTATATGGAGGTTCATGTCATATCTTTACACTTTTTGAAATTCTTTAAGGGAAATTTTTAAATCTAAATGCTGTCTTATATAATTACAATGATGTTTTTTGGTGATAGTTTCTCAAAGAAAGATTTAATATCATGTTAAAGAGTAAAATTGGCGTTGTTTATATTTCTGACGGTTATAAATCTTTCTTACCTTTAAATTAATATAATTGTTCATTTGGTATATGCATTTTTTTCTCAAAATATTTATATACTTTTAGGATAATAGCCAAATAAATTTGATGCTTAAACCACTTAATTATTTGTCTTATAATTTAGGCTATTCCCAATATAAAATTGATTGTTCTAAAATGAAAATATGGTATGTATTAGAGCAGGTAAAATTTATAAAAAATATAGTTGCATTATAAAACCATATAATTATTTGTTCTAATATTATTGAGTTATTTAAAATTCAAAATGATAATCACACATAAAAATATAATTATTTTTAGAGTGTCTATAATTTAAGCCATATAAAAGGTGAGGTTAACGTATAAATAAATTACCTTAGAACATTGGTGTTAGCAGATTTCGGGTAAAGCATTCTAAAATTTTGACTGCTATTTTTATATTATTAAGAGTATGCACCACAATTTTATCTGTTACGTCTTACCATAAACGTATCTATATAGTTGAAAGTCTTTATATATTAAATATAAATATAAAATGTGCATGTTAAGGCAGTATTTTTTTTTGCTGGAAAAATTAAAATCTTTAAAATTGTTGAAATACATAAATATTATAAATCACGGAAGTATTTTAAATCTAAAAGTGAAAGAATTGTGACTTAGTGTTATAAAATATGTATATATTCGTGAAAAAAAATTTCGAATTGGTAAATTGGCAAATAGATTTTATTGAAAAAATATTTAAGAACCAACCAACCATGTTCGAATTTGGTATATATTATATATATATGGGATGTTGACGTTTTTTTAATTTATACATATAGAAAATATCTTTTAAGTATATTGTCATTTGATATATTCAAATGTTCTAAACGGGTAAATAAATAATGCATCAAGATTTGGATGGATCATCTAAAAAAGTGCATTAAGATATTATTTTGCCCAATTTTATCTATCGTACAATTTTACAAGGTATTTTGATATATTCGAAATTATTTCTATCAAAAGGTGTATTTAAATATTATTTTGCACAATTAGGTATAATCATATTATTTTACAATGCTAGTTAGTCATTTCAAAATATATCTTTAAACAAGTGTTATTTAGATATAATTATATATCCTCTTCAAAATTTAATAATATCTCCTTAAACAAGTGTATTATGATATAATTTTATACACTCATTATAGTCAATAATATCTCTTTAAACAAGTGTATTTAGATATAATTTTATATACTCTATAAAGTTAATAATATCTCTTTAAACAAGTGTTATTTAGATATAATTTTATATCCTCTTCAAGGTTTAATAATATCTCTTTAAACAAGTGTATTTAGATATAATTTTATATACTCTTCAAAGTTAATAATATCTCTTTAAACAAGTGTTATTTATTTAAAATTATATATCTCTTCAAAGTTTAATAATATCTCCTTAAACAAGTGTATTATGATATAATTTTATACACTCATTATAGTCAATAATATCTTCTTAAACAAGTGTATTTAGATATAATTTTATATCCTTTATGAAGTTTAATATTATCGCTTTAATGAAGTGTTATTTATATACAATTTAATATCCTTAATGAAGTTAAAGATATCGCTTAAAGAAGTGTTATGTATATACAATTTTATATCCTTTATGAATTTAATAGTATCTCTTTGAAAAAGTGACTTTGGATATAATTTATATTCTTAATAAAATCAGTATTATCTCTTTAAACGAATGTCTTTGTAAAAGTTCGCACAATTTTAATATATACAAGCAGTTCATATCATCATTAAATAAAATAATATAAAACCCATGGGTTATATTATATAATGTTTCTTATC
The DNA here is from genome assembly GCF_057557595.1 of Rhyacophila brunnea. Classification (NCBI taxonomy): domain Eukaryota; kingdom Metazoa; phylum Arthropoda; class Insecta; order Trichoptera; family Rhyacophilidae; genus Rhyacophila; species Rhyacophila brunnea. The sequence goes on from NW_028233355.1 coordinate 560,382, forward strand.
ATAATCACTTCTTATCATGACACTCTTAATTGGTTTCGCATATATAATTCCAGATCCCAAACAAGAAAATGGATTTTAAGAATTTATAATGTGAAAATCTTTCTATCCGATCCCAAAATATTATATAAAGTTAATATACCCATATCCAATAAATGAACGATGAAATTTTAAGCAAACTAAATGACTTTTTTCAAAACCCAAGTGATACATCTCTCTTCATGGATTCTGGATATATAAGAATGAATATGTTATACATTTCTCCATTTACATTGTTTAGGTTTAAAGAAAAGCTTGAAGCTATGGGGATGAAACTATGGAAAGTCGATAAAATTGGGCTACATTTTAGCTTTTCAAGATTAAAGAACGATGAGAATATCGATTTTGATGTATGTTTCAAGGGAAATTATGTTTTCTATATAGATAAAAGTCAAAAGGAAATCCACGAAAAATTTAGTGAAAATATTGAATCCGAAAATTCCGATAACATAAAACTTGATTCGGATGAAAATATCGAACTCGATGACAGTAAAAAGAAATTACATAAACTATATTGTGTTGAATTGGATTTTGAACCACAAGTCGATAACAAGGATCTTTACGATATTTTATATGAAATAGAATCGTATTTAAAGGGTCTTGATGCTATATTTTTTATGAATACTAATATTAATGTACATGAAGAAATAATACATAATCCTTTGGCACAGTCAATTGAATATTTGTATAGAAGAATTAAAGAAAAAAGAAGATGTTCCAATATTAAATAAATATTCCTGTAAATTTCAAAAAAAATAAAATTGTTTCTATTGTATTTTTTTGTTGCAATATAACTGATTTCTCATTGGTATTCTTTCGAAATTCATTTGACACTAGGAAAATTCTAACTCCAAATTGATATTATATGTTTAAACTGATTCGATCAGCTGTCAAAGAAGTTGATATATTTACCCATGATAGTAATTAAGGTCAATTGATATTTAAATTTAAATCAGGTTTAAGAGTTAAAATAGTAATTCCAGAAAAGACGATAGGTATTAGAAGAGGAAGTATAGACAAAAGTATAAAATAAGCCTTTAGAAGGTGAGAAATTATGAACAAAGGCATAAAATAAGCCTTTAGAAGAAGAGGAAGTATAGACAAAAGTATAAAATAAGCCTTTAGAAGGTGAGAAATTATGAACAAAGGCATAAAATAAGCCTTTAGAAGGTGAGAAAATGTGTTCAAAGGTATAAAATAAGCCTTTTAGAAGAGTAAGCATACAAAATTGTATAAAATAAACCTTGAGAAGAAGAGTAAGTAACGACAAGTATAAAATAAGCCTTTTAAAGATGAGAAAATGTGTTCAAAGGTATAAAATAGGCCTTTTAAAGATGAGAAAATGTGTTCAAAGGTATAAAATAGGCCTTTAGAAGAAGAGGAAGTATAGACAAAAGTATAAAATAAGCCGTTAGAAGGTGAGAAATTATGAACAAAGGCATAAAATAAGCCTTTAAAAGGTGAGGAAGTATAGACAAAGGTATAAAATAAGCCTTTTAGAAGAGTAAGCATACACAATTGCATAAAATAATCCTTGAGAAGAAGAGTAAGTATAGACAAGTATAAAATAAGCCTGTAGAAGAAGAGTATGTTTAGACAAGTATAAAATAAGCCTTGAGGAGAAGATAGGAATAAAAAATAAGAGATAGAAAAGTATAGATAAAATATGCTTGCAGTAAACTATCAAGTAAATCTTGAAGGAAAAAACCGCATTTTATAATGCAAAAATAAACCTATAAACAAAACGTGTTAATATGTTCAATTTCACTATCTCTCAATCTTAAAGAGAAACACCTTTATTCAACCTTTTTGTGCAAATAAAAGCACCCTAGTAAATTTATATTTTAAATTAAACCACATAGTTTTATAGAATTATGGCTTTTACGATTTATTATTAGTTTTTTTTCTTAATTATATTCATAAATAAAACGTTCATCCAATTTAGTATTATAAATAAATTCACCAACTTTAAAAGAAGTCAATATATCTCGATATAAAAGTAATTAAAAATTCACATATTATATGGGTCTAAGTTCCATCACCTTCTAAAATTTTTAAAGGGCCAATATTCTAAATTAATAATATTTTATGGTGAATAATAGCACAATTTTAATAATGTAAATTTTTTATGAAATGTATATTATAAGCTAACTTTTTAAGATAGAATATGATAGTTATAAGCATTGTATATTGGTTTTTTGAAGATCCAATATTTATTTAGAATATTTTTGAATTGCAAATTTCTAATCAATTGAAACTTTATAAAATATTTTACAATTTGTATATGTTCAAAGTAAAAAATTTGATTTTTAGCTATTTATAGTTGTTCAAGCAAAAGTCTATATTGCTCTATGGAAGATATTTGGCTGACACTTCTTCCATCTCATCATCTTTACAATTTTCCTTCATGCATCTTCTTCCCACAAGACTTATTAGCATAATTGTCTTCCTCAATCCTATCGTTTGTGCGTATGCTTTCGCTACAGTTGGCATTCCCAACTACATGACGTATGGTATTTTGTAACATAATAAGTCTAAAATATCTATTCAAAATATTATACAATCTATTATGACAAGTCGAAAATATTTATAAAAAGTCTTTTACTATTTATTGTAATGAGTTCAAACAGATCAATATTTTGGTTTAATTTGATTTTTTGTAACTTAATTTTTCAAGCTTAATTTTAAATTTCTCATAAAAAACCTGGATAATGCTTCTTTCAAAAATTATTTATACTATCTTTTAAAAAAAAAATCTTTTTCTTTCATGAATTATCAATAATAAGTCTAAAAAATTTTTAAAAAAACTATGTGTCGGCTTTTTTTGATTCACCACCTGTCAAAAATTTCAAAATATCATTAATAATCAACTTTTAGATTTACATATTTTCAAAAAAAAATATTATTGTATATAGGCGAAAGTGTATCTAACTTTCGCAATATTTACTAAATTTTAAATAAAAAACAGAATACTTTCTATAATTCTTAGTCAAAAATTGAATATATTTTAGCAAAATTTTAGGCATCCAAGAATCATATAAAAACTAATAAACGATATTTTAGTTACTGATGAAAAAGACATATGTAGCAAATAATATAAAAGCATCTTTTTTTCTTGTTCATTTAAGCGATGTTTATGTTATAAAATTCGGATATTTTAGCAAAAATGAACAGAAAAATTATTGAAAACTATAAGAGTTCATGTTATAGTCCAAAAATTACATAAAAATAAAAAAAGTATAAATTATACTTTAAATCCAGTCCTTATTTTGCATTTATATTATGAAAATAACATGTAAAAATATAAGGGGAAAAGTGATACATACAGTTATTATTTGTAGTTTAATATAAGAATTTTACTTTAAAAATTTTCACAAATCTTATGAAGCCATATAAGTAACATCAATTGTAAAACGTACCTTTTTTGTGGCCTTGTGGTCGAGTCCCAAAATATTTTTTTATTTATATTTCCAAATAATTACTGGTGCTGCATCTAAAAGCACAAAACTAACAAGAAAATCTTATAAAAGCAAATTTCAAATTTGTTTAAATTTTTAATAAAATATTCTTATGGTTTAATTTATCAACACTAGAAATCTGTACATAAATTAAAACATATCCAATATTTTTACCTCTACGATATCTGGTTGGCCTCAATAATTTCAAGCCACACTAATTGCCTACAATAAAGTTGGTCTGTGTCTATTTGCATGATTCACAAACTTAACACTATAATTCGTGTTTTATTTTTGAGACTAGACAATCATAGGTATGTATGCTCTCTTCCCATACTTATTATTTAAGTTGAATTAAGAAGACTATCCTGTTAATAAATTTTTTTTATTGATTTTTATTCAAGTTGAAAGGTGCAAAGTATAAATTTATTTTTTGACTTTTTCCAAAATACCCAAAACTCACCCGAGATCTATTAAAGGCCCTCTATTATATTTAATAAGTCTAATTTACTTTCATCTGCTTCTGTAATCATGTTAAGATCACCGCTTATATTTTTTGGTCGCCAGAAAATCTTTCTCATGTCTCTAATTATTTATTTTAATTCAACTATTGTTTTTAGTGACCGCCTAAATATTTTATTATCTCTCTCACCCACTTAGTTTATCTAAACTAAAAATAATGTTTCATCAACTCTTAATTTGATGGTTTTGATGCGTATATTGGTTCTAATTTCGACATTTCTTGCTCATAATCTTGAATTTTTTCATATATAATTTTACCATAATCTGTTCTTCAATATTTCCAATTATCTTTTTGTAAATTTTAAATGTTGTGGTTTTTTTGGCTGTTCACAATATTAAATATAGTTTTTTAAAAGGATAATTTATAAAAATTTGTAGCAAAAAGGCGAACACACTAAAGCCTTATTAGTTATTTTTAAAAATCTATTTATAAAAATTGTTTTATTATTAAAAAAAGAATAACAAAAATAAAAACAATCTTACACATAACTCCGCCATCTTTCAATTCATTTGATTGGTATTACAGTTACTTTTTAAAAATTATCAGTTACAATATTTCTACGGAAGCTGTTGCTTTCAAAATATTTATGCATATTTTATATAATAATTATCGTTTAAATTTTTTAAAAATATATTTATTGAATTTATACTATCAAAAATCGAATCTGAATGTAAAAAAATTTTTAAATAAAAATCCTCTTCTTAAATTTTTTTAATTACAATATATCTGCAGATCAAATACATATATACAAATAAAACTGGGCATATAATGATTTGAAGACGGGATTATAAAATATATATTTTCAGTAAATATTATTTAAGATTATATAAAAAAAAGATTGTATTTTGATTATGGCATATCTTATGTCTACAAAAATACACAATAAAAATTTTCATTTCGTAATAAAATTCCAAAAATGTGTACTATTGATTCCATATTAATATTTAATTACAACGATAAGTGATAATAAATATTATGCTTGGAAATTTCGTAGTTTATAAATGGCTTGATTTAGGTAAATATGATATCATTCTAATGGTATAAAAATAAATTATAGCTGAAAAATGCATCATAGATTAAATTGCTCAAAAAATCTCTATCCATCTAAAATTAAATATTCCGAAATATTAATGTGACCTACAAAAAGCTTTAGAACAAACAATAAGCGGTAAAATATGATTATTCAATATAATAAACATACTTTAATTATTGCTTGCGAAAACACTCTGCAGGTGCTAAATATTACTAAATAATTAAAAGTTCACTAAAATTCATCATTATTGAAAGAAATTTAATATATAATCAGGTTTTTGAAGGGTAATAAAAATATCTGGTGACTTATTTCAGTAAAAATGCATGAAAAAGACACACGTAACCAAAAAAATCAATTATATAATTCAAAAAAATGGAAATAATCTAGAAAAAAAGGGACTTTTAGTATACGAGCTTAAAAATATTTTAAGGTTATATAGATTTTCACATACTTAATAAATTCAAATGAAATAGGATCGAAGAATATTTTAGCTACCCTTCTGAGTTATTTGCATATAAATACAAGTTGAATTTGTTTAGAAGAAATATATCAAAAATTCAAGGAAAACCCTGTTCACGAGCCTATTATGAAAAAAGACCCGAAAAACTAAAATAAGCATTGTATTCTATATAAAATATGGATTTAATCGCCTTTGAGCCTAAAAATGTGGAATACTTATTTATACTTGAAATTTTACAAATTTTCATTGGATTTTTTTAATGTGTTCATATCAGCTTCTAAATTGTTTAATTAATTTCATTTTGAAGAATTAATTTATAAAGGATTGTGTTTAAATAATTATCCAAAAGTTTAAATAAGAAATAAAACCAATAAAACATGCATGGAAAATATCATATTAATTTGTGGGTATTGAGTATCACTTCGTATGAACAAACGTAAAATAAAAAAATACCTGTAATTTTCTGAAAATATAACTATAATTAATCACTAAATTCAATTAAATAAGGTTTTTCAAGTACTTTTTATCAATTAAATCTTTTTTGGAACTAATTTTTTTTATAAAACCAATGATGGTAAAATTTTATCATATTTTACGGAACTAAATTTAGTTGTAATAAAATAAAATAACCAGCATAAAAATGGGTTTAAATTAGTTCAAGACGGAAATAAAAGATTTTTTAACGATTTGTAAGCATTCAATTTTTATATCTCGGAATAAAAGGCGTGAAAAAAAATTCTTGTGGTGATGTTATGGCCAGAAAGAATAAATGGGATTTACTCATGGTAAGTGAATGAGTTCTATTTTTTAAGACAATATATATCATTTCTGCCTTTAATATACACATAAATACATTTTTATATTATTATTTTTATTATGTGTAGTTTTATTTTAAAATTAACAATATAAAACAGGATTTTCTAGATATTCGAAGTAAAACTTTGAAAAAAAGGCTTGATGTACTTTTTATGTTCAAGAAGTTATTATTGTGTAAAATAGAGCAGTTTCTAGTGATGCATACTTAGTAGAATACCTTTTCTTAAAAACGCAAATATTTTAAATATAATACTTTAAAGATGAATTTTATAAATAAAATATCAGGTCAATTCCTAATAAAAAGTAAATTTTAAATAGAATATTTCAATTTAAAAATAAGCGCTTTATATATAAAAATTTATTTTGCCACGTATACAAGACACTTATACGCATCTCATTTGAGATAAGAAGAGCAATTGATGAATATAGATCAGGGAAGATGTCAAAAGATACATTAAGGAGTTGTGCAATATTTCCAATGGGTTAAATACGTCTCAATAGATATAATCGATAAAAAGAAACACAAACCATAAATAAAAAATAAAATCCATGCTACGTATAAAATGTCTAAGATAGATCGTTATAATTTAAAATTTCTATTTAAAGTTTATAGAGAGTATACTGTAAATTATATGCAACTTTTTAATTAATATATATTTTCTTGTCTATTAAAGGTATATATTTCTGAATCACATTCCCAAAATTAAAAACGCGGCGATCCCTTACTATCAGCTATATAAGAACAATAACATGCCTTAAATTTTAATATTCATATAAATTTCATAAATTTTTTTTCATATTATTTTGTTATGTAAGTGTTCAAAATTATTTTTATAAAATTTGCAACGAGTAAAAATTATTCTAATCAAATACCCAAAAATTACAAGAAGTTTTTCCCTTGGGGGTTATAATTGATTTAAATAAATAAGCTTTGCTATACTATATAATTTAATAGGTATCAATTACCATATTTTGATTACAAGGCTAAACAATTCTTTTTTTCTGATCTCAAATATATTATTTAAAACTTTCTTTTGTTAATAATCTCATTATTTTGATGAATACAAAAAATTATTTCAATGTATTTATAAATTGCTTATTTTTATTGATATTAATATTAAATCTGTACTACATTTAATAATATTTAAATTTATTATTGAATTTTTTGTATAAGATTAAATAATTCTTTTTCTTGATTTAAAATATATTATTGCTATTCAGTTTTTATTCATATGCATATTAATTGTTTGATGTATGGTGTCTATTGTTGTGTAACACCTTTAATTTAATTTAAAACTCAGAGTAATTCTTCCATCGGTTAGGATACAATATTAATCATGTTTTTTTTACAACTATTAATTGGTTTTCAATATATATAATTTAAATAAATTATGTGCTAATGTCTACGCCTTCCAAATATTACTATTAGCATAAAATTCTCAAATTGTTTTCCACTGGGTTTATAATTTTTTAAAAAATATATGAAATTCTCAAGATACTTTATTTTTGAAGAACTATTTCGAAAACTTGTTCTAATATAAACTATATTTCGAATAATATGGTTTTAAACCATTTATTTACAAATATTTCGTAAAATATTGTGTTATTTTTATTAATTACAGGCTATGCATGGTTTTTACTATTAGTTTATTCTATGCTTCCTTTTAAATTTTTTTTAAAAAGTTGACATCTGTTCATAAAATAACTTTTACAAATTATTCTTCAATCTCATCTCTTATATAACTTTTTGCATCTTTTCCTAATATGACTTATTAATGAAAGTCTCTGGGTAAATATTACCGTTTGTATATATGTAATGATATCGTTACATCTTTAACAATTTTATATAAGAATTATAGCACTTTCTCTGCATCTCGATCAAAATTCCTTTTCTTTAAAAGAATTCCCTACTTTATTGAAAAAATCATATTTTTGATAGTTAACAAAAAAAACATTACTTTGTTAACTGCAATTCCATAAAAATTGAAATATAATAATTTATTTATAAAGAATTTTATTATTGAATTTAAATTATTTTTAACACTGTTTTTATGATAAAATTCAACGGTTTTTCTGATTATTATCATGTGTGGCTTTAAAGCAATATTTTTCTTGAACTAGCAACAAGAGATTAATAGGTATATTATCCATTTGTAAACATGATTCCCGTCTATTTCACAGTATAGAACACATAAAATTATTCGTTTTGTTGTGATGACTATTATTTTTATTGAAAGATTTTAATTAAAAATTTTTAATCATAAAAATGATTTTATTCTGGAGTAAGGTGTTCATGTAAAGTTTAATATTTTTTTTTATAATATGTATCTATTTTAAGCTTAAATGTATAAATTATTGCACAAAATATTAAACTAAAACTGTATTATTAGCATAAATTGTTTTACTTCGATTTCTATCATAGTTTAGCATCTCTTTCAAGATTTGTGTTTAACATGCATAAATTCCGTGATGCATGTTCGATTTTAAATTGTAGAATAAATAGTAAAAAGGCCAAAATTATTTAATCGGCTAATTTAAGAATTATTCTTTTTACAGCTAGATTAAGATGCTGGTACTTTTTTGAGGTTATCCAATCGGATTCTAATAAATTCTTGTATATTTAATATTTTTTAAAACGAAACATTAGAGCTTGCACAAAATTCACATGTAATAATAAAAAATAATTCGCATTTCACTTCCTAATAGTTAAAGGATAATTTAGTATAGATGTATGCAATTGTTTCATATATAATAAAAATTAAACTTATAGAGTAAACATTGAAAGAAGTGTAACTGACGCATAACCAAATTATATCCGAATCTGATATTAAGTCCAAAAAATATTGTATTAAAGTATATTTGATATGTTCTTTAATTATATTTACCTCAAGTTTCTAATATTCTCAACAGCTGTTCGTCTTTTTTCTGCAATTATTGGGTCAGAAGTTTTTATTTTATTTAACCACGATACTATTTTCTTTTTCTTTAAAAATTCAATTCTTTCAGCAGATGCAGATCCATCTTTCCAAGTCAAATTTATTATAAGCCAAATTATTGCAAGATTGCATTGTGCATTTGTCACCTTGATTATTTCTAAAATAAGATCCATTATCTTATCGCTCATGAATATTTGCCTGAAATTCTTGCAGAAAGATGTGATGTTTACGAATATGTAAATTATTTGAATAATTACATTCGTTTTATATGGGCTCTCTTCACCTCTTAACAATCTTGATAAGTATACGAATGTGTTTTCGAGGATATTTGGAAATCTATTGAAGAATTTATTCATTTCGGCCTCTGTTCCACATAGAAAGTTTCTTAGAAGGTTAAAGTATTCGTTCAATACTCGAAGAGCTCGTTTTTTCCTTCGATTCAATGTATCAAAGTTAAAGGATCTGTATTTTCGTAATACATGATAGAAGATACAATCATCCTTTGATGTGAGAATAAGAGTATCATTTTGTAAAATGAAATCAATTTTTTCTTTTTTACATAAAAAAGTTGTTTCAGATTCAATCGAAGAGACCGAGAATGACTGATTTATACTGGAAAAGGACATGTTTTGGAAGTCTACTTTCGGGTTTGGAGAAGATTGTGGATTTTTTCGTTCGGTTTCTATTTTAGTTTCGCATAATTCCCCGGAATTTACTTCTTGGTCGCTGGAATTGAATGTATTTGCAGTGCTATCCTCTATTTTGAAACTTGGTTGTTCTTTTATGATTTCATGATTAAATGCAAGAACATTTGGTTCTTGATTACCTATATCTTTAATATTTAACTTCTCATCGATCACTTTTTGTTCCAATGATAAATATTCATCATCTTCTTGAAAAATACTTACACCCCTTGATGAATTATAATAATAAAAATAGCGCAATTTTATTATATGCTTGTGAATAATGAAATTCGAGATAAAACCATCTTTCAAGCTCCAAGAAGAGTCATAGATGTAATTTTTAAATAAAAAAAGCAGATTAAACAGTAGTTCCTTCCTTTTTCCAGCACTTAGAAGTATTTTCGACCCTTGATTATTCTGAAATATGAACTTGTAGCTATTAGCTTCTAATAATAGGTTTGATACGATTCCGAATATCTCTTTCATTATACATGTACTAAATATCTTGTTTTTATTCGATTCTTTTTCTTGTGTATCTATTGATTCCATTATGCCCATGTTTCTAGACCCTTTAATTTTTTTTATAAATATGAGACTTATAAAAGAAAGCTCGACAATAGGATATTTGGTTAAATCAGACCGTACAAACTTAATGCATCTTGTCATTGATTTCAGGAGAAATTGCAACATTAGAAAAGCTTTGTCAAATGTCTTATTTGCAATTTTTGTTTCGTATACGGCAAATATAGTTTTTATAAATGCAGCGCTTGCTATTTTTTTGCGGCCATCTTCCCACCTTGATACAATTGATCCTAGGCAAAATAAAATATTTTCTAATTTATCGCTTCTTTTGTACTTTTGAAAAAAAATTTTCATCAATGTGTCATGTATATTTTTTTGTAGACATATTGACTGTGCCTCTTCATTTTCAAAAACCAGTTTTCCAAGTAACTTATATGACTCCTCTACTTCGTTGTTTATCAAATCGTTTATCAGGTCTATTATTATTGTTAGGTACTTCGTTATGTCTTTATTACGGTACCTACACCATTTTACGCAAAGATGAATTAATTTTATTTTAAACAGCAGACCCCTAGTGTTTATTTTCGAGAGAATGAAATCCATTTTAATCTTATTGTATGTTTTTATGTTTATCAGTCTTATGTGTAAATCGACTCTCCTTACATCGACCTTCAGATCATCAATGATTTGGAGGGCATGAATCTTTTTAACGGCTTTCTTATTTTTACAAATAGTTAGCAGGATATCTATAAGTACACATTCTACTTTCTTAATGTAAAATCCGCCCATGAATTTAAGATGATCTTTTGTTAAAAGCCAGGTAATGAAAAAAATCGGATCATCTTCAGACAGAAAATCTGATTTTAAATTTTTTATAATATTTTCAAAAGATTGAAAAATTCGGAAAAGTAATTCCAAGGACTGTTTTCTTTTTGAGCAAAATGATTTTAGCTCAATCATGTCTGGGTTGATTTTTAACATCCTTAGCATTTTCGGCTGCTCGCGTGGTGCTCTTTTTTCAATTAATCTTTCTGGTTTTTCTTCAACAGAAATCGGTGGGATAATTGGATTTGGTACTCTTTGTCTATTAGGTAGAATAAAAATATTTCTGCTGGTCATCGAACCATTAGGATTCGCTAATTCCAGATTATTTAAGTTAGCACTTGATGTTCTAATAGAAGCTAGAACCCTGTTCATTCTTTGGACTTCCCTTGCAGCCCTGTTGAGTAGATTTTCACGAATACTTTGATCTTGTTCACTAATATTCACAGTAGTGACTTGAATATTTTCATTTTGGGTGTTGGTTGTGATTCTACTTTCTTCGTTTAGGTTAGGAAAGTTCTCACCGAGCTCAATGTATGAAATTTCGGGATCCATTCTATCCAAAAGTCTTTGACCGGAAACCCCAGGTGATTCTCGATCATTTAGATCACTTGATATTGTAGTTGTGGATGTTTCGTTTTCCTCGGACATGTTTGTTTGATCGGAAACAACACTTTCTTCAGAACTATGATTTTCTATTCGATTCTGTGAATTTATTACCGCAACGTTGTTTTGAGGCTGGTTTATAACATTTATTACATTATTTATTGCCGGTACCGTGATTCTTCTATTATGATTTGTGTATATTACATTCTCATCCGCGCTGGAACCATCTCTAAGGTGCCGTGGATTTGCTCTATCACGGACTCTTTCATTATTAGTATTGTTATCTGATTGAGTTATGCTATTTAAAAAATTAGATCTGACAATCCCTCTAGTTAAAAAATCTCTAAAAGTTGGTGGGTTTATTTGTGGTTCATAACCAGGATCCTCTATCCTGTCATCTACATTTGAAATGTCTTGATCGTTGGCATTTGTTAAATTTCTATTGACACGAATTGTCATGTTATTTAAATCACGACCAGTAAGATTTGTGGCATTTCGATTTAGATTACGTCTATTTAGTTGTGTGCTCACAATATCTGAATTTCTACTTATTCGCGCAGTCAAAACGTTTATGACCTGGCTATTGTTGTCAAAGTTTCTTTCGTTTCTTAACAAAGCACCATTATTAGAATTTTCTCTAATATTGTTATTAATATTATTGGTTTCCCTGGCCAAGGTTGAATTTTCCCCCGTTAATCTATTATTAGGTGTGACTACTCGTTTCCTCTGGCCTTTTTCGACACTATCAACTTTTTCTTCATGCTTTAACAAATCCATATATTCGGAAGTACTACTTTCTTCATTATCATCATCCTTAAAATTAAGCCTTCGGGAATCAAGAACTCGACAATATACCTTCAAATTTTCAATATTATCTTCTCCCAAGCTTAGAATGAGTTTTTTAAATCCCGAAAAAATCAAAGTCAACAGATCACAGACCTTCTTATTAATTTTCTTTATGCATGAAGTCGATAATAATGAAATAATTTCGAGGTGAAGCTTGAATTCAAGAACATACTCCATGTTTGTGTCCATATTAATTCTTCTACTGTCCTCTAAATTGCCAACAAATAGGTTTAGAAAGTTCTTCAGATCATCAAGATAACCACATTCGACAAGTGATTCCTTCTCTTTGTTGTTGCAAGTGATCCGATCCCTCTTAGATTTCAAATCAGCTGTCATGCTTTATGTGTTTTTTTTTCATTTAAGTATTTAATATAATCTAATCTTTTGTGCAACATGTTTTTGATTATGAAATAAATCGAATTTTTTGATATTGAATTATAATACACATATTATAGAAATATCATTCCATGGTTTTGATTTAATTCTTCCTTTAAAATAAAATCTATTATTAAATACATCAAGAAGATACAGAATATTGAAATTAAATTTACAAGCAAATATAGGAATCTCATAATGTTTATTTCACTATACTAGTTATAAGTAATACTGGAATATTCTAGGAAAAATATAGCCATAAAAAAAATTAAATTAATTAAATTAAAAAACCGTTACTCTATTTAAAAAAACCAAAATGTATTATAAAAAAGGTTATAAAAATAGAAAATATGTATTCCAGTATTCAATCCAATTATAAATCATATAAAAACTAAAGCTATTTACCATGCGGTAATATACAGACTAACTTGAGTAATCTACATAAAATAAAACCCGATTATCTTTCCCTTTTGACGAAATAAATTACCACAAGAAAAAATTGTAACTATATTTTAAATGAAATTACTAAAATTTAAATTCTAGAAAAAATTTGAAGTCACAAACCAAATAGAGGCATATATTCAAACGATATGATTGACAAAAACTCTTGAACTATCAGTCTTAGAAAGAGGATATGTATTCAATAGATGTAAGAGAAGAGGATATATCCAAAAAAAAAATATTTGTCAATGGGAAATCAATCATTTTATCATTGAAGAGAAAATCTCAATTTATGAGCTAAAAATAACGGATAAATAAAATTTTCTTAAAACATAAAACGATGCATTTCAATGATAAATAGTTTAAAATAGAGGACATAAAATCAAGTAAAATTGAACACGTATTTCGACTTTGGTATACAATGATCAACAATGAACAATTTAATTTATGAGATTTTAATTATTTATTTAATTTGTTTAAGATATTATAAATGATTGTAACCAAATTGTATGCTTTATTTATAGGACTAAATTTATGGCTAAAATCTTAGTTTTTGTCTACGGGCACGACTTTCTTAGTTTTCCGTGCGCACAGCGTATTTACACTTTCGGCTATCTTTCCTCTCCAAGGTCTTCTTCAATACCCCTCCTTCTTTCGAGACCTATTAATTCAAGGTTTTTCTCAATCCAAAGTAATATATGCCTCGATCTAGTTCGTGACTTCGAGTTTCTTCAGGTAACTTTTATGCTACTGCGTGCCCACCTCGTCCCAAGTTATAGCACATCGGATAATTTTTGTCTTGCACTTGTATATTAATGACAACTGAGATGATGGCCGATTATAAGTTCTCAATTTTTCGTTCTAAAATATTTTTATATTGTCGATACTAGTCACACTAAGTTTAATCAGGGTGATAGTGTTCCTTCCGGTATTTATTTGACTTAGTATTTTTTATTTAAGGGCTATATTTATAGTCGTAATTTTAACTTTTGTTCTCAGGCACAGCTTGTATGATTCTCTGTACACACAGCGTATTTATGCTTTCGGCTATCTTCTCCTCTCCAAAGTCTTCTTCAATACCCCTCCTTCTTTCGAGACCTATTAATTCAAAGGTTTTTCTCAAGCCCAAGGTTTTTATATATGCCTCAACCTGGTTCGTGACATCTAGTTCCTTCAGATACCTTCTATGATATCGTGTCACCACACCGTCCCATGTTATAACATATGGAATAATTTTTGTCTTGCTTTTGTATATTAATCATAGCTCAGTTTCTAGCAGGACATATTTTCTCAATTTCAAATCAAAAATTAACCCATAATTAAAATAATTCATATTTTCGAATTTTTTCAGCCCAGTTAAATTTGATGAAATTTCTCCTAAGTTAAGCAGTTTTACTCGCATCAACTATAAATAATGACGAAAGAACGATTGATAGTATTCCAGGAGGATCGAACCCAAGTGTTGCTGGCAGTCGAATTGTTTATGCAACAGTTCCACGGTTTTGCATAAGATCCAATCACTTATGTACAGCAGAGAACCAATATGCCGTGATAGGACCAGATACACCAAAAAACTTTGTGGATGAATTTGCTTCGATGGAAATTAATGATAAGAGCTACACTACAATTACTATTTCAAAGCTCGACACACCTATTAATTTTCAAGAGCAATTCAAAAGACTCATAAAATTCGCATTATTTAACTATATATTTACAGAGTATGAAAGCGTAAAGTCTTCTATTGAAAATATTAGCAGAGATGTTAAAGATGCAGGTAAATTATGTTCTGATGAATCTATTGAAGTTCTCTGATCTATTTTAGTGGATTCGATAAAAGCAAACAAAAATGCAATTAGTAAATTACAAACAAAAAAGATCATGGAATATATAGAAGGAAAAAAACATAAGGAAACAAAATACTTAGATGACTGTATGCAGTCGTTTATTCTATATTTAGATGGCAAAGTCGATAATGCAACAAAGGAAAATGCCATTCAGAGATTTAACGGAGAAAAAATAGATGAATGCATCGACAAGAAATTTTTGGTGCGTATATTTTTCCATCAATAAGAAAATACTTTGCTGAATACGTTTTAGAAGGAAAACAACTGGCAAAGATTCGATGCCAATATATTACCGTAATTCACCTTTAACAAGAAATGATAATATCGGTGATAAACATATCAAAATGCAATTTAAAACAGGTTACGAGATTGATATCGATAAATTATCTCTCGATTTACAAGATGCGATTGAAAAAGATATAAATATAAAATACAATTTGATCCTTTTATTTGATTTCGAAGATATTAAAGAAGAATTCATCACAAAGACATTTGACGGTCCTTCTGAATCATTGCAGAAATTTAAGAGAGGGGAACTTTGCTCTGGTGATTTAAATATAAACCAAAATGAAAAAATATCTTTCAACGATTTTATGGAATTTATTAGAGAAAAACTATGTTATTATCAAGAAGTTAATAAAATTTTGAAAATAAGGGCAAATACCGATGCCAACATCGAATTTTCAACTCTCCATTCCGAATATTTAAGAAATTATTGTGACGTCATACTCAGCGAAGATAAAGAAGATAATATGGTCGACATGAGTGCAAAAAACTGGTTCTCGATTTATACATCTATTTTAGATCTTCTACACGAAATATGGGCCACAACTAATTAAATTATGGTCTAAACAATGTATTACCGTAAAATTTAATATCCTATTTTTTTATATTAAAAATAATTTATCATAAGGTTTCTATATTAGCAGAGTTTATCGCGCCATCTTTATCTATCATTTAAATATTTTTTTTGTCATCCTTATATCTTCCAAGCTATATGTATCATAAAAAACGCTGTGGGTTCTGTTTTGGTATTTTTTATAGCTACTAAAACATGTAAATATGATTGATTGACCAGTTATGGCTAATATTGTGCTTCAATTAAACGGCATATGCTCTGGATTATTTACTTTGTAGTCGTTGCTATACACTAAAAGATTAACCCTTAAAAATTATATTGAATATTCTATTTGGAATTTTAATAGAATATGAATGCAAATCCCGTCTGGTTCGCATCAAGTTAAACATATTTTATTAATCTAACGAATGCAAAAAAGTATTTCATCGGAGCAACTGTGGTACTAAATTTCCTAAAAATTGTGAGTTCCATATCATAAAGTCCATAATTTAGATAAATAAATTCTATTTTTTTCTTACTTTAACATAAAACTTAGTGTTATTACCGCAAAATTATTGAAGAAATCTGACTATTAAAATTTCGAAATACTTTCAAATATTACATAAAATATTTACCTGTGTTTAAGGGATCAAGAACCAAGAAAATCCCTATTGTATGTCAAAAAAATATGTAAATAAGCATCTATGTATTTTTATTGCTTTACTATAGAGAATACTAAGGTTTTATATAAAAAAATATGAATATAAACATTTATTATGCCCTAAGAAGATACCTCGGTTTTCTGTCAAGAAATATGTAGACAAACATTTATCTGTGTTGATTTTAATAGCAGAGAAAGTTAGAAAATTATATTTTAAATAACTATTTAGCTGTTTTTCTTACAATACCTAAGAAAATCACGGATTTATATAAAAAAATACCACTAATAGATGAAAATAAGATCTTAAAATTTAATATAATATAATATATGATTATAAGCTATGGGCTCTCAATCTATACTATTTCTAAGAGATGAAGCAACCTATTAATTTCATAGAATATAAAAATATACCCTCAAATTTCACCTCTCTGCTAAAATCGTTTAAAAATTTTAAAAAATAGATTTAAACTATGAACATTCGTTTTGACAGGCAACATTTTCAAAATATATTTACGAATCTTTTATATAAAAAATATTAAAATCTCACAGAATTAGACATCTTTCATTAGGGATATTTTTTTGAATGGGATTACATATATTTATATTAATCTGAATACCCAAAAAACCCTAGTTTAATTATATATTTCGCGATTATCATAAAAAAATTGTACTAAAAAGGATCGGACTGTGTAAAACTATATATATAATAGTTGAAATACAAAAGAATAAAATATTATAATCAGTTAGTGTTTTAAAATATGAAACACAATATAAAAAATGTTTTAAAGTATATCAGTAAATCGCTCTTTTATCTTATAAATCAAATTTCTACTCGGTTCTATTTTTTATATTAGGTTATCTATTTTTTTATGGGTTTTATGTTTTCGATTCCAAATAAATCTTGTAGATTAACTTCGCCTCTAAAATTTGATATTATTAACATAAAAATAGTTTATGCTGAATTATATTTATCTTTTCTATACACTGATATTTCACATACATCTGTAAAAATTTTCTGTTATGCATAAAATATTTAAAATAAAGTTAGAAGTATGAATTTGTGTTCTTTAAAATTTATCTTTTAAATGCTGGTGGCCATTGAATATTTTTTAAATTGTAATAAATAAAGTTTTTAAAAACTATCATAGCGTAAACTCTATTTACTCTCTGTAAAGATTTATAGTCTTATAGAATGTGAGAATTTCTTTATTTTTAATCATGAATAAGCACTAAGATATTATACTCTTATGATCCTTTTAATATTTTTAAATTAAAAGAACCGAATACAAATAAATTATAATTATTTTTTAAACTATAGAGTCCCTAAAAGATTTTAAAATATATAAAAAGACGTTTTTCCTTTTTCGATGTACAAAATAAATCTATCGAGTTCAAGTTCAAATCAAATTCTTGTGTAAAAAGTCGTTTTGGTACCTTATTTTTTAAAAAAAATCGGATTTTGCAATAAAACATTATTTTTTGTTTTATGTTCATAAGATATAATGCTCTTTTGTGTTATCTTAGGTGTTAAAATTACGTGTGATTGTTAAAAGATGTTCCTTTGCGTAGTATTTCTAAGACTATAATGTAATATTCTACCAAATTCAAAATTGCAATGCCAATTACAAAGGATTTTTCTTTATTCATATATTTTAGAGAAAATAATGGCTAAATTTGAAAAAATGTGAAAGAGAGCCGCTGCACACTTATTATTAACTATCAATTCAAACGAGTATAAATCTATTCAAAAGAATTTATATAAAAAAACAATTCAATATTATAAAACGCCAAAAGAGCAGTGTATAAGTTCATTTGGGAAGCTAAATTTATATGTAAAATTATTCATTGAATTTTTGTGACATTTAAAGGCATTTCTATATAAACTTAACAGATATCATTCATATATAATCATGCGAGAAGCGAAAGGAACCCCATTTTAAATATCCCGTAAATGTGGTTTATAATGAAAGGCCAGAAAAATTAAAAAGAACTGTGTGATCTCTCTTTTTTTAATATATTTTTTTACATTTAAAATGAAATAAAAGTGATGAGGGTGGCATGTTAATATATTTTAATAAGATGCTATTGTTTCTTTCAAAAAAAAATTGATTAATGTATATTAAATACAAATTTATGCAATAAAAATAAAGAAAAAAACTAGCATTTATATCTAATTTATAAGAGTTTGCATTTTTTTAAGGTGATAAAATATAATGCAAAAGAGTTTGTAAACTGTGTAAATATTTTGAACTGGTAATAAACTTCCCATTTATCTCTAATTCTCAGTATGATCAAAAATTGATTATATCATAACAAACAATATCATACTATTTTTGTGGAACAAAAAAGTTTAAAAATTGATTATATGCTACAGAGGGCTTATTTTATCTAAATTATGTAAAATATGAATCCGCACCGTCTATTTTTTCTATTAAATACCGTAACTAGCAATAGGACAACAATATTTATATAATTTATAGTGATACAAATAAAAATGAATTATAGGTTTACATATTTCTATATAACAGCAATTAATCGTTTCTTTGTTATTTTTAATAATTTCAAATTGATATTATTGAATAGAACTTACTTTTCATCGAGAATAAAAAAATACTGTCGCTGAAAAAATATTGTAAGATGAATATATAAAAACATTTTTTTTTGCATAGTCTAAAAATGTATTGTATAATAAAAATTATTGCTCCAGTTTTTGTGTATCCTCGTTTCACTTGCCTTTTCTTTAAATTTTCTTTTTAGGAAACCAACGGCAATACGCGGAAGAATAAATAAAAGAAAATTATAGCTTACAATTGCACATATAAATCAGCTTAAAATATTTATTCCAATTTTTGAGACTTTTTAATGCGTTTTTATACGAAAAAGTGAGTATAAGAGGAAGAAATATCGCAAAAGAATGTTTTTTAACAAAATATTTATAAGAATCATATCAATATCGCAGAAACTTTTAATTTCAATTTATTGCATTATTCTGAATTACTAACAATTTATCAAAAAACTTACACTTATTTCGGTCGAAAAAAATGAAATATCAGAAACGAGTTCAAAATGAAATATAATGCATTTCACAGTTTAAGAATAGTCTTTAAAATGTAAAAAATATGGTTGTGGCACATTAATAGATGGTCGTACAAATTCGGTGTTACTTAATCTAGAAGTGAAGAAAAAATATAAGGTAGAAAAGGCTTCTTCTTATTTCTATTAACCATAAAACAAAGCAATTAAAATGTTTGTAAATATCATTATATTGATAAAAATATGTTCATATAGAAATATTATATTGATTTAGGTACATCTAGTTTCGTTTAGAAAAAGTCGATCATGGTGTTGATATTGTGGACCATAAAACGGAAAACACGCTGATAATCTTAAATATAATTGGTCAGAATTAAAATTATTGACACTCGAAATATTTTTAGACGCAAAAATATTGGTCTTTAATAAATCTATGTTGCTGAGACCTCGGAAACGAATACTATCTAGTCAAAAATATAAAATAATTTTTAATAAGCAATAATATTTTTTTTTTGCGCTATTTAGTGATCAACTAAAAATATATTACTTGGTTCAAGAGAGAGCATGATAGAGTCATTACCATCACAAAAACATATTCAGAAATATACGAAAAAATTACGTTAAATTTGTATTTAACCGAATAAGCCGATATTGTTGTAAAGTGTGTCAAAATTAGCTAAAAAACATCACAACAAAATAATTTTTTTTAACTCAAAAATGGCCCTTCTGCAGTAGAAGTAGACACTGATAAATCCCTTGTTTTCAAAATATGGTAAAAAAACAGACTAAAATTGATAAATATTTAATTTAAGTATAAAATTGCATTCAATTTAAATTAACAGATAAAATTTAAAAAAATAAGTTAATTATCTTCTGTTTATGTGAGAAAACTTAATATTAAAAAAATAAAGATAAGAAAGCTTTACAAAAATACAACATTTAACTACAATTATAAATTATAGACGAAATTTAAAAACATATTATAGCAAATGATATGTAAAGAAGCTTTTACATGATGCAAATCATTTGTTTACTCATTATTTATTGGGGCAAGAAATACACACAAAATTACACGAAAATAGTATATTTTTATACATTACTTCGTTTTTTATATAAAATGATTTGTAATATGTATTTAGGAATCTAAAAAGACAATAATTATGTCAATATTTTTTTAATGTATGTTTTAAGATACATAATTTCATATTTGTAAAATAGTTATAAAATTAGCAAAATATTTCACTACTTAATTAAAAAATATTTTTTTATATTATAAAAACTATAATTGGAAAAATAACGTGTAATAATTAATATAAAAATCCATAAAACAAATTTTGAAAAAAATTTAAATATGAGAAGAGCGATCTATCAGCTCTTTTTAAACACTGTAAATATAGGAAAATAAATATTGTTGCAGATTCCATAGTTGAGTCTTATTGTTCAAAATATTTCAAATTTTATATTCACGACATATTTATTGATGAAAAACCAATTATTTTCGCTGTTTTTGCTTCATCGAAAAATGATTTTTTTTCAAGTCTTTATTATCAGCTTTTATAAAGTTGAATGCAATAATATAGTCTATGTACCTAAATTTCACAACTAGTATATTTTTAAACATAACAAATTCGATTCAAAAAAAAATATTTTAATGATTGCTTATCGTCATGAATCATTAAATTTGTAAAGAATGTGTTCGTTCTAATGATAATCTCCAACAAATTTTTTTATATACTGTTCCATACTTACACACATGATCTATGCATTTTTCTCCTTAAACCTATTTTTCAACCTTTTTATAAATTAAAATTTATTTATCTAAACTTCCTTTTTATTTTTAATACCTGACAAACTACCTACATTTAAATTTTATTTTTTGTTTGAATATTATTTAGACGAATGCTATATAAAATTTTATATCTTTTTAGCAAAAAAATATTAATTAAATAATTTGAGCTGGATTTTTTCTTTTTTTTGTGTTTGAATTGTTTAAACTATATTGCTTATTATGTATTTCACTAGATATACAAATATCAAATAGTAAACCAAAAATATATTTGCTAAAATATTTAAATCTATTTTTTTTCTAAAATAACAATCATTTCTTTTTTCGATTATAAATTCAAGGCAATTGAATTTCAAATATGATAAAACTCTAAAAAAAATTTAAATGAATTTATATCGCCTATGCAAAATAGAGTATTTAGACTTCTAATGAATATTATTATAATAATATGAGATGATATTTTTGAAAATTACTAGTAGGTGTTTCACTTCGTTTTAATAGAGCAAGAGTTCAGATAAAATTACCTTGAATTACCATTTATGATTTTACATATTATTTCTTCTTGTATAATAATATGTAACTGTGAAGAAAATATAAAGAATGTTAAAAAGAAGGCTTAAAATTTATATGGATCTATGTAAAAGCTGAAGTAAAAAAAATATGTGACAAGCCTATGATATTAGTAAAATACACTTACAAAAGATGTTTTAATGCATAAATATACAAAAAAAAGATGGAATCAATTTGTTTATAGTTTTATAAAGGGATCAATGTTTTACACGGGCTGCACTCCAACCTGCCTATAATGTTTGAAAAGACAAAAATTATAAATAACCCGCAAGGGGGCAGTTACTGCGAGAAACCATGAGATATCAATTAAAAATATTGATATACTAAAATAAAATAGAAGGTGGCTGTATAATTTGCCGACAGTTCCCCAGCTACCAGAAAGTATCAGATCGTATGGTAAAAACACAGATAATAATGGTACATAGTTATATGTTTCAGCAAAAAAATGGTTTTGTACCCATCCTGCTTGAGACAACAATAATTTGTATTGGAAAAGGCCTAATCCACGGTCGAAACAAAAAGCACAGGGACTAACGGGATGATTCTGAGTTTAAGAAATGATTGATATGATAAAAGCGAAATTTAACGTAATATAAACATAAATAAAATGCGGTGAATATAAAAAAGAGTGTAAAATAATCGTTAGAAAAAATTCTGAAATGAAAATAAAGTATTTGAGCTAAACATTCGAATGTAACTGTACGCTATTATTTCATAACTTTCAAATCATTCCCAATCCCTTGTTTCCAAAATTAGAGTTCTTTCTCTTATTAAATATTTATAAATTTATACTATATATAATCAAATTATAGCTCTGTTAATAGCGATATCGGTTTGTGTCATGATTCTACATACAAAAATTATGGGGTTTTATTTTTTATGTAGATACAAAATTTACGCGTCATATCTTTTCCATCCATAAAATCTAGATTATATCAGCAGAAAACAAAAAAATAAGCATATTTATGAAAGATTTACACATTAATGTTCTAAATCTAAAGTAACAATATGTTTATTTAAAATGAATTATTATTACATTTTGTGTAGTTGACTAGAATATTTATTTTGAACAATCTAATGCCTATATAAGGAATGATGGATATAACTTAAATTGACAAAAGCCCGTATTAATCAATGCGCATAATGTAAATTTCTATTTGTAAAATGTTCATCGATCAATAATTTAAAATTAAATTTTCTTGAATAATATTTTTTCTTGTTTAAAAAACATCGATATGCGATCATTTAAATTTGAACAAGTGACGACAAAATTTGGAGTTCCTTTAAAATCAATCGCTACGCATTAAAATTTAGTATTTTTCGTGGATATATATGGTTGTTTTTGCAATAAAATTAAAAAATTATAATAAGTAAATGTGGCATATAATTGGAATACATTTTTTTAATACACAGATAAAAAATTGATGATTAAAATTTTATAAAAATAATAAAAAATTTCACTAAAATTATCATATAAATGACATTCATGACAAAGAACATTGCGCATACCCTGTTTAAGATATACCAAGAGTCATATATTCATGTTCTTAGGCGTAGACTATATGGGGAAATCGCAATCAATAATATTATAATATTTCGATCAATAAGATCAAATAAGTATATAATTAAATATTTTGATCAAGATAATTGACAGATTGCAATCAATAAAACATAAAAACTATTATTCATGAAAGTATAGGTATTGTACGTATAATCGATAAAATATGGTTTAATTTAAAAAAACTACTGATTTATAATTTAAAGGCAACTATTATATTTTATGTTGATTTATTTACTATGTTTTGTATTTTCAAGGTGATATTTTGTGAATCATATTCAAATGCACCGTGAATTTTCTTTTCCTCCTCAATAACTCATCCTTTTTTATTAAATGTATTTTGAATGTAGTTTCAAATAGTTATGCTGAGATTTAATAAGATGATACAGATATATCTGTTTGATTTAACAGCTCTTTATTCTTTATATTCAAAATTAGTTCTAAAGGTACAGTTATATTTAGACAGTGATGGTTAAAAAAGATTAAATTACCTATAGAGACCATTTTCCGATGTATTTATGTATTTAAAGAAGACATTTATAGTATGAAATTCCGAATTTTGCCTGTGAATTGGTTATTTTATTCAAGTTATTTTAATGACTGCGATTTTACACAGTAATTTCCCGAAAAATAGACGATATCAAATTTAGATTTTTATGACTTTAAAAAATATATAAAAGTAGGATCTCAGCATATTAGGTGCCGGTATTGAAGGTCATATATATTAGAGATATTTTTTGGATAGTCAGAACGTTTTTAAAAGGATTTTCTTATAGACAGAAATATTGTGGATGTGCAAACGATACAAATGGAATAATGCGGGATAAAGAAAATTTTTCTAAGAAAGCAACTTTGAAGGAACGTTTTCAAATTATATCTTCTGTCTCTGTATTTAGTGTTTTTATTTTTTGTGTTTTGGAACTCTTCTTTAAAATTATTGGGTATTTACGCAAAATAAAAAACACAATTTCTTAATAGCTTGTGTAGCCTTACTAAAATAAATAAATACTATAATATGTGGGAGAAAATAGCATTATTTCATGCGCAGCATAAATCATTGTTACGCAGTTCGGTAGCCGGAAATATTATTCGGCACATTGCGTAAAGTTTTTTTGGCTTTTGAAAAATTTAACTGTATAAAGGAAGAAAGTTTTTTCGCAATTTTACACCTAAATATAATGTCAAAGAAATATGCATACAAGTATTCAATCTAATAATCGGATGCACGAATAATAAAAAAAGGTTTGAAATTTTCTTTGAAGTAAATGACTTTTAATTACGACTTTAACTTGTTAGTTTTATTACATAAGTTTATAAAAATAAGGGGATTTAATAAACTATGGATACTTGATATAAATAGGGAACTGCGAAATTTAAAATTTTTAATTTTGATATTTTATTTCAAATGGCTTTTCTTTTTAAACCATTCAATTTTTATGTGAAATTATAATTTGAATTATGGTTATTAGGAATCAAATTTAATGGACCATTAAAGCATTTATTTTCTATTATAGAGTCTTACAATGAAATCCTTTAATTATTCATAGCTAGATGGTTAGCAAACGCAAATATATATTTAAGAAAATATTCTGTCTTAAGAATTTTAATAAATTTTTATAAACTAACCATTGCAAATTTCCCTCTTACAACGTTTAACTTCATTTGTAATTATATTTTTCTATCTATTCACAGTATATTTATTATTTTAAATCAAGTTAGCATGCGTTCAATTTCGGAAAAATAAATAAATTGTAATTATTTTATTGCGATTTTTGTATACTGTATTTTTTTATAATTTAAAATGCTTTCTATTTTTTTTATTATCATAATCCGACTGATTGTAATTTTTAAAAAGTTATATTTTAATTAAGCGCATTATAGTGCGTTTAACAAATCAAATTTAAAATGTTTTAATAATTTTAAAAGAGAAATTAAAAGGTTTTAAAGTAGATTCAATTTTTACACTTAAAATTCAATAAAATTGTTTTTTTATACATCTTACGTTTATATTTATTTCAAAACCACTGTAACTGCATTTTAGCGATTAATTTTTCTTAAATTAAAAAGGTATTTGCCATAAAGTTACGTTTTACAAATGATAACATGCATATTTTTGGTTATAATTTCTTTTACGTCGTCATTATTAACATAATTAAACATCCAGAAAATGAACATATATATTAGACAAAGTATCACGTATTAAGGTTTGCATTCAATTTCGACAATTCATTAAGTTTAATAATGGTTGATTCATTGTTTTCTATTTTAATTTAGTTTGCAACAAAATACGGGATAAAATTTATACTACTTACAAAAAAAAATTGTATCATTATTAGATGCAACATAGATATAGATATGCCAGTTAATATTCCTTTATTAAAATGTCATATAAAAATCAATATAATAAAGCACAATTTTCATAAATAGTAACTTTAAGCGTCTTATTATTCAGTGCAAAAAATCATCGCTATAATTGAGTGTATATTAACAGTTTTGAAGTATTATAGTTCGAGATAGATTATTATAAGTATTTAAAAACCCTGTAAATATGATAATAATAATTTTTTTACAGATTATATTCAAGAGATAGAATTATTCTTTCTTTTATGACTAAAAAACGGCTTGATTTCGTATAAATAATATTCCTAGTTACATACTACTAAAATTTATACAAAAAAATTATAGACTCTATGCATATAATTTAGTTAAAACTTTAATGATAAATTATTATCTTAATCAAATTATTTCTATTTTCGAGGATATTATCATATCAATTATAAGTAACATACGAATAAAATTTATATTTAAAAAATATCTTATATGATTTTGGGCTAATAATATTTTTAAAATGTTTCTAGATTTGACGAAATTAAAGCAAAATATTTTTAAAGTAAATTTTAGCGTACAAAAATCTTATAGATAACTAAAATTGTTTTTTATAGTCTAAATAATTTTTAGCATATAAAGTTTTGTTTACTTATATAGTGAAGTAAAACAGCTAAAAAAAACAATAAATTATTGTGAAACACTGTTGTATAATGTGTAATAGATTCAATTATAAAACCAGGAATATTTTATGACAGTTTTTTTAAATAATAGTCATGATAAATTATTGAGACAAAGCTACAATGGAATATATTTACACGCATTTTCATCACATTTATAAATTTTCTGTTATATTTATATTAACATGTAGCGAATAATCAGCAAAATATTCAAAATAATAAATCTATACAAAATAATATGATTTATTGCCTTTTTTATTGTAAATTCATTTGAGTTTTAGACTAATTTTACCTTTTTATGACTTTACAAACAATATTACTATATGTGTAAATTTGTTTTCCCACCATTTAAATTATATATATAATTATATTGATTGCCCGATACATTAATTTTTTTTGTTTGATTCTATCAATCACATAATTTTTAAATTGTGCTAAGATTATCTTCATTTTTTAAAGATTTAAGAACAATTTTTTTTTTTGATTCCAATGCATTTACATTCTAGAGCTTCCATCAGAATTTTTGGTTTTTGAATGCACTACTTATGAATTTTTGTATTTACAGAATTTCATTTTATACCTTGAGATAAAATTCGTATTTCTTTTTTGTGAACCAGGAAATTTTTTGTGTTAGTAAATCATATTTTCTAGTTTCGTCTTCTCAACATTATTCATTTTTACAGAAATCGTATATAAAATTTCTTTTAGGGCAACTATTTTTATCTGCTATGATGCACAAGATCATAAGGTCTAATATTCTATGCGGAAAATTTTATATTTTCTAGTTGATACACATATTCGACCCAATTTCCAAACTTATGTTGAATACAGTGTTTCTTCCGTTTTAATTTGATCCTATAAAGAATATTTTTTTTGAGTAAGTCAAGTTTTATTATACTACTGCAGTGAATTATTTGAATGTAACCATGATAAGGCGTTTTTAATGCGAGTAAGACTTTTATATTTATTTTTCTTGCCTTTTCATTGTGTTCCCTTTATGAATTATTTCCAAAAAACTGATTTTTATCGAATATGAAACGAATTTTGCATACTCTTATGATCATACTTTCATTGGTTTGAACATCAGGATGATCTATCCATTTCATTGTTTGAGAATTATGAGCCAAAATGGTTTTCTTCGTAGTTTCTTATTATTTTTTTTTATGATGGAATTAATATAATTTCTGTGTTTTGTATAATCATGGGGTAAATATTTTATTAGTGAATTTTTTTTAAGACAACTTGGTCCAAATTTTTTCCAGCTTTTCTTTTTAGTTTTCTATAAATTTGACCGGTATCTTATTATATTTAAAGAAATTTTATGAATAAGATATAATGTAAAATACTTTAGTTTTCTATTCTACTTGTTAAAATATATCTACTTTAGTTTGCTTTTTGTATTTATATAGCTTATTCCGCTATAATTATCCAATTTTAAATATTAATGGCAAATTATGCTCTTTATAGCTTAATAACGCATATTTACATGTTTTTTTAGCAAAAGCTCATGATTTTTTGTTGTTCAGAATATATTATCCTTCTCGGATTGGCTTTTATGAATACGAAAATTTTTATAAATTTATGTTTTTGCTGATTACTATTTTTTAAGATTATCAGACATTTGTATTCTCTTATGGGTTGCATTTTCGCCGCATCTTACATCATAATGGTAAATTTTATTTCTTTACTTGTAGAGTACCATGAAACTGAAGAAGTTAATCATATTTTCTCATTTTTATGAATGTGTTATTGACTTTTTAGATTTAACTGCAGATTATTATTAAATAGATTCTTCGATTACAGAGGAAGAATAATCCAGTAGTATGTTTACAGAAAGAAAATTTTCATATCCCTTTAACTTAATATTATCCTATAAAAATAGTATAATTTTTTAAACAATTTCACATTATACAAAAGCATCACAGATTTTTAATATTTGATATTTCTGATATGCCTATCATAAATCTTTATCATCTCGTTATCTCATCTGTGGATTTATATATCTAAAATGAACCCCATTTTTTTGCTATTTGCATTATTTAATGGTAATAATTATTTTGAAGACACTTCTAAAACATATAATTATGTAGAAATTGTTTACTCTTTACATTCCCCATTAATTTGTGATTTAGAATACATTTTTCCTTGTACTCTTTTTAATGAGACACAGAAATATGTTGATTTATATAAAATATCGAGCTAAGTACTTTCAATGCTGTATTTTGCTTAACCTCTAGTATTTAAACGATAAAATGCAAATATTACAATATTTGGACTAAATCTACTTTCATTTATATCATCATATTTTAATATGCCATAAGTCATCTCGCAAACCAATCATCTGGTACTTTTTCTTAATATGTAGTATTGCTAATGGATTCGAGCAAGATCATCTAATCAAAAAAAAATTATAAAAATCATCAGACTTTGCTGATATTAAGTTACGCAGAAAATTGATTTTTTAACTATTTACTGACATCTTAAAAACTCATTTCGGCATTTTTTTACAATCATCTCTTATTCTAAAATTTTTATGCCTTGCTTCTATACATTTTTTTATCACATTCTCAGTAAATATTAGTTCTTTATTCCTTCTGCTTTAATTACAAATTATGCCGTATTTTACATCTAAATCTAGAAATGTCTTCTTAGATATTTACATTGATTATTATAAAGATATCACACATAATCTGCATAATCTTGCTCGATTTGCATATTTTTAATTCTTATTTTTTTACTATTACAATTTATTGCTTATAATACATCAGATTTTATGATAAGACCAAGTTGTGTTTTCATATAATTATAATGGTTTTTTATTGCTTCTATAAAGTAATTACCTATTAATTTGCCGCGGGAATCTAGTATACGCTCGATTTGATATATTTTTATAATTTTCTTCTTTACTGCAATAAAATTCTTTTTTTTCGCTTACACGGTTTTTTTGTTATGATACTCATAAGTCAATTAAAGGCTCAATATAATTGTAACAATTATGTCTTATTTTCAAGGTGATTATTAAATGCTGTCGTTTTACGATACTATTTGAATCACGTATACTTTTCTTATTTACTCTGTGGAATGTTGTTTTTTCATGTGTTTTTTATATAAATCATCTTGCTTCATTATTAATTTCAAACAAAATATTTTGCATTTGAAAAATTTTGATATTCGATTTTTTATGCGTTTAAAAATTTATACCAAAAATTTTACTTTTTTTATAAAGTGATCTAATTTTCAGCAGGCGTTTTCCCATTACGTTTAACCATTAGAATACATTTCCTACCCTCTATTTTTTTAAAAAAACAGTTATCATTATACCTACGGAAGCAAAAAAAATTGTGCTGTAGACCCAGAATATGCATTTTGGGGTGAATTTATTTTATATTCTACTTTAGAATTGTAAATATATTCTAGATGTTTTACCGTAATAGGATGGTCTATACTATACATATATCAGAAGGTAAGATATCTTTCATATATGGTTTTACCACATTTTATTTTTTTCTCTGTTCTTACGATGTTTAAATTGGGATAATTTGTGTTCTTGTCTTTCTTTTTAACATTTTCGCCTAATTAGTATAAAAAAATTTTAATTTTGAAAAAAGTATCGTGAAACATTTGCATAGTTACATAAGAAAAGTGGAATTTGTGATTTTATATATGATTGTTAAGTTAATAGGTAATAAATTACATTTTTGGATAAATAACATTCATTTCTGTTCATATTCAACCCCAAAAAAATAAATTTATAAATTCCTAAATGATGGGGAAAAAAGTTTGAAATAGATATACCAAGAAATCAGAGTAATATGAAAATAATTCCACATAACATATACATCTACCATTGGAAAAAACAAACGTAGGTTATTTCAAGGTTACACATCAATATAGGGGAAAACATAAAATTTTAAAAGTAACAGGCTGTTATTGATAGAATAAAACGCCCATTTAGTGATCAAGTTTTGTGTAAAAAGTCTCATGAAATTATATACAATTAAACTGGGAAAAGTTATTCTTTACAGCGGAGAGCTAAATTGATCAAATAATTCTACAGCTAACAGATTTATTTAATTTTTTTATCTTCTAGTAAACTATAGTAATTAAAGACCTTTTGAGAGTAATTTAATGAACACAATAAACATATTAATTTCTTATTCAGGCTGTAATTTGTCTAAATATACTCTACCGAACACTTCATCACAATGTTACCAGTTTAAAATTGTCTTGTACAAAAAACGTCCACGAAAATCTTTGTAAAAGTACCAATATTTCTTTTATATGTGTAATTGGTATTTTAAAAATTATTTTTGTGTCATAAATACAATATAAGGCACATATCTTTAGTAAAATCTATCATCATTCTACTTTTTCTGTAATTTTTTAATTCAAGCAATATTTTCTTACCAGTTTAACATACCCATATAAAATTATATAAAAAAAATTTTGCTTAAATTTTTTTGAAATAATATTTTATGTAGCAAAATAAATTATCTTAATCATTTAAATTGTTGGCGTAGCTTCAAATTTGCTTTTTTATAAGTTTTGTATTGTATTCGTCACCTATAAAATATTATTGCATACACATATACGTTTTTATTCAGATTAATGAATAAAAAACCATACTATTTACGTTTTCTACCTATTCGAATATTAAACTGCACAGTAACCCCAAATAGCATATCTTTTTTTTCCAAATATACACACTCAAACTTTATTATATGTTCCGAAACTTTATAAACCACATTTTAAATAAAAAAAGAGCTATTAATAAACTTTGTCGCATTTATATTCTTTTAAAATTATCATTGTTTTTTCGTTTTTTTATGGAGAGTGGAAAGTTAAATTCGATCTGTATATCTATTAAAAAATTTTTAATGTAAAATTTTACGAAAGAAGAAAAATAAAGATTTAGCAAAGAAAGAAATCTTTATAAGTGTTAGCTTGTTTACTCGTGTTAAAAATAAAATATAGATCATACTCTAGCACACGTAAAATTAAATTTAAAGACAATAAATTTGATTATATTTATATCTTGAAAATCATATTTAAATATTGGTTATAGCTTATTTGAAATTAAGAATGATGCATAATACATCAAAATAAAGATTCAAATATATAGATAAAGAACATATCGAGGTTTTTTTATAATGCTTGCAATAATTATGAAAAAAGTCCATTAGAAAACCATTTCAGATATAAACTTAAATAATTCTAAAAAAAATAAGGATAGAAATTTCTATAAATCGTGGCTTTACATTAAAAATACCATATAAGGTAAGATTATAATTGCAAGAACCTGACCTATTGATGAAAAAATTGGAATTACTCGAGGAAAATTTTATATGTTTTAATAATTTTTAATTTCTTATCTAAATCAATCAAACTTAAAAATATAAAAAATTATATTTGGCGTTGTTTGTTTGGTCATTATGCGATTAGTTGAGTCGATATGTTAGGCGGATCGCTTTTTTTTTGATGGTTTCTTATTACAGATAAAGCTCCCAATTTCTTATTTTTATTATTAATTTAAGGTTTATTAATATTCATTTCAGTATTAAACTAGACATATAAAATCATTTCTTGATTTGTAGCTTTCTTATATGCTTAACTAATATTATCTCATATACGTTAATGTAAGATTACTTCTCATATATTTATAAACCAATTGTTTGAATATAACTTATAAAGTATTTCTAGTGAAAAAGGCGTGGATCGGAGTTAGCTGTACATATAGATGAGACTTTGCAAATTACACTTGCCATCTCATATTGAAATGGCTCCGACAAACACTAATGCAGACGCAAAGTAAAATGTAATTAAAACCAAAATATCACATTTACCTGAAACGAAGTGGTCGAAGATATATGAAAACTTACAAATATTTCAGTAATATTTGCGGGGGTCGGAAAATCTATATCATTATGCACCAAAGTAACTTAGATATTATGGTAAAAAGATTTTAAATGATAAAATTTTCTAATAATACTAATTTGAATGCCAAAGCTATTTTTTTAGAATAAAAATTTTGGTGGTTGATATTATTTAGAAAAAAAAGTGAGCTTATTTCTAGATTTTTCGGTGTGTAATTTTAAAAAACAATCATAAAAATTCGACTTTGACAATTTTTTTTATCTAAAGTTTGATTTTCTTCTTTTTGTAAGCACCATATACTATGATGTAGGCAGCCTATTTATTCTTGCTTAACTCTTTAATGCACCTTTTTACACATTTCTCTGATCGATATTCTTCAACTGATTATCTTCAGTCAAATCATATGAGTATAAGTGTTTTGCGAAGTGTGACAGCCTGTATGTATCCTTCTACTTCATTTGTGATTTTAAAACCTAAAAGCACTTTTATGATATTTTACAGTATAAATGATTGGTTTTGTAAAATTTTTACTTCGTTTTTTTCATTGGCTAATTTCTAGCTTCATTTTACCATATGCTGAAATTTCATTGAATTTAAATTAATTATTTTCCAAATATATAGTGATTTCGATTTTCTAACACCAGTAAACATTTAATTAGAATAATCTTTGTTATAGGGGGTTTTTATGTTTCTTAGAAGTATAGTTGAAATTCTTAAATTAGATACTTAAACTGGAATATCATTAAAAATACTAAAAAATTATAAATTTGATATTTTTAATAGAAAAATTATATCATATTAACATGAATAACTTAAAAATTAAATATGCCTAGTTGAATAATTTTCTATTATTTTCCATTGCCTTCAACACACAAGCTATATTCTTAAAAAACAAATTTAACGTACGTGGGTATCACAGAAGTTTCATTCACATCTGACGGTTTCATCAAACAGTATTATGCTCATAATGATGTTTATTTCAATTCATTTATTTGATTTTCAAATACAATAAAAAAAAATTATTGTAAATATGCATTGTTTTTACTGTTTAATAGATTTAATGCAAATTTAAACTATGATATGACCGCTATCTTAGATTAAAAAATAATAAAAACGCGTATTTAGATAATATTATACAAAATTATGATTTTTTCTACCTTGCAACAATAAGAAGTTGTTTCTGAATTTTTTATGTGTTATAAGACAACCATGCAGCATATTAGTCATACACCTTTTTTCAAAAAAAATTTACAAAGAGCCAGTATAAATTGGTTTTTTTTAAGCATTCATGATTTCTTAGATTCCGTATCATTTTTTTTATTAATTTTAGGAATATATAACGCCTGAAACGAAAAAAATATAGAAAATACAAATATTGCATAAATAAACTCTAAAAAGCCCTTCATAATTTTACACTTTAAAAAATTATAGCCAGTGAATACCTAAGTATTAAAAATCGCAGAGTATTTTGCGTCTATGTATATTTTTGTAAACTAATAAATAAAGAAACGAATTCATAAAACAATAAATGCCGTAAACTATTACAGTTTATTGCTCCCCCTTTAATACTTCAAATAGATCCAGTGCTCGATTTATATTTATCTTATAGATTATTCATATTTATTTGATTATACATGAAATTGTATTCGAAATTAAATAGAAATCAAAAAATACAGCGAAAATATTTCCATTGCGGTGGATATTTATAGCTATTTCCTCTTTACTTCTAATTTATATGCTAATTATTTTTAAATTCAATGTAATATAATTGAAAGTAAAATAAAATTGATTTACAGATTATTGAAGATAAGAATTGTGATTTAAAAGTTCAAATTTTATATATCTGTAAAGCCAAAGTAGATTCTTTCGTTAAATTATGTGATTTCTTACACTTTAGAACTAGGATATAAAGGGCAAATCTCAACAAATATATACCATTATAAAACATCATGAATACGATAATATTCTATTCAATTGGTTTTCTAAAAACACTTAATTAAAAGCCTGGTATGAGAAAAAGTGTTAAAAAAATAATGGGCGATTTATATTAGTTTTTTTTGAGGGATCTCTGACTTTTTCATCTTGTAAATGTATTGAATGAAATAAAATTTGTAAAATTAAATTGTAAAAAACTATCAGCTGTTAGTTTTATTTGTTATTACAACAGATGGCAGTTGGATTTGATAGTATAGGCAAATGCCATTTTTATAAACGATCAAAAATTATAGTATAATACCAAATATAATTATCTATTACTTAATATTCAAATTTAAACTTCCGAAAGATATAATAGCGCGGGTTTTATATTATAGTGTTATGGGAGCGAAATAATACAAATTATTTATGCAAGACTATAAATCGAGATTCTTCAGAATGTGCATTTACAGGGCATCAAAGATATATAAACTATCTAAAAAAGATTAATCATATTTTTATGAACGCAGTATGCAAGATTGAAATCTTAAGACCATTAATCTAATATAAGAATTATGTTAGTTTTCGATGACATAGCAGAACATGGTAAAGTTTGCATTTAAAATAAAAATGGCATTTTTTGCTTCAAAAACTTTTGAGACTAATCCAAAGTCTTGATATGGAAATATAAAATCGTTTAAGGGCGATTTCAAATTTTATTTTTTGCATAAATCACAGGTTGTATAAACCTTAAGATAGGATATATTTTTGCTATTCTTAATGTAAGTATGGCTTTTTGGATACACTCAGCGTGTTTTCTGCACAAAATAAGCAAGTAAAATTGCTTTAATATAAACAATCTATTTAGGGGTGAAACATTTCTGATATGTTCATATAATGGTAATTATCATCCCATGTCGATTTAAAATTAAGTACAGATATATAAAAAGGCACCTATTATATTAAAAGTTTTTCATACTAATTTGAAGAACTAAAACTCAAAAATTGGGGTCCGCGGTTTAAAAGAGACCAATATTGTTAACATAATTCCTAAAAAAATATAAAATAAATAATTTTGCGACTACAATTTTAATAAGAAAGACAAAAGTTTAAAAATTATAATAGCCTATAAAAATATAGTCTTCTGATTTAAATACTAAAAACTTTGTACATTCCATCAAATATTTCGAATTGAACTGATTTTTTAGATAAAAAAATTCGCTTTACAGACTTTGAACTTTTTTCTGCAAAAATTTCTTTTTATTCTATTTTTTGATTCCCTATATATCGAGGCACTAACTTAAAAAGGTGTTTCATCACAAATTCGATTGTTTTTCTGAAGAACATTAACAATTAGGGGACTAAAATATATAAAAATTCAATTTTTGAAAGAAGTTAATAGATATTAATGATGATAATATAATTATATAATAATTAGAACCATGCCTGATTGCATCGAATAAAAATAATTTATTAAAAGAAAATAGCAAAAAAAGTAAAAATTTTGTGTGAATAAAACTTTAAAAGATTTATATTAAACTAAAAGTATATCAAAATCAAATTACCATATTAGAGTGAGATAGGGGGGGTTCAAAATTTATATCTAAAGATGAAAAAAATTGATAAACCCTTTCAATAAATATTGGAAATAATGCATGTGTGAAAAAAAAGACTTTTACAGTTATGCATGATAATTATATTGCAATAGAACTCACAAAATTTTATCAATTTGAATTTAAAAGTTATTACAATAAATATAGATAGTGTCACAAAAAATAATTAAGAAATTAAAATTTAGAATGTAAATTGTATTGAAATAATAATTGTGCATAATAATAATTATAGAAGAGAAAATATAGATAAATAATTATATATTGATTAAAAATTTGGAAAATAATTCCTTATGAAAAATAAAAGAAGGCGAATAGCCAGTAAAAACGTTTTTATTTAATAATTTGGATTTTCATCACTAATTATATTTGTGATTACTGATCCTTTTTATTACGGATTATTACCCCACATATCATTTATAAAACACTTTTATACTGCACTTTTATCCTTTAGGCAATAAAAATATTTTGTTGAACTGAAAATGTATAAAAGGATTAATCGCCACAATAATTTTTATTTCTGTAAATTTTTTTGAAAAAATACAAATGTTTAGCATTAATGATTTATAATCAAATTCTTATTTTTGTAAAAAAAAAACATTTTTAATAATAGTAATCGGATTTATCATATAATCTAGGTTTTATTTAAATCCCGTTTCGAAGCATTATGAATATTTATTTTATTTAGACTTTAAATGTTTTTATTTGTGCTCTTTCTCTTTTTGTCATAGTTATAATTCAGTTTCACCTTGTTATTTATATATGAATAAAAAATTCGATCCTCAATCAATAGAGTTTCCAAGATTTTATTTATTTTCGTTGTTTCTTATTTGATTCGTTTTAAAACTATTGTATCTTTTTACATTTTTATAATTTTTTTATTTAATTTATTGCTTTGTACTATTCTTTCAGATTAAATGTTGGTTTATGGTTTTTTTTTCAGAGTATGTATGTCTAATTAAAAAAAAAATGTCAGAATTTTTAGAATAAATTTCATTTAAAGACCTATATGGGTATTTAAATATAATTTAAATCATGAGTATGATTATTTAACCTATTATTGTACTAGTATGTTCCATTAAATCCAGACAATTCTTGTATTTCAAACCGAATTATTGGTTTTAATATTTTACAAAGTCAATAAAATATATTGCCATTTGTAACATTTGTTAATACCAAAAAATTTATAACTTATTATATTTATTTTGATTGGATTTTTGCTTTTAAGTTGATCTGTAAAATAATCAACAAAGATTAATATGATATTTTTAAAATGAAAAAAATTATAGTAACGGAATCATGAAATACAATGTAATATTTGCTTTGTACGATTTATAATTTTATAATTTAAAATATAGACTGTAAATTTCAAAATGATGTAATTTTTCGTTTCATTAACTAATTAAGAATTTCTAATTGTGTATTTGTTAAATGTATTTTTTCGACTGTCTCGAAAAGCAGAAGCTTTTTCACGATATTCTATGTAGAAATATTTAGAAAAAATCTTCGAATACATAATTAAACTATGATCTGATATGTTTTTAAAGACTTGTTATATCCTTGTGCATAATATTTTATTCTAAAAAAATATTTATTTTTTGCTCATCTCATACCAATATAGACCAAGTCTAGATGCATTGATCTTATTTTCTTAAATAATCCACTAAGTGCTATTTTTTTATTCGAGTACCTTAAAAGATAGTTATATCACTTTTTTGTGTTATATATATATCCTTTGATTCCAACTCAGCATATGAAAACAACTCAAGCAACTAAAGAATTTAAAAATTAAATCACATACATTATTTTTTAAGGAATTTCCCGCTCAGAAAAATTTGAAAAAAAATAGTGAAATAAATAAATCACGAAAAATATATTTTATTGTGCATTTTTATGAGTTAAAAGGAACCATAAAGCTTGCATTGAAGTGAATTTTAATTTTATTAGGCTTAATTATAGCGAAAATACATAATTTATCTGGTTATTCATCTTTGTCTTTCTTTTCTTTCTTACTTCAGCTTATAATTATCTTGAAAAGGCCAATGTTCTTTCAGGCGTCTATTTCAAGTCCATATTCCTTATTTAAGTACAATTTTTCAAAGAAAAAACAATAATAAACATTCAAAAATCGGATATTATTGTTTTTTTTCGTCTCTTGATTGTCTTTATGACTAGAATCTTCATATTTTATATTACTTCTACTTAATTTAAAGATATTTTTATACATTAAACGTGATGCATTCATAAAATAGCTGTCCAAATTTGCTATTGCATTGATATTTTTTGATTTTAAGAGTAGATATTCAAAGAAAACAAGCGAATTATAGCGAAAATGAAGTTGTAAATTATTATGCTTAAAAAATATACTTATAAAAAGGCTTCGTATCAAGTTAATTATCTCTAAAATATTTTTGTGCGTCATTTGATAGTCAGAAACCTTTCTTGATTTGCTAAAGAATATTCTTACTAGCATGATAATTATTTCAATTTTGTGAACTTTAGTATATTCCGTTTGTGCCACTATTTCATTGGCACAATAATAAATTTGCGAGGTTTCTGCGGTCTTTGATTTGATATTATTGTTATGTTTTTCCTCTTCCAAAATTATTATGAATTCTTGTGCAAGATCTTCAAGTTGACCTATGAATTCAGAATCTAAGTCAAGCTCAGGGTTATTATTTATGATATTATCACAAAATTTTTCTATATAACAGTATAGAATTAGAAAATCAAGGGTCGCAAATTCATGCAACCTTATATACTCCAAAGCACATAGATACAGTTGTACGTTATTTCTTAACTTTTCTATATCAAACATTTCCCCGCTTTTATGAATTCGTTCAAAAGTTTCTAGATTTTTCGCATATTCACAAAAGATACCATCGTCGGACGTAAAAAATTTGATATTATCATCATTCATCCTTAAATAAAAAACCGTTTCTAGAAAATAATCAATGAAGTTACGAGTGTAAACATCCATATTTTCTTTTTTATAGTCATGAATACACACTAAGTTTTCGTTTATATTGTTTTCTTTCTTGAATAAGTTTATTTTAGCCATTATATTATCGAAATAGTGCCTTATTTCATTTATAAACACACACGCTTCACCATTATAATATTCGAATCTAGCTGTTAAAGGTATTTTAATGATGTTTTTTTGATTATTAAAAGTTCTAATGGCAGTTTCAAGTTGTATTTCGCATGGTAGTATTTCAAATATTTGTTCAGCGCTTGTAAAATCCAACTGATATTCTATACTCCTAATTTTAATAATGTTATTAGCCCCTTCTTGAAATACCTCTACGTATTTTTTATCTTCCAAAATCTCATAATTTCTAAAAAATACATCTAGAAAAATAAAATAATCGT